>NW_015090855.1:1250011-1336957 GCF_001431845.1 Calidris pugnax
GTTTTTTCTTTTTTTTTTTTTTTTTTTTTTTTTTTCTGGGTGGGGTAGAGGGGGAGCTGCAAAGGTATTTTGTATCATAAGCTGCGGGAAAAAATTATCTCTGTTCTTTAAAGAACTAAGACAGAAATGGGAACTGCCTCCTCTGGGCACAGGATTTTCCTTTTATTTCACTCCTCTTTCATAGCTGCAAAGATCAAAGATTGAAGTTGTGCCACTCATATAACACCTATCTACAGAACACAACTCATTTTACAAAAGGAGTAACAGAGCACTCCCAAAACATCTACATCCAGCTCTAGTGTCCTCCTGAACAGCACACAGAAAGGAAGGACAGGACATCTACATCCCATCTACTCAGAAACACTGGGTTTTGATTATGCAATGGAGTAAAGAGATTTCCAATTTCAGTATTTCAATCTCAGATGCAGCTTTAAATAGAGACTAAAAGAGTTCTAAACACGATAGAATCCAAATACAAGAACTAAATCACATCAGAAGTAAGACATATCAGCTGCTCATACATTTGTCTACTTTCTAATTGTGCTTAACCCCTAAAACCAACCAAACGATAAGAAAAAAAACAACCTATGGGGGAGAACTCAGCAAAAAGAACATTTTACAGGAAGACGCAGAGAGGTGGCAGGAGGCATGATGTACGAACAATGCAGGCAGGCAGAGGAAACCAGACGTTTTTTAAATGTAAACCCAATTTTAATATTTCCTAGAAAAAAGGATGTTATTCTGCTTAACTGATCTTTTTTTTAAAAAGAAGTCTCTGTCATCCTTCCCCATGTCCTCCCTTGCCACACAAAAATTATTGTTTGTGTACTTAAAACTGACAACTGAACACATGTTTTGCAGCTGAAATTCACAAGTCTCTATATTTTTAAAATTCCTTCCTCCTATCTCTTTACTCTTGAGGACACTCAGACATGACTTAACATGGATTTTGCGCAATGAATGTTAACATTGTGCATTGACTGGTGCAAATCATTGCTTGCCAGGCTGTCTCGCTCTGCACTACAACCAGTGCATGCATGAAACACAGCTTCAGAGACACATCCGTTGGTTACTTACTGAACATCTCAGGATTACAGAGATAACAAAGACAACATATTTCTTTGCTTATCAGTTCAAAAAGTTCTGTTAATAAACAGTTCAGCTTCAAAATGTGCTCTTTTAAAAAAAAAAAATAAAATCAACCTTCCTGTGAATATAGATGTTTCCAGGAGTTTTATATTTGCATTTTACATTTTTTAATATTTGCTTGTATTAAAATTTATTTTCCACTTAAACTAACCAGAAAATAAACATTACACCAGGCTATATCTGTGCACCTGCCAAGCAGGGACTTTTTTATTCAGTATAATTTTAAAATTTGTAATTTATGCCAATGCTTCTGCAGGGCAAAGACTAGACAAGGAATGATAAATCAGTAGAACTGATTATATTCCATGTGCCATCAAATCTATGACATATTCTAAATTAAAATGTAACAAAAACATGTTTGCAGTTTTATAAATATTACCAGTTATTTGTGATTATAAATAAAAAGTGTGGAAGACAGAAGTATGATTTATAAATTGGCAGTGTTCCTTACAACTCTGTAGGGTATATATTAATATTGTTGTGTTACACAAAGTTGGATTTCAACCAGGCAATGTCACAAATCTAAGAGCAACACCACTTTTTGAGGGGGGGGGAAGGTAAGAAAAGAACCCTGACAAAAAAAAAATCCAAACCCCTGAAGATTAAATATATTCAATTACAGCCAATTAGAAGGTTCTGTTCCTTCAACAGCTCTGAGAAAAATGGAAAGGGAGAAGAGGGGAGACAGTGATCGAACCTTTCTTAATCCTGTCCTGTATCCCCAACACCGGCGTCCCATCTTTGCCTTTCAAAGCCCAGGCACTGCATTTATTAAGGCCTGTGTGTGCCTCACTGCTGGGCTTTCCCTTTCAAGAGGATTCTGAATCTGGTCACTCAGCTTTTTGCTTCCAGGTTTTCTGTTTCCCTCCTAGGACCAATGAGTCTTCCATCACGTGAAGCAATACATAATTACTGCCCTAAATCATCGCATACATTATGAGATATTTTTAAAGGATCAGAGGTGGAATGTGCATTTCTGGCTGGAGTCTGAGCAATTCCTTAAGAGAATAGACATCAAACAAGAAACAAGCTCTGTGACACGAACTGGGCTATCAGGAGCCTGTAGGGGTGCGTCTATCATGTGCTGCACATTCCTGGTGTGTTGGGAGGAAGGAGACAGAGAGGACTGCTCCTAATCCCCACCCCCAATGGTGTGATTAACTCATGATCACCACTCCCCTAGGGTTTTCTTCTTGCTGACATAAATGCTCTTTATTAAGGGAAAAAGGCTATTTTTGTTCAGGGATAGGTTTACACAACAGCTGCTTCTACTCTTAAGTAGTATAGTTCACACTAATTAATACAGAGTCAAACAATTATTACTGGTGAGACAGAGCTGCCTTAATCCAAAATGTTCTGCTAGAAATATTTACTTGGCGAGCTTGCCAGTGTACAGACACACACTGGAGCTTTAAGTCACTTGCACAGTATATGTTTTCAAGGTCTGTGCATCTGTTTGCCTTCGTTTCTTTTCCTCTTACCAAATCATAATGCCCATCACTGCAAGCACAGTTTTGGTTTGTTCAAGCCTAGTCCAAGCCCCTTTCTCACTCTTAGGGAAATTTTATAATGAAGCTCATTACTGACAAATACTCAAAACTCCTATGTCCCCAAATAGACTTCAAATCGTTTGCTGAACTTAGACAGCAAGAAAACGAAGTGGAAGTCACGTTAGGAAGGTTTTGGACCAGGTATAAAACTAATTGACTGACCAACAAATTCTGTGCTAAATTTCTTACATCCTATCTGAAGCAGACAAATACTGTATTTGAGACAAAAAGAAAGCAACTAAAATTTAAAAATAAAAAACCCCAACCCAAACAAACATAAAAACCTGTTTACAGTCAGCCACTCAAAAGCTGCAATACTTGGTTCACAAAAAAAAGGAAATTACACATAAAATTGAAATTTATCAATCACCATAATTTGAATCACTGGTCTGTCTCCATCATTTGTTTGTTCAAAACAACAAGTAGCTTTATCAGAGGATGAGAAAACATAAGATGACCAATTGCAGGATGCCATACTTTATCTTAGAAATCATTGGTAATACATGCTTACGGAGTACCTGCAGATGGAGATATTCCAGTATATTATTCCGAATTAAATAACTCAAATTTTCTCCATGCTAGAATACTCATATAATGGCATTAATAAAAAATAGTTATAGTATTTTAAATATGTGCCTTACCCACTATTTAGGCTGACTTTCAAACACAGACAAGTCTGAATTACTGTGTTCATACTGTCTTTATCAAACGTAGCTACTTAGCCATACCAAATCCTTATGATATAACAAGGTCATATCAAAATTCTCAGAAAATTTGGATGTTCACAAACTCTTGCTAAAACCAAAGTAAAAGATGAAAGTAGGATAGCTCTGGTCTATGACTTTTCTAATCAGTTGGAATACAATAGTATCTGTTTGCCCTGGGAATTAGATAAAATAAGATCCAATCCCCATGAATACAAACCAGCTATTTCAGGAGCAATAACTGCAGTTCATTAGCAAAGGGAGAGCAAACACTTAATTTGAGGGTTGTGTTATTTTTAAATCTACTTTTTTCTCTTGCTTGGAGAGTAGCATTTTCCTGGTCAGCACTAACAGAATCAGTATTTTCCCTTAGCTGTTGTCATGTCTGAAACATTTGTGTTCACTCTGGTAATTTCGTACTTGTCTTGAATGGATAAATTAACTGGACTGATAAGCTGACTGTATATACATATATATACATAAAACCCAGTAGCTAGGTCCATAAGAAATGGTGTGTGAATGCCTGCTGTGCGATGGGTTTGTGCACAGCTGCACAGACAACAGAATGATTCCACCTGTGGGAAAGACATATTTTGAAAATTCAGCTCTGAAAGCTCCAATTAGATGGAAAGAAATAATTTAAACATTTATCAGGTGAAACACAATTTTACATGGAACAACAGATCAGTATTGTGCTCACCAGCTTGTACCTGTTGTAAACCATTATTCGTGCTGAATGTATGGACAAAGTACTACAATAGTTTTACATGACATAGAGTAGATTCAGGTGGTCAGTCTGTGACCAAGAACACCAACTCATCACAGAGTTCTTACTTTCTTCCACAACTCAATATGGGACCTTTCTTTCAAAATATGAGGCAACTTCTTCTTATATTTTTTATTAATTAATTTTCTTTTAGTAAATGTGATGTTACTCTGATTGAGAAAGGGACTGACATTGCTGAAGACTACTGGCTGTAGCCACAGAGCTGCTACAAGGCCACCCGTGATGCAAGCTCTCCCAGAAACTGCTTCCTCCTTTTCCCTCTCCTGTCCCCACTGGGCGTGTGACCCAGCCCTGACCTGAAGGGATGAGAGGCAAGTTAGCTCCTTTTACATCTTTTATTCTTTAGCTCCTGCAGCACTAATGCTAGCAAAGGGGCCAATTAGTGCCAATTGCAGTAGTCATTTCTGCAATGACACCCCTCCATTGGGAACTCCTCTGAGACAACCAAACAGTTTTCAAACAAGCCGCCACGCAGCTGTCAGATGATACAGGATTTTGATCATTACTGACCTGAACACACTCAAACTAGAGACCTCATGATGAAAGACATATCCCATTTCCAGGACTGAGAGCCATCCAGTCCCTCAGGACACTGATACAATCCTACCCGAACCCAGCTTTTCAGGAAGTGGATAAAAGAGCACTCCCAAGTGTTAGTAAGTATCTGAAGAGAACTGAAGTCAAAAGGCATGAGTCAGTAAGACACTGTCTGGTCTGACCACACCGTTACAAGATTGAGCAGCCTGTCAGCATCAACCAGCTTTTTGACTGTACCCATAAAAAGCCATTTAGAAGTGCAAACCCAGAAAGGCAGTAGTGACAACAAAAGTCAGGGCTAAAAAATTGCAGAATCACTCCAACCATCTAGAGAAATACCTTCTTTGGTTTACCTTAAGCAGAAGTGGATATTTGCAAATTCTCTGAATTGGAGTCAGCAGATAACCCTCTAGTGGAATGTCTGTCGTCTTTCTGCCTCCCAAAAGCATGCAACCCTATAATCAAAAAAAGGAAACAAATGTTATCTCAGACACAAAGCTTTCAGATGCTCTTTGACATGATTTTGTATTCCTATAACACATATTACAGTCAGAAAGCATTTTGCAACACGTAAGATACAGGAAATGCGACTTCATTCACCACTGGAACAGCCATCAAGTTGGCAAAGTTCTTCATGCATCAGCAAAAGACCGTTTGCTGTGGATAACAGCAGCTGTGGATAAAAGTATCTTAGCTCAAAAAGTGTCACAACAGTACAATGACAATCTGCAACCCTAAATGCACCGTTACCTAAAAGAACCCAGCTTATCCCCACAACTGACATGACCGTTTGTCTTTATTCACTATGCAAAGTCTGCACTGCTGGTCCAGAAAACTCTTGAAGGCTAAAATAAAGCCTACTAACTAGTAATCATGTAATTAACTCTAGTCCGATCTTTATGTCTGAAGGAAATCAAAGTGGAATTGAAATAAATGAGTCATCTGCCTCACATCCACCAATTCTCTGGCAAAACATTATGTCTAAGCACAGCTGGACAAACAGCTTGGGCGCTCTGGCTGGCTAACCAGCACACGTGTAGCTCTCAACCACTCACAGCACGCGTTGCTGCAAAAAACAAAGCTATAGGACACGCAAGCAAGGCTACCTTGTAGGTAGGAGATGAAAGAGGCAATGAAATTTAAGGAAATCAGGCTTCGTTAATTCTGATGCTCATTTAAAAAAAAAAGATTAAAAAATGGATTTCAGCATTAATTTCGTGAAGCTTGGTGATTTCCAAACAGAAAGAAGGTGAAAGGTGTTTCTTTAGCTAGAAAAATTACTACTTTCCCAGCACTGTTAAAACACAGTAAGGAAGGGGACAAGTACCGGACCAATATAACAAAGAAATCCAAGTCCAAATAGATTTTCAGCTTGAGGAACAGAAGTAGCAACTGATCAACCCTTGCAATATTCACACAATGAGTTCACATAAATTTGGAGGGGCCCTGCATTCCAGAGGAATCATTTCAGAGATAAATTTGCGCACACTACCTCAAAACAAGTGATGCTCAAGTTCTCAGTAGAATATGGAAATTCATTTCTCTGGATTGACATGGAAGGGAAGTATAAGAATTGGGTATGGCATTGAAAAAAAAAAAAAAATCTACATTCCTTGATCTGTCCTTATTTTGTCACAATAATCTGTAATCTCTGTGTGACAATAAATACTGACCCACTGTAAGCTTTTTATACATTTCCTTGAAGATTCTGTTGTTGGCTGCTGCCAGAGACAGGTAGTGGACTCAGATGGACTTCAAATCAATTTCAGATAGACCAGTCCACATTCCTATGTTCGACCATGAATCTGGACAACTTTGCTCCAAAAATCACCCCAGTTGCAAACCTGTCCTGTCAACATCAGCTGAAGTTTAAATTCAGTTCAGCCAAGATGTGCTTGCTTTGGGGCATCACTGATAACATTTTCCCCTGTGAAATGTGTGCTGTGGCTCAGACATACTCTGAAATCTAGAGGGGTTTTGGCTGTAGTTCAACAATCCTCCTCTTCAAGGAATGTTCACAGACATCATACATAAATCTCATTAGTCCTAACTGGTATTTTTACAGACAATCGTCTGTAAAATAAGCCTTCCCCAGGCTATTCTAGATCTGTGGCGTTGGCTACCAGCTCACAATGCTCCCTGTCCAATTTTCCAAGTCTCGAGTGATTCAGTCCTTCCCATCTCTTCTTTCAGCCCTCTTTCTAGCTCTGGGCTCAAAACTGCCCTTTAACACTTACTGATTTTTCAAACACATTCCCACATTCTATATTTCAGCAGCTGTGAGGGGGCAATCGGGCCAAATCTATCCTCACAAGCAAAGCTTTGTATTTTAATGCAGCTTTCTTTGCATGGTGGCATTATAGGGCTGGCTTTAGGAGGCAGTGGAGAAGAGGAGGGAGGACTGGAAGAAATTACAGCAGCCACAGCAAAGTAGACACTTCAGTGTAGCCGCTCCTCCCATATTTACAGCTATTTTAAGAGTTTCTTGGATTCAGGTGCTGCAGCAAGCCACAGCAGACAGTGTGACATCTTTTATGTGCCTCGTAATCAGTTTGCCAGCTGCTGCCGGTAACCCAGACAGGAGGCTTTTGCCAATCCAGTTCAAGTGGAGAACACTCTGAACGTTGGGAAGGATGGTGTTTACATGCACTTTTGTCTCTCCTCTTTCTCATTAATTTCCCTCAACAGAAGCACCCAGAGGAACTCAGGAACAAGGAAAGGGTCATTTGGTGACTCAAACTAATGGTTTAACAAGGTTCATTATCACTCAGACATGACAAAGAGATTCTGACTACCCAATAGCATGAGTGCTTGGCCTTGCTGCTCCCTCCGAGGCCTGTATTTTGTGGCTAAAAGAATGTTCTCGCCCTGCTTGTGACAGATATTTATGCAGAAGTTTTCTATTGCTGTACTATATTGGGAAAGAGCAGACCTTTAGCAGAAAGGAAAAAAGAAGAGCAGAAAGAAGAGGAGAAAGAAGAGCAGGTCCTTTGCAAAAAAAAACAGCCTTTCTTTTACCTCATAGCCTTTATGAGCAACTAAAGCTAATGTCCTGAATTAGTCCCTCACCTACATGCCAATCCCATTCCAAATGCCATGTATCCATGGCCAGGAAAACAAGACACCCAAAACCCAAGCAGAATTGGGGTGAAAGCTAGGAAGAGAAACTTCAAAGAAAAGAAAGAAATATAAGGAATGTTGGGCAGAAGGCACTGTCTACTGGTTTTTCCTCCTCCCAGTCCAGCCTCTGTAGAGGCTTTTGAAGGCTGTATGCCACAGTCCTCCCAACAGTTCCCAACACCTCATGGGTTGGACAGGGAGTTAGGCCATTTTGATACAAGCTGCGATGATGTAGTCAAAACAATTCATCCAGGCTATTATTTCTTGCCCACAACAGGACTCATGGGGACAAGGGTGTCAGAAGCAGATCATATTTTTCTGGTGTTTCTGCAGATAGTAAATTGGTCAGAGAACTGAGCAAGGAATCAGATCCACTGGGAACTAGTCACAGCCCTGCTGCTGACTTATTGCATTACTCCTTTCACAATCTTTGCTCAAATTTTCTGTTGAAATTTTTTTCTTTAAAAAAGAAAAAAACTCTTCCCTGTTTCCACTGAAATCACTCGTACCAGAGCTGTGCTTAGTTCTGTGCCTGAACTCATCAGGGATTTCAATACCAATGCATTCTGAACACTGCATACCTGGAATGGGTAATATCTGCAAAATGCCTGACAATCCTGGGATACCAAAGGGTTATTATGAGTACAGTACAAAGTCAGATCATTAAGTCAAGAGTGCTAGAGAAGGTGCTTACCAGGAGGAATGTTCTCACTGTTGGGATCTTGTTCAATTCCATCAGCAGTCTGAGTGCTTTCTCGTGGTTGCTACAGTACTCCTCGTACACAAAGAATTTGTCTTTCTGCAAGGAAAAACATTGTAACTTATTGACTCAGACAAAACTGGAGTGACTATTTTGTCACAATCTGATACCAAATTCTTTATGAAGGGTTGTGCACTCAGAGTGGCATTAGGGCTGCAGTTTACATGAAGCGCGTGACACTCCTCTAATGTGAATAATGTATAGAGGCGTTCCACTAATTCCTAACTTGTCTGTTGCAAGTTAACATCAGCTTCCTGAGCACAGACACTTCCAGCACTTTCCCTCTTAATGCATGACTGAAATAATATATTCTTTGCCGAAAGAATGGATTTTGCTATCTCAGGGTACTTGCATATGTGTTGGGGTATTCCAGCAGAGGAGCCAGGAGCTCCAGGAACAAGGGGCCCGACATTTTTGAGCTGTGCTGACCACATCTGCAGGAGGAAGAAACAGAGGTGGCTGGGAAGAACTAAGGCCTGGAAGAAGCTCAGAGATCTGGAGAGGAACTACAACACCAAGCAACCAGCTGGAAATCCCCTCCCTTTCAGGGCTGAGGGGGAACCCCCAGTGAGTCGGCTGGTTCCGTTTGTGCTCTGTAACGCCGCAGACTTCACTACTTTGATGCAACACTGAACAGTGGATTGCCTGTCCATAAGTTTCCCTAAATGGAAGAATTTAATCAAATACACACAAAATAACCAACATATTAGAGAAATTAAAGGAAGGGAAAGGTAGCTTCACAACTAGTACTTACATTGAAACATGTCACACCCGCCAGCACATGCAGTGGAATTAAATCCCATGTTAAGAAACAAGGGTCAGCTGGCAGCACCAAGTTCTGCTTTACTGATCTCCGGAAGCAAAGACAGTGCAACTTCTAACTAAAATGATTAGGGATGTTGAACCCATTGCAAACAGCAGATATCCGGAAACACTGAAATGATAGCAGCAGTAACAACTATTCCCATAAAGCAGTAACAACAATTTCCATGCCTGAGTAGATCAGGCAAGGAGAGAGCTGATCCTCTCAAGGCTGTTGGGAAGGGCTGAACTTTCAGCAGCTATGTTACGAGATTCCAGTATTGTATCCACTGGAATAAAAGAGTGGGGTCAAGAGATTGTATTAGGCTTTAGTCAGGTTATATTATATCAGAAGCCAAAAGTCTCCATCATTTTTTGGGTGCTTCTCACAATAGTAGTTTCTTTCTCGGTTCAGGTCGGCTTCTATACCACAACGCAGTGCCGTGCAGAGGTACTCAGACAAGCTACTTTGAGTATCAGAAGTAATTTAGATACATTAGCATGGCACTCTGCCAAGGGTAATATGCCAGGCCTTCCAGAGCTGGCACCTTAGGGCACCATGCCACGTAGACAATTCCCTCCAGAGTCTGTTGAGTCATTCACATCATTAATTTAATATTTAGGATCCTGGCCTGGAAACGTTTTATCTGAAGTTTTTCATCTCCCCAGAACTAGGAAGTAAATTTTTTTGAGTTTTGGTTGGACTCCTAGCACTTTTCAGAGATGTAAGGCTTTCTGCGGTAGCTGAAGATACCTGCAGCATCTAGCTGCTTTTAAGACAGCTCAGTGCAATCCAAACAAAAACCTACTGCCAACTGAAGGAGTTAAGTAACATGAATCCATGGGAATACAGCTGCACTCACTGGGCATTCCCTTCATTGTTGTCACATGTAAAAGAAATTGTGTTAATATTTGTTTCAGAAAATTTGACACCTCGGTCAGATGCTCAATGGCTAGATGTACATGCTCAAAGACTTCAAAGTGTTTTTGAGTTTGGTTTATCACTAATCTGATGGGTTTTTTTCCCTCCTACTACTTCCAAAGGAGGAACTGAGAATAAATAGATGTATGTTCAAAACCAACAACAATGATACAAAGCAAATAAAACAACAGCCACAAAGAATATGGTGCAAAGAGCTGGAATGCAGATGTTTGAGAGTTTTATCCTTCATCTACAGCTGTTCATATTAGTACTGGAGTTTAATACTGGGAAGCTGAAAAGAAACAAAGGCTTCTGACCACCAGATGCAGGAAAAGGCAGGGCTGGGTCCATAACACAATAGAAAAGAGGCAATTGAGAGACTGGAGATTTATAGAATGAGGAGACAGATATATGAGTTTCTCCCACATTTCCTCCTCTCACCTCTTCCCAATTCCCTGGATGCACACAAGCAGCGTGCTTGAAACTAAAAATAGTAACCATTAACACAACAGCATCCGTTACATCAATGCACACAAAATGTCATTGCTCAGGTTTCTGCGTGCAGCTTTGAGTGCCTGGAGTTTTGGGAGGTTATATTTAGATCGTGACAAAATCCCTTTGCTAAAGTTCAAGTCAGTACAATAATTATACACACACCAGTGTGCTTTCATCAAGTCTTTCCCAGCTGTCCTTCATGCATGAGACCCACAAATATGAGAACTATGCTTTAAATTACTCGGTGTCTGAAGTGTTTAATTTCCTCTCTGGGTGACATTCAGTCCTGGACTCTCCCATCTCCTGGTGAGGAAATTATCAGTTACATAATTACAGATGTTAGCCCAGGAATTCTGAACCTGCAGTTACTCTATATTAAAGTGCAATTATGGTCAGAGATGTGACCACATAAAGATGGCACCTTCTTACTCAGCAAATCTGCTGGATACACAGCTAGACCTTCTGATTTTGGTGACAGAAATAAGTCTATACTGGTCTTGGTTTGGTTAAAATAAATCTTTAACCAACAGTTTATACTGCAAATATGTTATTTTGGGTTCCATTAGAACTGCCCACAAATTAGTGCAAATTTGAAAATAGTTTTGACTAGAAAAAGCAAATAAGACATTTGGAAAATTGTAACAATTTTATTTGGATGTATTTTTAACAAGGCATGGCATTTTCTTGTTTCAAAACAGACTGAAACCAATTTTGTCAACAAGAAAAAACAAACAAAACAGAAGACAGAATTCTCAACAAAATAAGATCCGTCATGACTTAGCCAGTAAAATTGACAGTCATGCAACATTGCTCCTAAAAATAAGAAGAAAACATGTTTCCCTCAAACCAATTTCTAGCTGCTACATCACCAAACCTCTAGCAAGATGGCAATATCAGAAATGAAGCATCTGTCAATTCTCTGCCCTTGTGCTCTGCAGACAATCATATGTTTTCATGACCTGCACAAAAGAGCCTATGCTGATGAGGTGTGATTGTTCCAAACTCAGTGTATATGCCTCTTTGATGTTAAAGACTTACTCTACATGCCACTTTGTTTAAGGCTGCAGATTTGATTTTGAATTAATGTTTACATACATTCTTTACTGTCTGTTACGGCCATACTGAACTACAACTCCAGAATAAATTCCAGCACCTAGCATCATACAATGAACTTTGCATGATCACCTGATCAAATGGGAGTATATTAAGCCAAACAAACTCTGTCTTCTGAGGTAAAACAATTTTTCACACCTGAATATCAAAGCAAGTGCATTTCATCATCTGTTAAAATACTTCAAGAAGTCAGCGTGCAACGACTGTTCTTTTGGAACCCTTGTAAAATCTGCTTACTTGCTTCAGATGTTACCCAAGATCTAAATTCTTCTGAGCTGGAGACCCAGGGGAGAACGTTCTAGCATTATTATAAATGGATCAACTCTGATCCTAGAGGCTTATAACGACTAAAAGCAGTGTCCTGTTTCTGAAGACTGGTGGACTGATGTTGATTGAGGCTCTGCTAGGCCAAGGTAAACCAGGAAAAGAGTCAGGCCTACTTAGGTTAGAATAAATTTAGGATACACAGATCTCATGGACAGGACCCAAACACTGCACTCTGGTGGAATTCCACATGGGGAATCTGGGGATCACCATCAAGGATACACGATATGAGCAAACTTACAGAAAACATGCACCACTAAGAAATGCAGTGTCTGGACAAAAAACAGTGCTTCAAGAATTCTCAAGCTATTCACCAAATTTATGAGTGTTTTTAACATTGAGTTTCTGAAGAAAAGCACCTGTGTGAACATCTGGCTGCTGACAGGGACTGGGTTCATAATCAGGACTAAGAATGACCTTGCCGGGTGATCATGAGAGAAGATGCACTGAAGATATGTTCAAGATACACAGGCCTTTTGCCACTTCCTCACTGCAAACTCCCCTGAGGATACACCATCATTTGATGATAATGAAAAGGCAGCACTGAGGGTGTTCTTCCCAGCACTTCTTCTAAGTGCATTGCAACAAGAGAACCTGACCAAAATGAATGAACCAAAGAAATATGTTACCCATGTTTTCCCTGGGCAAACTGGCCAACAAAGTGCACTCTGAAAACAGCTCTTCAGCCATGTTGCAGGAGAGCATCATTGGCAGAGAACGGCTCGCTTTTTCTCCAGGAAACCTCAAGTGTGCTGCAGGGGCTTCTTGGGAGTAGTGTTACTGAGGCACAGGTGGTTTTGTGAATGCCTCTGCTTCATGAGAACAGCCCCAGTTAGGGAAATGGAGCTTTGGAGGCCTGAGCAGAAAGGAACTGAAGACTCACTCTGAATCACAGTTGCCACTGGCAGCTCCCTGTCACTTGCTGGAGATTCACTATGGAAGCCTTTGCTGTGACAGGGCACAAATCCCACCTCCCTCACTCCCAAATACCCACAGTGAAAATTGTCTTCTAAAACCTAGGCACATTCTGCATGCAAGAATAATTTTCTCTTCTCTTGATAACCTTCTGTTGACTGTTCCTTACTCAGACTTGAAGTATCACAATGCTCCTAATAGTACTCCTACATTTCCTTAAGGTAATTATGGATGCGACTGGCTTTTTCTGTATATTCTAAATCAAATATATGTTTTACTTCCTTCTGCATAATCTGCTTCTTCCCTAGGGGATCATGAAACAGTGGATGTACACGCTATTTGCAATACGCTCCACAGACAGCAATGTAAGCTGATCTCAGTCAAACTGCCTCTATCAGAAGACAAATTCTCACCAGCTCAAATGCTCATCCCCGTGCATTACGGTTTCATAACTCCTGTATTGCTGCATGTTTGATAAATAAGGAACACTGTGTAATTATTAAATTTAACAGTAATAAAGATACAAAATTATATGTTCATATACAAGAAAACACTACCAATGACTACATATACCAGGCTTGAATCCAGTCAAATGACGGGATGTTACCATTTCTGGTTATTCAGCACCACTCTGAAACACAGTAGACAATCTGACAGCATCACTCAAAAGCCCTCTAATTTCGACACCTCTGCTAATGAATACTAATATATTAGCACAGCACATCTTGTTGGTAGGCAATGATTCTAGTGGGTATTCAAGGCTTTAGCAAAATTCACCAGTATGTTTTTCAACAGCTGACAGTCAGTCCTCACATCTGATACAATTTTTGGGCACGGTGTCAATATAACATTTTCCAACACAATTTTAATAACTGTCACAGCATAAATAAAAATTAAACAAGGGGGGGGGTAGCTCGTAAAGCTCTATGAGTAATGAATGACTGTATAATTGCTGTCCACTCAAACCTGATGAACCGTGAAAGCATGAATTTTGATTATGAAGGCATAATAGAACATATTTTGATAGGAAGTTGGCCTGTGGCTTAATGCAGTTAATAAGAATTTGAAGAAATGGCTATTATGTATGTGCTTTCTAATTTTCAAACATCTCAAGAGGGCTGCTCCAAGTAAAAAAAAATGTACAACTTTCGAATTATTATACATGTAAATTAGGTAACTTTGCATTTAAATGAGTCCAGCTTGTAACTAGGTGTACGCAATAAACGATCTTGCATATACAATATGCTCTATATAGGCATTAGTCAGAGGATGGCACACATCCATGACTGAACATTGGGCCAAGTTAAAACCAAAACAAAACGAAACAAAAATCTACCACAGGAAGAATTTCATAGTGTAAGAAACAAATTACAATAAGAGGAGAAATGAGAGGTTCATAAGCTGCGATTGCCCAATCCTTAGTATGGGTCTGTGCTGTCCTGGATGCCCCACCAGCTCCAATCTGCCTGGCCCAGGCTGGCACATATGACCATATTATGGATTTAGTAGGAGAACAAATAATACAGCTATCAGGCATAAAGCCAGAGGACACAAAAGTAACTCATCAAAATGTTCTAAACAACCTGGAACTGGCAGAGTGAATTTTTATCATATGTATCTCTGGCATTCTTGAGCTAGCATTATAAGTCCAAAAGCCAAATTTTATTTACTTTTGAGCTACAGAATGCAGGTTCTTGTTAATTCCATGGCAAAAGGCTGCGTGTTGTAACTTGTGCTGCATTTCAGCAAGCCATCTCACACTACCTTTCATTTACTTGAGGAAAAATGTATGCACAGACATTAACTACTGTAAGTGGCGCATTGTCCTTTGGTCTTAATTTTATCTTTGGGGGTTTTAATTTCTTTAAAATACACACATAAATTATTCATTTACTTGAAATCATGCTGCATTTTTGAAACATTTGGAACCAAAGGAGACAAATTCTCAGCAATAAAATATGATCAGCTGGGTGAGGAAAAAAAAAAAAAGGAAAAAATATTCAATGGGAAAAGGAAGAGTTTCTAAAAATACCTCGTTGTTTTGCTGAGTTTGATGTGGCTTCCATTGTTCTAACCTCATTCACAAGTTTTTTCCCACCCAACCTACAACTTTCATACAAGACACACATTGTCATGGTATTGCCACAAGCCTTAGAGATTAGGGCTAGCTAAGGGGCATGAGAGCTTATGAGAGGAAACTGCATTTTCAGATAGTGTTAAGTCATTGTACTTACAAATTTTAAGAAAACATTTCCCAGTTCATGCTGAGACTGAGGTTCAGGTTGTAAACAAAATTCCAGGGCAGCCAGGAACTCCTTGTGAACACCAAGAATGTCTTCAATGTTAGAAAATAAGATCTGAAATATAAAGAGAAAAACATTACTAGCTGTTAATCTATCTGAGAGTGTTTTGTTAAGGTAGTAGACCTAAATTTTGTGGCTGTAGACTTGCTGTGATAGGATCTAAAGCAGTGACAGGGATTCATACAGAATGAATTACACTGTATTTGCCCCTTTCCTGGCCTCCTACAGAAATCTTTACTGCTGCTGAAGTACCTGCTGTAAATGAAGGTTATCTTTCCAGATACCTGAGCATGATGAATGTGAGCAACCTCTTTCAAGTCTAGAGAAGACTTCCTATGAGACCAACCAGGTGAATGGAATCACAAGGCCCAAACTCACTTTGCAGGAGATAGAAGCAGGAAGTCATTTGCCTTTCCTTCCCATGCGTTAGAAATCACTTCCTGGAAGAAAGGGACTTGAAGATATCACACACAAAGATGTAGCTGTAAATAAGAGACCAAATCTCCACCACGTGGGATCTAGCATTTCACTGCCAGGAGTACAGAACAGTGTAAAATGCTTGCAAACCACAAAAGCAGCATTTTAGAGTTCCCTTTCACTGATTTCAGTGTTTCTAACAGGCGAGTGTAATGGGATAGAGGCCCCTAGTTCAGACGTGCACTAAGAGGTAATTGTGCAATCTCACAGCTAAATGATCCCGAGCGATTTAAATATACATGTGCTAAGGGGAATAAACTGACAGGATGAAAGCTGTTATAAACACATAAGCTTTGTAAGTCGTAATCATTCTCATACGGAATATGGTGAGGAAAAAAAAAAAAAGGAAAAAATATTCAATGGGAAAAGGAAGAGTTTCTAAAAATACCTCGTTGTTTTGCTGAGTTTGATGTGGCTTCCATTGTTCTAACCTCATTCACAAGTTTTTTCCCACCCAACCTACAACTTTCATACAAGACACACATTGTCATGGTATTGCCACAAGCCTTAGAGATTAGGGCTAGCTAAGGGGCATGAGAGCTTATGAGAGGAAACTGCATTTTCAGATAGTGTTAAGTCATTGTACTTACAAATTTTAAGAAAACATTTCCCAGTTCATGCTGAGACTGAGGTTCAGGTTGTAAACAAAATTCCAGGGCAGCCAGGAACTCCTTGTGAACACCAAGAATGTCTTCAATGTTAGAAAATAAGATCTGAAATATAAAGAGAAAAACATTACTAGCTGTTAATCTATCTGAGAGTGTTTTGTTAAGGTAGTAGACCTAAATTTTGTGGCTGTAGACTTGCTGTGATAGGATCTAAAGCAGTGACAGGGATTCATACAGAATGAATTACACTGTATTTGCCCCTTTCCTGGCCTCCTACAGAAATCTTTACTGCTGCTGAAGTACCTGCTGTAAATGAAGGTTATCTTTCCAGATACCTGAGCATGATGAATGTGAGCAACCTCTTTCAAGTCTAGAGAAGACTTCCTATGAGACCAACCAGGTGAATGGAATCACAAGGCCCAAACTCACTTTGCAGGAGATAGAAGCAGGAAGTCATTTGCCTTTCCTTCCCATGCGTTAGAAATCACTTCCTGGAAGAAAGGGACTTGAAGATATCACACACAAAGATGTAGCTGTAAATAAGAGACCAAATCTCCACCACGTGGGATCTAGCATTTCACTGCCAGGAGTACAGAACAGTGTAAAATGCTTGCAAACCACAAAAGCAGCATTTTAGAGTTCCCTTTCACTGATTTCAGTGTTTCTAACAGGCGAGTGTAATGGGATAGAGGCCCCTAGTTCAGACGTGCACTAAGAGGTAATTGTGCAATCTCACAGCTAAATGATCCCGAGCGATTTAAATATACATGTGCTAAGGGGAATAAACTGACAGGATGAAAGCTGTTATAAACACATAAGCTTTGTAAGTCGTAATCATTCTCATACGGAATATGAGAAGAAAGTGTGGATACTCATACAGGAGATGGAATGCTATCTACACAGGGGGAGAAGTCCTGATGCATGGTGACACCCAGCAGTACTTACAGCCGCTGGAGGAAAGCCTGAATGGGCAGAGTAAATCCGGGGCTCTGCAGTGACATACATATTGCAGATGACATTTTCCATCACTTTGCTTTATCCATGCCACTCGCAAAGAGAAGATCTGCAGGGCAGTCAAACCAGCTTTCACACTGGAAGCAGCCTCCCAGGTCTTGCACAGTGAGTGGGTGACACTCCTGCACCCCAAAGTGCGCAGCCTGACAGAGCCAGCCTTCACCCTCCTGGCATTCCGTGTGAGAAGTGCTTGAGCCCAATTTCTTCCAACACTGCCCAAAGCACCTTGGCATAACACTAAGCTTTTCAACTTTATGCAGTGGAATTTATTCACCAGAAGTGACACTGATTCAGCCTGATGGCTGGTGATGTGGCAGTAATTCAGAAAAACAATAATCTGTAAATTAAATCTAATCATTAAAGACAGGAATGAAACCTCAATTACTGGTTTCTCTCTGGCTTTTCACGGGTAGGCAAGATCAGGAATCCAACAAGCATTCCTATCTGCACGTACCCAGGTTCAACTCTATACCTTCCGTTATTCGAGGATATTTCTCCCAAACTCCTCCTGCAAGCTGGCTGCATGTGCCGAGCAGAGCTTGCTGTATCTGCCTTGTCTTTGCTCCCCTCTCACTCCAGAAACACTGAGATATAGTAGTATGCACCATAATTAATGCATACTTGTGCCTCATAGCTCCTTTCTAGCTCTGAATAAACTAAAAGATTCCAACAGACTGAATTTGCACTGATGGGCTCTGAACAAAAATAAAGGACAGGGAGCTAGGACCATTTGACTGCTTCCACAAAACTTCCCGTGCTAATTCAAGCAGAGCATAGGATGGTTCTGTCACATGGCTGAAACTGATGTGATGACACAGTAGCCTCTGTCTGCATGGCTTTGCCAGAAGCTGTGCCAAAAGGGGATTAACAAGGAAGAGGAAAACATCTGTCAGGGATGATTTTATCCTTCAGGAGCAGTCTTTGGGGGGTACTTTTAGATCCAAGGAATATCTGTGTAATCTAATGAATTCCGTGGTGGTCAGTAGAGCTCTGCTTGCAGCAGAATTCACAGATAAGAAAAGTCACTTGAAAATCAAGGCAGCAGAGACCTTGACTGCGTGTGCTTCTATATCTAATACACAGTTACCATTTATAAGCCTCATGTGAGGATCTATGTCTGACAGCTTGTGTACGCCCTCACGCTGTACTGCCTTCAATCTACTGTATCAGTAAAATGACATCAGTGCCCTGCTGTGAATGTAGCATAACACTAACGTATCAATAGAGTTATTCCCACATGAGGCAGCCAATAAACTAAAAACAATTTTTTATGATGTTGCTGCAGCTGTTAGTCACTGGAGTACTAGTAAAATCCGGGCCTGGCACTGGACTCAATGTGGCCTTTCTGGAAGGGATGCAGTGGCCAAAGATTACTGAAATCTCCAGTGCTTAGCGCCAGCTGTAGGAGAAACCTGCAAAAATAATAATGGGAGCAACAACCCAAATTATCCTAAAAAACACTTTCTCCTTTTGCTCAGAGGTGAGTGACTGCCAGAATACCCTGTATTTTCCTCTAGACATTTCTGCTGCATGAAGAAAGAGAGGAAAAGACAGGTTTCTCCTTACATAAGCTGCCAAACCATTTATACAGTCTCTGCTACCATCTTTGCTGCTGCCAGCCACCTCATAGCTCTCTGGTGACTCAAGATACATATCATTAGCAGGCAGAGTTATCAGAAGTCCCAGCACCACCTTGCTTGTCCTGTCTGTACCAGCAAGGAGGGAGAAAGGAGAGGAAAACAAATAGCTTTCAACTTCAGGAAAGACAATAAAATTATTTGGGGTAGGGGGGGATAATATTGACTCTGATCAGGAAAACTGCGCCTTTGTGATTCTATTGCACCAACAATAGGCATAGGCCCTTTATTACTGAAGAGAAACTCTGCTACTGAAAGCTGGATATTGTAATAATAAGAATAAATGAGGTCTCGCAGTGGCCTCAAAAAGACCCCCCAGGCACTTCAAGAATGACATAAAAATGAAGCAGTACTTCCCCAGAGGAGTATGATGAAACTTCAAATACAAATACATTTAAATCAGTAGAGAAAGTACAGATTCTTCTGCACAGGCTTTGTGGGTACTGCATCTGATTATGTGGCAGTCATAATTAATATTCATTCTGATGATACATGATTAATGATAGAATAATAACTTTCTTCAACATCTGCGACTGTTCATCAAATTGGCAAATAGTCGTGTAGGTTTATTTCTCAAGCAGAGCTTGGTTTTGCTTTGGTGTGCACTTCTCTGCACACTTTTTCTTCAGCCACCCCCAAACTTACTTCAGACCCTAGATGGTGAGTTTTTGGGGAGCAGGGACTTCCAAATCTGAAGATAGCGAGAGGCAGCTCCGTAAAGCTACCAATCTGTCTTGCTACCAGCCCCTTCTGATGCTAGTTAGTCAATACTACAGCATTGCCAGCCAGTAAAACAAATAGCAGAATTGGGGGCTAAAGCCCTGCTAGGATCTCTATACACTCAGGTAATACTAGTATGGGGAGTGGAGGAGCCAGCCTTGGGGAAACGTGCCAGATGCAGTAGCGCTGGCCGGTGTGATACACCTATTATTGCTGTGCCCCACTCCCACAAATGTAAAGGGCAAAGTTTCTGCTGATTTAGGAGCTGCAGGACCAAACACAAGCTCCACAAGTAAGCCTCTAACAGCAAACAAACTGCACCCTGTCCCACTGATGATCAGGTTTCACTTGCATATATGTGTACAAGGCGTTTCGGTTTCACATGCATATGTGTACAACGAGGGTTTTTAAGCCAAATTACTACAAGAAAGTATTGCTTGTACTTACGAAAGTAATGAACAACAAGGTCTCCTGTGACCATAGGCTCTAGAGAAGCTAGCACCTCACAGCTGTCTGCTCTGTGTCCCTTATCTCTTTCCAGTGCACAATCCATGCAGGGACCTCCCCGTGCAAGGGTCTCATGTTACTTGGTCCTCTCGCAAGAACCCAAATTCCTTCCCACTAGAGCACAAAGAAATATTCTTGCCTTCTACTCATGAGCCCTATCAATTTTAGATTTGTAAAAGACAGCAGATGCAAACTGGCTAACTGAATACCATCAAGCAAAATAGACAAGGGCTGTGCATTCCCTCCCTTTCCTCTCAAAGACACTGAAAAGGCCTCTCTGTCCTCTAACCCACCATTTCACAAATCTTGCCAAAAGTTAGTATCTCTGACAACACTACACTGTTGTCAAATTTTACTGAAATTAGCTGGTGGGATGAAAAATTGCTGGAAAATGGCAGCTATATCAATGGGCCAACAGATTGACAGATAAACTGTCAACATGAGCCTCTTTTCCTTAGGGAACCAGTTAAATAATAAGCATCAATATGACATGAGGATATTCAATATTCACATCCCTGAATCTGGCCTTTCATTACATACCATTTTCCCTACCAAGCAAATGAGGGAGATAGAAGAAATACCTTAACATTCTCCTCTGTTATGTGCTTCTCGGCTTTGTCCACAGCATTCTGGCGGATCCGGTGAAGAAATGCCTGTAGATTTAAAAGAGATTATGTTCAAACGACTTGATACACTTTGATTTCACTCTTTTATATCCTCTAGGTTCCCATCAACACGGTGCAGCTGATTACCTTTAAGACTGAAAGAATGTAAACATTTACCAAATCACCACCACAGTTCTTGGACTCAGGGCTGCATTCAGGGCAACACAAAAGACATTTCCTACAATGTTGTTGGGTTTTGCCTGGCCATAAATATCTTCTCTCTGTTGAAACTTTTAGACTTAATTATTTGTTACTACCAATAAACCACAGCGAGGACCTGTTTGTTTTTTCTTTGAAGGTTTTCCCTCTCTCTAAGATGCAGCTGTTTTGGCTTCAGGAGGCAGCGTGCCTGACGCACATCAAGACATATGTCAGAAAAAGGACTGCAAAGAATGACAAAAGGACATTCATGCTGCTGGAGCTGAGGCATGTCAGAGCCATGAGCTGGGGTTATGGACAAGTTCAACAAACTCAATAGGCAGGGAAGGGAAATGGAACTTGCCAGACAGTGCCTGGGACACATTATCCTGTTCGCTCTATTTCATTTGGTTAAAAATCAACCAAAAAAAATGCTGGAACTTTTCACCTAGGCCAGGTTTCCCCTTCCCTCAGCTCTGCACAACTTTGGCTTTAACAGGGAAATCAATAAAAAGCTCCAGGCCAGATACAAATGAACAGCAATCCAAATATCAGCCTTCACAGCATAATTCTGGCTACTGGATGTTGGGACCTACTTGGATTTGCACTGAACGTACCCACAACATATTGATCCAGTAGGAAGGATCGACTGGGAAGGATCCACTACTTCAGCAACTGTTGGCTAAGGGGCACTTCTCAACGGAGAGCAGGGAATTTTACCTTCCCCAGGCATCAGCAAAGAGAGTTGCAAGTACCTGCAGGTGAGACTGAAGGGAAGCAGTGAGGACTGAATCTGCTGTGATAAACTGCATGACCCAGGCACAGAAGGGGGGAGGGTTTTCCTCTCTGTTCTTGTTAGTGGTTTCTAACCTACCTCCCACACAAAGGGGTGAGCCCCGGGGAGTGCTGTGAACAAGGAAGAAAGGAACTTTTCTTACCCACCTGAGACAGAGAGGGGAAGCAGGTCATTCCTTTGTATTTATGATACAAAGTAGCTTTGTTACAGCTGGATAATAAAAGGCTTTTAAAAGTTGAACTATTCCTGAGTAATGCCCGTGTCAGCTGATGCACGCTCAGCTTTTTCTTTTTTCCTTTTGCCTGTCGGGATCATCAGCAGCTTACAACCAGATAAGAAGCAATGTCACTGAACCAAACTTAGAGCTTCTGAATACCTTCACCTTCGGTATTTTGGTTGGAAGACAGTGAGCATGTCCCTCTGTCTTCCAGCATTAAAAGGGGCTCATCTCTGATTCTGCTTAGGCATGGCTCTCTGTCACTTGTCAGCCATTCACACTTCACAGAATAGGTGCCAATAAAAAAAGAGATTAATTAATAAGGCACACAGACCTTATATTTCTTTTTGGCCCTGGATTCTTAACTTGCTTTTGAACAAATTTCAAGGACTATAACCATGTTGCCCCTCTTCTATTGCTACACAGGAAGGAGATCCTGGCTAGATTCTAGCTAGACATGGAAAGCTTCGGGCAGGTTGTGTGGACTAAGAAGCCTGAAGAACAGATTTCTGTGACAGAATACGTGTGCCAGCACTGGAAGAGGCATTTTCTAAGAACCAGCCAGTCCACCTTGCCGATAATCTGGCCAGGATCTGCTGCAATGTTAACGTCCTGCCCAGCACCTTGGCAACAGTCAGGGAACTGTCTGAGATGAAGTGTTCAGCATGATGACTAATGGCAGGAGGATTGACAGGAATAGCTGCTGCCCTCCCACTTCAGTGTTGGGTGTGATATCTGAGCATTAATAATCAGACATCTGATTTATACGAGGTAGCACATCGTATTAAAGTCACTCATTCTCTAAAGACAAGACAGGCAGAGACTTTTCCTTGCTTTAATCACATCTCTGTTTGGAGACAACAGATCCAATTGGAACGATTAATTAATCTACACAATTAGCAGCTCTACTGGTGACTAATAGTTACCTGCATATTAGTCCCAGTATGGTGGGTCTAATAATAGAAAGCTGGTAAACAGAAGTGCAAATCACATTAGCTGTTAGAGGCTAGTCAATAAAAAAAGCAGAGTGTGCTAATCTAAAAAACAGCTTTTGTGTGACGCTTGTCTGAAAAGATCATTTAATGTGAGCGTGAGAAAGGGAGAAAAGGAGAGTGAAAAATCAAACAAAAATGAGAAAGGCAGAGAAGCGGGGAGAGAATAGAAAGGATGAAAGACATAAGAAGGAAAGAGGCAGTCAACTTTGTAGATAGTTTGTCAAATCTCCTACAGCCTCTGATTTGTCTTGATGTGCATGAACAGCAGTCTCTCCAGTAGTAATAAAACAAGACACTTACAAGAGATTTTTGGTCCTAGAAATTCAAGTGTCTACTTTCCAAAATGCAATCTCCTCCAAAAGTATCAAAACTTAGTGGATGCAGAACTATTTGTTCCCCAGTTTTCAATACCTTCCCATGTATAAACAGAATCTTTTGCAGCACATTCAAATTAAAAAGCATGATAAACACAAGCTATTAAACAGCAGCTCATAGAGCTAATGTTGCATGCCCTGTTCACATGACAACACCACTTTCTTTCCAAACTGCTTCTAGCTTGGAAAAAGCAGCTCTTTTCCCAGAGATGTTGTTCAGACATTCAGGTCAGCATTTTCCAGACTTCTCAAGTAAATTTTTGTGCTACCAGTTTTACTAGGCTCTAAGCCATCTGTATGAACACCATCCCCCTATTCACCTGGTGACAGACTCTAAGACCTATTACACAAGTAGTATGCAACTCCAGGAAACACAGCCACATGGAGCAGTATGATCTTTTATTAGACCAATTAAGTTATCTGGAAAATTAGACAAGTATTTGGGTCAGGACATAACAGGTGATGGAAAAAAAAGAGAAAGGGTGATGGTGGTGAATATTAGAAAACTTGCTATGTCATATCTTATTTATATTCCAAACCATATTGTTATGAAAGAGGTAGTAGTTGAAGGGGTAAAGGCTTTTCCAGCCACCTAAAAAGTTACTAAGGCAAATGCTTTCTCTGGCTGCTCCACCCTCTTCACGCTCTACACAACTCATATAGGAATTCAAGGGGTCTAAGTCCTTGACATTTTCCAAGAGGAACTTTCAGGGACCCCTCAGTATAACCCTCTTCATCTGCAACAGTTTTGATCTCTGCAAAAGTGAAGTCATCATCCTCCAGGAATATGTGAAAGAATAGGGGTCAGCTTTCTTGGGAGCTCTCAAAAAACGTTCCTAGGATACAGCAAGATGATCACAATCACCTTTCTGCCACAATCAAAATCAGAACCCTCTCCTGTGGCGTGCTGTTGGTTTCCCACACTCACAAACTATCAGGGATTCAGGGAAAGTCAGCAGCTTATGATACAGGCTATACTGAAACAACACACAGCAGATCAGCAACACACTGTTGAAGAGATGAACAGGCAACAAAAGTAGACTCTGCTTTCTTCTACCCGCTTGTTGTATGCTGGTTAGCACTGACATAAGGTTAAAAACTTCACATAAAAGAGATAGAAAGATGGCAGATAACGCTATATCTTTCCTCCTTATCCCCACAGATGCTACATTTGCTCTCTTGCCATTCATAGTGTTCTGCTGTGCCCCCCCCCAGGCCAGGTCTCTGAGCATCCCAAGTGGTGCTGCCTGCACAAGAGAAGAGGGGAGATGGACTGGTAGAGCCCACGGGTGCAGGACAAAACCAGGTCATGGCACAACGTAGGGAAAAAATGTGAAACCAGACTGATAAATTTTTCATTCTTCTGATAAAGGTCTGTGAAGGTCTACTCTTCTACGCGTACGTGCTAATCATTAGGAAAACCGCCCACAGAGGATTTGTTTTTGTTTAAAATTCTGCTGCTGTATCAACATAACATTTATTTGTGCACTGTGACTTGTTGCCCTAGAGGTCTGCTGCTTCCAAACTCAGCAGGCCATGTCTGATGCTCCTCATGTCATGCATAAACACAGTTTATAGTTTGTCTTACGGTACAAATGTCTTGCAGGATTCAAGCAAATCTATAACAAATTAGAATTAACAGAGTGAAATTCTTCCTTTCTGTACCATATCATGTTGGGCAAGCTCCTTCCAATAAATACTAAAACAAACATATTACAAATCTAGAACGAAATTTAGGTATAAAAGTTGATTTTTCATAGGGAAAATTAGTGTTTACCACCTTCTTTGTGGTGTAAGTAACACATGGTAAATACTAGGGATGAGGCAGTGACAGTTTGCTCATGTCCCTTCTCAAAATTCACATCTGAGGCAGATGCTTCCTCAAATGTTCAGAAATAGCAAGAGATTTCTGGCTAAACAGCAAGGCAGGCAAAGTGTACATAAGTTTAAAGGAAATGAAAGGGAGAACAGAAACAGACAAACAACGAGGCAACTGGCTGCCACATCCAGAAGGAGCAACAACTGAAAGCACAATCCTGTGAAACCCATTTTCTGAGCAGGCGACTCGAGTTTCGTATTTCCTTCAAGAAACAAGTGTGACAATTTTGTTAAACTCATCAGTGATCAGGACTGATTGAGAACAATGCGGGGATCTAGATAAGCCTAGTATTTTCAATGTTAAAATGAATAAATTGCTTTACACTTGTGCAATCAATTTTTTAGGCTTCTTGCAAGTGCAGAGACGTTTTGACTCCCAGAAAACGTGCTCACAGTGAAAAACAAAGAGGTGACATGGACAATTAACTTCATCATTTGACCATCACCAGCGTCTTCACTTTGCAACTACAGCATAGGGGCTATGCATTAATCTCGAACAATACAGAGTAAAACTTGTCATAAAGATTTGAACAAGAACTTGCAAGTGTAACTTTAATTTCTTTTTTTTTTTTGCATCACGTGAATAAGCGTTGCCACTAAATGTGGCTCTTAAATAAGCCTTTGCCTCCATTGCAGTACAAGTGAGATACCAAAATACTCCATTGTTTTTAGTAAAGCAGCTTGAAAGTCCTGTGGGAACACGGCTCTACTGAAATAGTCTGACAATTTAAAATGAATGTTTGCTGAAGTCTGTGTTTTAAGAGCAGGTGCATCCTTGCTCATGTTACTCAATTGTTAGCTTTGAACCTTGTCATCCTGATCATGCTCTTTTGCTTTCTATCAGATACACAGTTAATAAGCTAAAGCTCTACGCAGATGACAGGAAACATAAATATCCTGCATCCTACATGAGAACTGCAGTTCTCACCTGCTCTGAAGTCTGAAAGACAATTAAATAATCTCAAAATAATGTAACAATGACTGCACAGGGCTATTTATACAAAATAAATCCCATCAGAACTTTTTTCCACCCCCTTCAAAACAAAGTGTGCATTTCTACAGAAAACTAAGTTCCTTTAAGCATGTTGTAAATAACCTGAATGCAGATCTTTCACTTGCACAGTTTTAGGTTACCAACCAACTGGGAATCAAGTCACTTCAGTTGGAGGTGAAACTACTTCAGTTCTATTGTTCCTAGAATGGTCTGCAGTACTGTGCACTGTTAACCAAGAACTACTGACTTCCATCCTAGAGACAGCTGGATTTTAAAGACAGATGGAGTCATTCTTGTGTAAATTCAGACAATCAGTTTTCAAACATCTCTTACCTTCCTGGAAAAAAGCCAGCATATACGTGTATAATTCCGGGCCTGATTCAGCTTTTTCAGGTGTGAAATTTTAGTTAGGATACTGGAAATCAGAAGCAACTCCTTTGACATCAGTAGCATGTAAAAGGAGCAAGACTGAAGGAATTCTACTACTTTTAAAGAGTATAATTACTGTACCTCTTACACTGCAAAGTGGCAATCCTGTATTCACTCATTGCTCAATTACTGGCTGCTATATTAAGATTTCTATAAAAGCACATTTTTAATTATCAGTGTCTGGTAAAGGAAGAAAGAACTTCAGCATCAGATGAGTGCATTATACTGAAATTCCTGCATAGAGTATTTCACCTATGAAGAATATTTTTCTCTAGATCCTCTTAAAACAATAAAGAGCCACAGCTGTGAGAGAGAGCAACTCTGCAAAAAGTAGCTCAGATCTACAGCCAAATTAATTCATCAGAAAACAGCTGAACAGGGACTTGCCTGGTAGGCAGAGGTGTTTAGTAAGAGGAAATAGCATCAGAAATATCTTTTATTGCCCTAATTTCAGGCTTCCTGTGTATCAAATCGGCTTTAAAGCCTCAAAGCTTATTGGTACGTATTTATTTTTTGATCTAGTCCCTGAAGAGGAACTAAACTATTAGCTAACCAAGATGATTTCAAATAAAAAATAATAAAAAAAGGAAGCAGCAGCCATGTACATTACAGAGTATCAAATGCATTCTCTGTACACAAGTCAGGAGGTCTGAGGTGGGAGTCTGCATCACTGCCTACTGCTAATTAGAAGGTCAAAGATCAAACCAACTCTACTGGACAGTTTTTAAAATGACACTTCTTTTCCAAAGATCACAGCCCTTACATAATCTTGGACTATGTTAGGCATGAAACGAGATGAACTACTTACACTGATCACCTATGCTCTATGATACTCATTTCACTATTTTTGAAAGCAAAAATGAAGATCTCTGTCTTCAGAAATATTACCTCCAGATCCCTGGGGACAACGTCTTTCTTGCTCATATGCCCCATCTCCACCCCCACACACCCACACTTCCTTCTTTTAAGAGGATTTTTTTCACTCCAGTGTTGTCATTTAGAATAACAAGCAATTCACACACACAAAAGCATGGATGTTACAGCATGAATCATCTCTGCCCACAGAAGACTACATGGCCTTTTGCAAAAAATAAGTAGAATCCATCTCAGGTGAAACTGCGAAGAACATCGGACAAAAAAATGCAAAATCCAGATGTATCACAGGGGAAAGATCTTTTTATCTGAAGCATACTTTCAACAGGTAATTTTTTATAATTGCATAGATATATAAGCAATAAATGCATCTATACATATTACAAAACTTCCACTGATACTGACAATTTAATAAACATTAACTAAGCACTGACCATGGCAATCTGAAACCTCTTCCTCACTTCTTAGTCTGACATATGGTGAATCTTGATAAATGCCAAATGCAATATAAAAAAGGATTCAAAAACTCAACTGTTTAAAATTATGTAAGGGCATGTATGAATAAAATGCTTGAATAAATAAACCAGATTATGTCTTTATATACTACATAAGAGAAATAGCCACTTCTTATGTAAGCTATATGCCCGAGATATTTTCAAAAATCAAACTGATTTGTCCTTAATCAATCCTGCATTTTAAGGCTCATGCAGTTATGACCACACTTGACTGATTTATCTTATATCTGTCTTGCCATTGAACATTACACTGTCTATAACATCAAAGTTAATGAAAACCAGTTGCAAAATACTGGCATTGGGTAGCACTGGGGTTTTCAGTGGTGCTTGAGGGAGTCAGACATTCCAACTACTTTTTACTTATTTTTCACCCTTTTGACATGTGTCCACCACAAAATGGTTTCCGTCAGCAAATTACTGTGGCTAAGATTCACCTCATCTCATGGCACCCACCTAAAAGCTAAAGCCTACACTATGATAGGGATAGAGGTTCCCTCTAGGTCAGAAAGCAATGGGCAACTTCAGAGGCTGAGTCACTGCACTCTGGGGGTGATGTTTAAGAGGAAAGGCTGAACTGCCCTCTAGAAATGCCCTTCTCTTTCCATCAAGAGAGCGCCTGGGTGACAAGGTTAGATTAGACCACCCTCCTTGCCTGCACCAGTTCCACAGCATCTGCAAATACAAAGTTCCAGGGCAATGAGTGTTACTGAATGGTTTCTACAAGTGAACCAGTGACTGTCTCTCTCAGCATGGATGCTACGATCGTGGGGGCACTGCAAGTTGACACATGCAAAATTAATGTGCACAGACATTCTCAGCACGGTAGCATTCTGGGACTCATCACAAGCAAACTGATCCAGCAGCATTTTCCAGAAAAAGAAATTCATAAAAAAAGCTCCAAAAAGATCCCAGACTATGTCTGTATTTCCAATGTACTGATGTTTATAGCGGAATTCTGCAACAACAAAAAAAAAGGTCAGACCAAATTCATTCATGCATTGACTGATGAGGGAAGGTGAAACCAAAGGGAAGTGAGAGTGAAATATGTTGCAGTGTTTCTCACTCCAAAGAGAGATCCCTTTCTTAAGGACGGTTTGTTTTCATTTGAATTACAAAAAACTTTTTGTGAAGTGAAAGCAAAGCTGGTGCTGCAGAGGGACCCATTGTCTCTGCTCTACCACCGCCCTGACCTCCGCTACCCCCTCCTCCCTCAGTCACTAATATTTGCATCCTCAGACAGGTCAGAAGATCCCAATTCATCTCAGGGCCCAAAAAAAGCTAAATTTTTCACCTCTGAAATCCTTCAGGACTCATTTCTACTGATTTCTTCGTATCTCCTGCACCCGTCTCTCTACTCTGCTTCATGCTCTCCCTCCTCTCCAATACTACTCCTAAATCACTGAATATTTTCCTTACTGTAGATTTTTTTAAAAAACACCTCCTGTCCTTTGCAGAACCACAGCTTCTGTGAATATCTATCCCTGTATGACTCCAGCCCCTTTTTATTATCAACAGAAAATGTATTTGTTTGGATTTTCAAAGGAGCTTAAGAAAGTTATGTGCCTAATTCTCTCCAGCCTTTGGAATATTCTCCATTTTATTGGCTTTTTCATGTCTTTCACCCTGTTTTAAAATCATGAGATGACTTTGATCCTCTTTTTGCACTGTGGAACTCTTCAAAATGTTTTCAGGATGTAGTTTGTTTGAACAGTGCATTTTACTTCGTTCCTCTCTTATGTATAGGAATAAATCCTGACAAGTCTGTGGCTGCTTAGCCCTTATGTTACTTTTATTAAGTAAACAACATATAAATACTGCAGGATTTGACCCATATTGCTTACATTCACTATGTCCATAACAGAGAGCAGCCTGCAGACTGCAACCAGTTCTAGATTAGTGATGTCTCCAACAACTAATATCAGTACCAGAGAATGTTTAATCAAGTTTCAGGCTCTACACAGCTACTCCTTTTTCAAGAGGGAGATAGAAGCATCAGAGTGACTAGAAACATCGAGTAGTCTCCAAAAATAGTAAAGTCCAGATATTGAATACAATTGTATAAAAAACTGGAGTTTCTTAAATTAATATTTCAAGAACATTAATATCAGAAAGACTACTCTCTCCCTTTTCTACTCTTTCCAATGATCATGTCTTAATACATTAAACACTAAATAGACAAGACAGAAAAACTTTTTCCATGGAACTTTTTTAATTAGTTGCAACATAGGCTAGGACTTTGCCAGTGTTATTCCCTCAGCATGATCATAAAGAATAGATAAAAGTTTTAAAAATGTTGAATCTTGTCTTGCGTACTCAATTTCTGAATGTGTGTAATGAACTGACCGTTTCAGAGCCACAAAGTTAACAATTTTACTTCAAGTGCATGGTCAGGCACAGAACAGCCAAAATGTGAGTAGACCCACCTGACAACTTGGCCCTTAGTCTTCCAACTGAGTTTATGTGACGATATTGAATAATATCGATTTTCAAGCTTAGATTGAATCCCTGAGCTAAGTGAAGCAGAGCAGTTCAGCTTACTGCCATCAGGTTCACTGACACTTGTTCTAAATTACCTTGTGAATCTACACTGGGCTCAAGTACCATGATCTTGGGTGACTCACAAACTTGATCTACGTTGCAAACATGTAACAAAATCCCAGGATCCTATTTCACTAGGAACATTTTGTCTGTGCCCAGCTGATGTGTACTGAGAGTCTCATAAACCAGTTTAGCACCAGACTTTGGATCTAAATATTGAGATTGCTTCTGCAGGTATCTTCTCAAGAAGGTTTCTGCCTGACCTCAATTCACGTGTATGTAAGTGGCTAACAAGCTGAACGAACAGTACTCCATGCACTGACTTACACACAATGGATTTCTGTCAGGTTGTGTATCAAATCGAACTCTCAAATGCATGCATAATCTATAAATATTTGTGCTCGATTCTTAAGTTTAAAAGGACCAAAGAGTACAAGCTGACTGAGCAGAATTGTACCTTCCCAACTGATAAAATTCAGAGCTACAAAAGAAGCAAATAAAATGTCAAAACCAGAACATTTCACCTTAGAGAGGTCCACAGAAGTATTTGCAGCAGATCCGTACGTGCACTCACAGGTTTCCTATTAACCCACGTTCACAGCTGAGGTAACATGGGAAACGTTGAAATCTGTAGGCGCCTTACCCAGAAAACTAGTACTGGAATTGGCAGCAACTGCTAGAAATCCCAGTGAAACTGTCCTGATTTCCTGATTTCAAGCATATTGGCCACCAGATTTTAGGCAGCAAGTAGTAATAATTCATTTGAGAATCACTATGCAGGTACACTACACACAGGTGCAGTCATGGGTCAACAGACTGAAATTCCAAAGTTATTTCTAGTTCAGGAGGCTACCCTGGTATCTGCCTGCACAGTGACTGCAGTCAGCTCCCCCCAGGCTCCTTACAAGCAGCAGTGTTCCTATGGGCTCCCTGGCTGGGGCTGTAAAACCTTATGGAACTTTTCCCCCTTGAAAACCAGCAACTGGGGCTCTGGTGCAGCACACAGGCACTAGCATTCCTGGCCTTTGGAGCTTGAAATTCCCTGCTGGGAGAAATCTGCTAAAGTGGCTGTGGTGTGACAATGGGGAAGGCAGCACAAATTCCACAAAAGGCCGTGACGTCCTGGGATTCTCACCGCTGGAGCCTGAAGAGAGTGGCTGTTTCTCTGTAGCCTGGGAAAGGTTTCCAAGAACTTCAAATGCATGGAAAAATACGTGATTCGGTGAAAAGGAGTAGAATCCCAGAAGGGGAAGGGGGAGGAGAGGGGAAAAAAAGAGGGAACTCCAACTGCCTCAAGCCTTTTCTGTTAAAGGCAGCATGGGCTGGAATCTCTCTCCCCCTCTGACTGCAGCACAACGGATAATGTGTGGTTCATGCAAGTTGGGCTGCTTTCAAGAAGTGAACAGCACATCAAGCTCTCCCTGCTAGGAATTCTCCCACCTCATAAAACCAGTGGTAACGGTATGTTTATTTGTGAGCTAAAGGATTAACCTGCTGCAGGTAAACGGCAGGGAAAATTAATCTCAAGAAGGATGCTGAGCTGAATTTTCATCTTCCCCACACAAAGGTCACAGGCAACGTCACACATCACTGCCCCTGAAATCAATGAAAGAAGAGTTTAGTCTCTAATTTATTGTCTTTATACAAACTTCTGGTTAGGCCATGCTATATGTCTTCTGAGAACAGAAAGTATCTGTTTACAGAGCTATTGTTTCTATATTTTGACTACACAGTAAATATTTTTCTGTATTACAATTTCATAATTCACTAAAGAACAATGGTGTAAATAAGTATGAAATGTCCCTGGTCTCTGATCAGTTCACCAACCTCTCTATAAGAAAGCACAGGGAATAAGCACTTAATGCACCTTTTCTATCCAAGCACTCAGGCTTTTTCACTCAACTTTGATTTAAAAAAGAACAAAAACAAATAAACAAACAACACAGTTTTGTCTGGTTTCAGCTACACCACGATTTCACCTCAGGAGAGGTATTTCCAGGCAACAGGGCAGGAAGTATTTCAACATTTGACTAAATCTAACTAGTCAAAAAAGCTGTTAAATTAAGAGTTGGGTTTTGTTTGGTTTTTTTTTTTTTAAAAAAAAAAAAGAAACACAATGCATTTATGCTTCCTACCACAGAAAAGAAAGAAACACAGCTTCAGAGCTGCCACTTTGCATATGCTGTACTCTCAGTCGGTGCTCGCACACCACCACTGATTATGGTTGCATGCAGAGAAAGTGGGTTGCATACACAGCTGCACCTTGCAAAACCTGCCTTGATGGATTTGCAATTATTTACACACACACCCCCAAAAAAAAAAAAAAAAAAAAAAAAAGGAAAAAAAGAAAGAGCATCTTTCACATGTTGGTTTAAAAGAGGAATTAGAAAAATTAACCTCACAAGCACATTTTTCGTCACCAGCCCTGAGCAGGAACAAACAGTTCAGCTGATGAAAAGCTGCTTGCTGAAAGTGAGCTGATCTGAGCTGGTTTTCCCAACTGAGCCCAATCTAACAATGTCTGCACCGTTTTAAAGTGTGCACCATCTGACCACAGCTGTTCACGGTGATGACACACAGTGCTTTTCACCCACCTTTCCCATAGCAAAACAGAGTAGTAAGGAAAGACTGAACTGGCCAAACAAGCAGGAGAAAATCCTCAATTAATCATGAAATATGATGCCAAATTTTTAACCAAACCAGAAATCTTCCAGAATACAGACAGTGGCATTTAATGGCCTTGCTTTTTTCCCTTTCTCCTTCCCAAAGAGCACTACACTCCTAACCTCTACAGAGAAGCACAAGCCCACTGCAGAGTGCTCTGGAGCCAACCCCTGACCACAGAAACATCCTCAGAGTTTACAGACTTAAAATACTTGGGCTATTCAAAAAAGCACCAGATTGGAATGCCTAGCCAGACCTAAATTCTTCACTGCATCCAATAATCGACAGTAACCTGTCCCATTCCTTCTCAGACAAATGGAAAATTATGCCATTTTGCCAGGTCAAAGAGCTAGACAAGAGCTCAGTCTAAAAATATCGCCTGTTCTACTGCCTCAAGCCAGCCAAAGAGCTGGGTTTCATAGTTCCCCTTCATGTACATTTATTTTGTTGTGACAGACTGAAGAAAAGCTCCCTCTCATTGTGGCATTTCTTCTCTGCACACATGTTCTTGCAGAACACAATCATATCACACACAGGCTTAACCCCCAGCTTCCTCTGAATCAGAGCAAAGAATCAGACCATTATATTTTAAACATAAAGGGGAAGTTGAGCGAGAGAGAAGCTTGCTAGCAGCCCCTGAGCTGAAGGGCTCCAGCAAGCAGAGTGCCCTCCCCAGCATTCCCATGGCCTCTGACTTGTTTTGAATGTTTGCAAGGACATACTAGTTCTGCCTGGGTACGTATGAGGATGGACAGGGCTCTCTTCACTATAGGCTACATTAAAAGGTCATCTTCACTTGGAGCTATTTAGAACTGAGGGGTCAAATGTTCTGTGCTGTGTTAGGAGGGCGGTGTTGAAAGTGAGCTCGCAGTTGTGTTTCTAATTTATTCTAGAGTATATTCTACAGTAAGGCTAAAAATGTAGTTTTGGTATCCATTTGCTCTTTCTTTACAGAGGTGCAAATAGATGGAAAAACTTAAAAGGAATGAATTACAAGAATTTTAATTTTGCTATAAGTGGCTTTATGATCAAAACAGTTTGTTCAAAGTATTCTGATGTTTTTAAATTAAAAACAGCTAAAGTTTTAGTTCCCTTCATCCAAAGTCAACCGAGTTACATTGCTGGGAGATGTGAAGCACATCAATCCAACTTACATTTCTGGAACCTGCCCTTTTCTCAATAACACCACAGGTTTCTCCCTTGCATTGCAAAAAAAAAGAAGAAAAAAAAAAAAAAGATTAAAGCAGCTTAGGGCCCTATCACTTGGACAGTCCCCTGAAAATTGTAACAACTATTTTTAGCACAGGTAGTTCATACCTGCAGACCTGGAACTCGGATGAGATACAACCACCCCCAACCAGCCACAGGAATTGTCCCTGCTAAGAAAAGGACATTGACCACTGGCCTACGTGCCAGTGCACTGACTGGTGCATTTAGCAGCCCATTCATTCAGCCTGCCATTTTCTCTTCTCAAATATTTTCCCCTCAGCTGCCTTTTCATTAGAGGCTGAATAGTAGCACCTACTGTCTAGCCAAGAAATTCACACAAGGAGTTCCCTTTGGAGCTGATACTCCTGCCATTCATCCTGTCTGTCAATGCGCCGGCTCCCCATCCAAGCCCATCGTCAGTCACCTCAGACACCGCTGGCCCTGCTCCCCCCATGACCCATCTCTACCAGGCCAAAGAACAAACCTCTAAATATGCTGCCAAAGCCCAGGTCCATGCTGAGCCAAAGCAAATAGCTTATTTAACACTTCATCCACCACGTTTACACACTGGATTGAATTTAGCCTTTGCGAGAGTCCTAACCGCATCTGTGAACTCAGCTGATTGCCAGTTACTGAGTGCTCATACATAGCAGGGCTTTTATTTGTAATAAAATATTTAGAGTGGAAAAACACCCCAGAATTTAATAAAAGCAACAGTCTCAGATTGCCAATGACTTGTGGTGCATCTATTCAGATGCTCGGAATTCCCTACATAAATAAAGCTGGACTTTCAAGTTCTGCCAATTAAATAAATGCCCGTTTTAACTCAGTTTTGTATTAAAACAGTAACCAATTTTACTTATACAAAATAAAGTGTGAGGTCCTGGAATTGTAAATAGGGTCCATTTGTGGATGTATTTTCACACAGTTACTTTGCCTAAATAGCTGACTGTTCAGAGAAAAAACACATCCAATTTGTATACCTAAGCACAACTGCATAAGCCAACTTAAAGGCAAAACGCACATCAAAAGCAGTTAGACATCTGAGTTTTAAGGTGTTGGTCATTCCCATAGAAAATACAATAGATATAAAAGCTTTTTAGGAATAAGTGTTTATAAAAAAACTACCCTGAAAGCTAGAATAGAAGCAGCATCTTTTCTAGAAGTTTGTTTCAGCCTTCTCATACTGTGAAGATCCCAAGAAAAGAATTCTGGATGCTCAATACAGGATCCTCTATTAAAACCTTTTTTGTTTTTATCTGAGCCATGAACGAAGTTAAGGAACTGTGTTTAAATGCACTACAGATGGTGGGTAAAGCAGAGACAGGAGTAAAAGTGGGACTGTAACACTTCCTTCTCCGCTAACAGCCCGAGCAGAGTTGCCTGCTCTCCGTACCCTGAGAAATCACTTCTCTGACCTGGAAGAGCCCATCTTCCTGTTTCCATCTATGACACTGAAAGCTGTCCTGTGGTTTTCTCCAGCCTAGGTATTAAAGAAGCAATACAAGATGGAAATAAGGGCATGATTCCACAGGTAATTACACCAGCCAAGACCCCCTCTGCACCCAGTCCTTGGCTGCACATTCCTACCCTCTGCCTTATACCAACACTGCTGCTTATGCAATTAGGCAACTGCAGCCTGATTGCAGCTGGCTGAGGTAACTCAAACAGCCAAACACTAACCACGCAAAAATTAAGTAATTCCCTTACAGCCACCTTAGCTTCCTGAACTGCCTCACTGCCCACCCACCTGAGCATTACTGCCAGTATCTGTAAGCAAGTGAGACACAAGTTAGAGCTGTTTGAGCTACTGCACCCACAGCTCTCTTTATGCTTTCTAAAAGTTACCCTGGAGAGCACACATCTTCCAGTAGAACACAGTAAGCTACTCATGTGAAACTGGGGAGACAGCGAGGACAGGGCTGCAATGCTCAGTCTAAACTGGGGTTTAGATCTACATCCTGCCTCTGAAGCCCAGTACAGCCCAGCAGAGCAGGACAGCTGTCCATTCTGCATGCATCAAGCCCAAAGTGACAGGAGAACTTGCTCCACTACATTGTACGTCTTGCACACTTTGGGACTATAAAGTAAATAACACAAGCCTAAGGGTTTCACTGTAACATCCTGTGGCTAACACCCTGCTGGTGTGTGCACGAGAAGTGTTAATTGAGTGGCAAGTACATGTAAGCAAGCAGCATGGCTAGATATTCAGGGCGGGGGATGGCACAGGGCTTTTCTAAAAAATTTTCAAAAGCAAAGACATGTGGCTTCAGCAAACCTTCTCCAACCATCCACTCAAGTACAAAGAGGTGCCTTGATTTCAACACTTTGGCTCTTTTCCTGTTGAAATGGCAGCCTGTTTGACCTTAAACTATAACAAGTAACAGGCAGCTCAGCAGTGATGAAACTACAAACAAAACATGGTATCCATCTCTCAGCAATCTAAGGACCTTCCCTGTACTTAATAAACTTCCCAATTGCATATTTTATTTTATACAGTGCTACCTGTTTCATTTTCCCCATTTGTTTCTTTGTGTTTGGTTTTTTTTCCAAAGTGTACACTAGGCTTCTTGACTTTGGGACATGTCTCACTTTGTACCTGCTAACCTGGAGCACAAAGCAGCGGGCAAAGACTCAACATCTCCTGACAGATGCTTCCTGCTTCCCACATTTAAGCACAGGAAAGCCTTGGAGACGTAACTCAGGTCTTGCCTACACTGAGGGATTGGTTTTGGTCATGACCATCAGGCAGCCAAACCCAAGTTATCCTTCTCGCTTGACCCTAATGTATACAAGACAAACTGCTGGAAGCCTCAGTTGGCACTAGAACAGCTTACTCTGGTTTTGTTAGGGAAATCAGTGCAGACAGGAACTTTTATCACTGTGCAAAAGGTTTGCACTGGTGCAGCTTCAGGTCTGCTCAGCGATGGCTGTGAGCCAGGCAAAGTCATGGCCTCGGCGTGGCCAAAGGCAGAACTGCTGCTGGATGTCTTGGGAAGAAAACTCAGCCAGAGGGAAAACACTACCTGCTAGTCTCCCAGAGAGGGAGCAGAAGGGAAGCAAAATGAGAAACAAAGAATCTTCAGGGCACTTCACTGAACCTTGAAAAAGCAATACACAGCTCCGACACCAACCTTCCGGACAACATAAACACAGCCATGCCAAACATCAGTGGCTTTTTCTTGCTGTCAGCCACCCACTAAAGACAGAAAGTAGGCAACACAAAACACCCGTGCAAAACACTGAGAAACCACAGCAGGAAGTAATAAGCATAGGATGTCATAAGAAGTCTTTATGTTCATTTTACTTATTCTTTAATTCCCCTCCAAAAACCTAAAACCTCCTTCAGGGCAATGCACATACCTGCATGCTCTACTCAAAAAGCCTCACAGCTGAAAACACACCACCATTATAGCCAGGTGCCCGTGTACAATTCAATTCTGATGCTTGCTATCTATTCAGTTTTGATAGAAAATATGGTCTGTCATGCCATGAGTGCCTTTAGATTTGAGTACAACCTGTAAGAAGCCAGCATTGCAACCCCTTTATATATACCTGGCAAGACAGCCAGTTTTTTGATTTAGAGTTCCCCACACTTCCCCCAGCAGCAAAGTCCTCAAGGCCACACATGACACCTCCATGGGAAATGGCTGCTGCCTGCTCTAATACTTTTCTAGTGACTCCTGGCTTTCTCCAGCAAGGAATCCAAACCTTTGTTGGCTTCACTTACTGCTCTGGAAAGCAACATAAGGCAAGATGTGATTACCCACAAAAGTCTATGTGCTATTTCTTGTGTTGTGACTTCTAGCAACTGGAGCAGAAAACAGTAAAAGCCAAGCATTTTATTACTGCTTGCTAGATATAGAAACTGTATAGAGCCTCGTAATTTATTAAAGACTACTGTAAAGCTATGCATGGTCATCTAGTTTCAAAGGTCAATGCATGTGGACTGGTTGCCCTGGGGGATCTTCAGTGAGTATCCATCCCACAACCCTGTCTGAGCTATAAACAAGTAAACTGGGTGACAAAAATCACATGCTGTAACTTCTGGGTAACTCCATCAGAACGGGAGAACTTCTTGAGAGAAAGACAAGGAGAGATCACCCATCACATTGATCAGAAGCAAATGCTCTCTTTCAAAGGAGGAATCCACGAATTCCCCCTTATGCTGGCACTGTATCTCAGCCATGCTGCCTGAGCCCTTCAGCACTATAAACAGACTAAGAGGGTGGTGAACCACTTCCTACACGGGGATTTCTCTCCAGCAACATAAAAACAAGGCTCAGCCTGTGATGTACACATTAGAATGCTCATTCTAAGAGAGTCTTAAGAGGAAGAGTCTTCCAACTTCTCTCCTTCCACTTCTGGTTTTCTACTTGTTCTGATAAAGGGCTCGGTGCTCTAACTCTGCTGTATCTGAATGCCAGGAGCAGCAAAACACCAGCCTGAAATGACACTTTGGCATGCAAAGGTGTCACCAAAATACATAATGTTTGTTAGTTTGAAAAGCTGCTTTGGTCAGATGGAAAGAGATATTAAGGGTAATTATCAATACAGATGCACAGACTGAGATGCTACAGACATGGTGAACTACTCCGTACTCACTGCCTGGATTGACTCTCACTTAATTGGTTGCTCTTCCCTCCTTGGTACCACGCAATAAAGGATCAATCTGTTTCAAATGCACATGCTGATTGAACTGGCATCATCCTACAGAATTAAGAAGTGTTGACCTCAGCCTTAAAGGTGGCAGGTCCTTTCATACTGATGGGATTTCTGGCTCATTATCATAGTGCTAATTTACATAGCTTTCATCATATTGCTCCTGATGCCTTGTCAATTACTGAATGTAGAGGCAGGCTGGTACCTCATCTTCATCTTACCCCTTGCCCTGGAGCAGCCAGCAATGCTTCTAATTACAGAAGAACTATCACAAATCAAACTTTATCTTTAGGGCAGAACTCTTAAAGGAATGAACCATGCATGCAGGGATGCCAGAAATCTTCTGAGATATAACCCATGGCCTTGAATCCAAGGTCCTTGTGTGCATTATAGTGCTGCTGGCACTTTATATGGGAGGCAAGAAGCTAATGGCAGTGACTGTTCAGGATCTAGCTGATTAATTATAGTCCCATACTTACAAAACCTTCCCATTATCCTACCATTCTCTTCAAAATGCATTGCTTTTCACTAAATAACATTATAACTTTACTACTATAACAAACAATATTAAGCCTTATTCCCCAAACGAAGTAGAACAATTTCTAGGAAATCCCTTTCTTCCATCATAGAAAATAAAACATGTCAGCATCTTCTAAGTATTTTATTTAATAATCATTTCCATTTAATTAAAAGAATTTATTTTTGAGATCGGAATGCTGAAGCCACATAATAACCACATGGTCATTACAGAAAAATCTGTTTTAAGTGCTTCTTGGTTTTGTTATCTTTTCCACAAAAGCTTAATAAATCACCATCATATTTGCAAGGGAGGGATGGTGTGATCCAAGCAAATTCTATGCAAAATATTAGAATATTTTAAACTCCTCTGTAAAACAAATAGAGCATTGATTGTATTAAAATAGGTAGAAACTTAGTCATTTCAGGTAATTATGAGAGGAATGTTGATCAGAAACTGGATAACAAAGCAAAAAAAAATAAATTGTACAGCTAGGCATGGACAAAGACATGTTATAGATACTGAAGCCCACTGTTCTCATCAAAATAGCTTCATGATACCTATATACGTTTCACATTGAAATAACAATTATCCAAAAGGGCCTGTTAAAAGGAGGCACAGCACAAGTGGCAATTTCCTTCCCAGAATTCAAACTTCTTTCCTTCAGCCTTTTCCAGAAACAGCAAAAGGAACAATAGAGAATATGGGTGAAGGAGAAAGGCAGATCTGTAAAGAAGTGAGGGAGGTGAACAGAAGGCCAACTTTTCCTTACAAAGTTTCACATACGGCCCTGGCATAAGACAGCACTGGAGTGCGAACTACCCTACATCTCAGTGGAGAGACTTCGGAGAACCCTTTTTAGAATGTGCCTAAATGTTGTCCCAGAAATTATTAATTAATTTTTACCTAAGCCAGAATTAAATGCTGTCTTTGACATGATTAAAAAAGTTATGATGGCAACACAAGCACTCCCCAGGAACATACATACCTTGCCAAGATTTCTATGCTCCATTGTTTCTTTTCTCGCTCTTTGATAAATCTAGCTATAACATCCTTGCTGTTGGGTTTACAATATGACAGGATGTTATGACCTAGTTTAGAACATATATCAGAACATATATCTATATCAGAAGCTAGTTGCTCTCCTCATTGGAGAGTCTCTTCCCAGCCCTCATGAGGGCAAGAAACAATCCACACCAACTCCACGTGGTCAGTTCATGGACCTCTCTCTAAAGACAGCAGTCACACTTGACTGCTCTGTGCCTTTGGGTTCACATTACTCCAAGATACACTCTTAGGTTTAGGATCTGGCAAGATCTGTTCTTCATGGTCTTGATGCTTCCACATTCTCTGCATCTGGATCTCCAAATTTCATGTTAAGCACTCACCACCTACCTCTGTCAGAAAGACATTTAACATGGGAACTCCCTGTTGGGAAGACACCATGGGGACATGGCTTGTGTGTCAGACCACCAATGCAAGTTACAGCTGGTTAAAAAGGACTTTAATTTTATAGAAACAAAATACCTATGGCTTATACCAAGGTTTATGTTTTTTGTATAAACAAGTACACAAACATGTGTACATCTTAAGGTACTCTAACCCTCTCTACACTTTCCCTCTCTTTGGTTGTCCACGACTTTTGTTTGGGTAAAGAATTTCACAGGAAGTATCAAGAGATTTTTTTCTCATTTGCTTCTCTCCTAAGAGTCCAGCTTATTCTTACCCTTTGTGGTTTTTGTGTATTGTTTCTAGAGACTTGAGCTTCTTAAATCAACATGACTATCCCAAGAGAAAGGAATTACTTCACCCCCTGCCAGAATACACAGTTTTAGAGAAAAATATTTTTGCATTGATGAAAAAGTCATTGTCTTTCAGTGTCAAGGGTTAATTTTTATTGTTCTTTAGTCACAATCTATTCAGTATTGTTAAATTTGAACACAGAACAACAAAGTAGCAATGACTGAAGTCAAATCCTGTCAATAAAACGTTGCCACTTATAAACTGGAATAAACTACCTACAACCTGCAGTAAATCACCTCAACTTCTCCACTTGTATTTCCTCGTCTGTAAAATGGAAATAGCGTAATTTGTCTGCATCCTCCCTGTAACAACAAAAATGTTACCTAGATTTAAACAAAGCCTATCCATCCTATGTCTTATAGTGGCAAGGAGCAGTTGCTTAAGGAAGTATAACACAGCAAGTACAAACTGCTCGTCCCACCAGCATACTCTCCTGGCTCCTGATCCTTTCCCAAGATGATACTCACATCACAATGTTTAATACCTACCAGGGCACCTCTTCTCCGTGTATTTGTCATACTGTTTTGGGGGGTGGATTAGTTGCTTTCATGTGTGAAATATAGGTGAAATTCTATCAAGTCAATGGGCCACTATTGAGCTGAAAAGTTCACCCCTAAAAAAGCCTAAACCCTGACTAAGTATCTATTATTCTGTTTCCTTTACTTATTTCATCTATGACCTGGTACCCATGGGGGGTTTTACATGTTTTCTTTTCTAATGAATATTATACTTTCATGACCAGTTTTCCATTTGCTGCATTACCACCTTGTTTTTCCACATTTGACCCATTTGGGATATATAAATATTAAAGGAATACATACTCAGATATACGCTTTTAAAAAGCATACTAGATGGTAAGCTGAGAATCATTACAGAAACAGGATATGAATAAGCTAAACCCTTCAGAGAAACCATCATGACAAGAAACATCCTTGTGCAGAGCTGCCCTTAAATTACCATCAACAGAGAAACATGAACAGAGCAGAAGAGACACCAGTTTTGTGACAAAATTCATACTGACTTCAACACAAGCCACAGCAGTGACCACCTGTGAAAACTGGGCACTGGCTACAGAAGTTGGACAATTAAAAATGGAGTAAACTTGTCATGAACTGTAGGCCTCTGAGAGGATTACAAAGTCAAATTACAAACAAGCAGCAGGACTAGAATTAGCGTCCAGGCTTCTAATCACCAAGCTGTTCCAGTCTCCAGTTAGTAGCTTTTGGTTCCAATGACTTATGTTCTTAAGGGACTGGTTTAAGATACAGATTTTGGAGTAGATATAAGTCCCTCTATTTTAAATTTCTTCTGGCACCCTAGCATGAAAGAAACCAGTAAGATAACATGAAAGAAGGATGCAAGAAGAAAGAATAGTCATAACCCAGCAATCAATAAAGCATTAGATTTTAGTTGAGGCTGAGATCAAAAAACATGCTTCCAGGACAATGTAAGGGAACCAAATCAAGGACAACACGGAGCTACTCTTAACTTCCCCAATGGACACAAAAATATACATCTCCTACTAATGGAGCTGTCTCGCACATGAAGTACCATGACAGCCGTTGTCAATTTTTCATGGAGTAGCTTAAGTAGCCCTTAAGAAAGTAGGTACCAGAAACCTGCTTGATCACAATGTGGGAGCTGAGCTCTTCAAAACTGTACCATAATCGGCAAAAAGATTAAGTCAATCAGCTTGCACCTTATGATACACCACTGAGGTATATACCACAGAAGCATCTAAAGACATTGGCAAATACACTTAAATCCTTTCTCCTTACCGTTCCTCTGACCAAGAAAATTAAATCTAACCTGCATTATTATTTTTCCATTGTAGTACCTTCAGGCTGCCAAGCAAAGCTCTTAGAGGTAAAAACTGTATGACTGAGCTACATAGTGATAGAAGCTGATATGGCAACAGAGGCTCTCTGCCTAAAATATGCAGGGAAATACTACTTCCTTTAAGGGGAACTTTCTTTGCTGACTCTCACCTGGCATTCAAGAACTAAGAGCCAGTTTATAAACAAAGCCTCTTCTATGTGCCACTTCCTTTTGAGTCATCACACCAGCCACTGGCACCCTTCAAATTCAGCAAAAAAGTAGTAATGGAGGAACAACATTTTCCGACTGTTTTCCTTAAAAAGACCCTTCATGTTAACTGTTTTTAAGATTCATTCACATCTACTAGCGTAGGTTAGCCTCTATCACATAAGCCATTGAATAAATGGTTAAAAGACATACTCTGTTGTCCAAAGGCTCATTAGGGTGACTATTAACAATGGGAAGATTTACGCCAGGTAATATCAGTGAGTCATGCAAGGATGTTTTAAATGCTCAGACTCACCAGATAAAACTTCATAGAATCTCTTGTCCCACCGAAGCCTATTCCAGAGACAATCCTGTGATTGGCTGAATATCTCACAAGTTATTCTTTCCATGTCGTATATTCTATCATGTTATGTTTTTGATAGTTTACGTAGGACATGCACTTACAATTGACTCTTGTAAATCATCTTTCAGGACTGACGGATTGGTTCTGATATTGGCTGCATAGACAGGGAAAGGGCTTTTTTTCTCTGCAAAACACCCAAACCCTCTACACAATGTACACCAGAAATGACAAGCCTATCATGGAAATTTACAGCTTCTTTGTATAAAGCAGGTGCTCTTAAAATCACTGGTTCTACAATATCCCTGGGCTCTTATTGATACCATCAACATACTGGCTGCTAAGGCCATGAGGCAACTATATATAGGAGAAATGAACTGCATATAAGCTACAAGTGGTAGGATAATGTAGTATTGAACTCCTTTCACATCTTGTTCCACTGTAATGAGGAGGCAGATGTCTTATCTAGGATCTAAGTGGAGAACAGAAGAGATAAAAGCAGGTATTATTACTCAGAGGTAATACCAGCTGCTGGAATGACTGTGCTTTGTATTGACACTTGGGGAATTGCTTAAATTCCATGACAATGCAAAAAAAAAGTTCCATTTCTTTTGAGTCTCTAGTCAAAGGTACTCAAGGCATTTTATATAAGCAGTGATCACGTTTTTACAGTCCCCCCACCCTCTGCAAAAGGTTTTCAAAGCACAAGCACAATAATAAAACCAAAATAATAACAATAGAAACATGTTGCTCTTCAAATAAGGTACAGAAAATATAACAGTTTGCCAAAAGGAACACAGTTAAGTCAATCGCAGAGATCAGCATGGACTCTATCAGCCTAACAATTACAAAATATGAGAGAGGAAGAAAAGTGACAGCCTCCCAGCATATTCTTTCCACGTTTGGTCCTGTGCAGAAAACCAGTGAAGTTATTTTCTTTGTTAAGAACTCAGACCCTCTAGTCTGAATAGTTCCAGGACATTTTATTCATTGGCAAATCAACGAGTTATCTCTTCAGGGCTGCTACTTCTGTTATTCCACCTTCATGGCTCTACTACAGGAGCGGGTTGTTTTTTTTTTTGCTGCAAGTGGTTCCAAACTAAGTTTGTAAAGGGGAAAACATCAAGCCTGCTCTCCAGTGGCAATACCTATTCTGGGTACAACATTCTGCAACACAATACCCTGGGATACCTGGGATCACAGGTTCATGTTAGGGGAAAGTGTTTTCTCTAAAAGAGAGTGGTCTTTTGCTCTTCAATAAATTGTCAGAATCCTGATTTAGCATTTATTATAAAGATTATGTAGATATCTGTATGAATTCTGGTCATCATCATCAGTCTCACAACTTACTAACATTTCCCTTTAAATCAACTATAGCAAAACATTATTTAACAAAAAGAGAAAACCTTACGGAGAGTATCAAACATCAGACCCATTTCCCTTCCAACAGAAAGGGAGAGAAGGGAGTGACCCATTTCCAGAATGAAGCAGAAGTAGCTGAAATGACTTGGGGAAATTCTGCTCAGAGAAATACATCTCCTGTGAAGCAGGAAGACCTGACAGATAAAATTTCCAACAAACCTTCTGAATAGATGTTACTTTTTAAAAAGAAAGAATCAAAAGACAAAACACAATTTTGCAAATTTTATGGCGCATTTTTCCTCCAGCGGTGAATTTTCCTAACATCTTCGTGAATAAGGTTTATAATACAAATCCAGAAAAATTTACACTAACAATGGCAGAGAGAAACCATGCCAGTGAAGCCAGTTCTGTGAACAACTCTACCTTCATCAAACAGGTACAGGACAGCTTTCTCAGAAACCAAAAAGCAGTGAAAGAATGAAATTAATGATGATGAAATAAGCCACCAGACCTAGTCTTAGAGATGGAGCTTGTGGTCAACATTATTTTTGATTGCATGATGTTATTATTTTTTTTCCCCATCTTTACTCCTTTAGTTCACATATCACTGAGTCTCAGTCCTGAAAATGTAACTACAGAAATATGGCAACATCACAAAAAAAAAAAGAAGAATAATTGATTTAATTTCTAGTCAGATTTTGCAACTCAGAAAAGTCCAAAGAGGCTTCAGCTAGAAGCCACTAAGCTCTTGGGTACTTATTAAAACCCTAAACCTCCTTAGCTCATCCAGTGCAAGTAAGGAATTATTTATACGCAACTCTGCACTGGTTTAATTAAATTAGTAAAAATCCTTCACTAAGCTAAAACTAGTGTTTCACCACTTGAGTTGCCAAGGAAGCCAAAGCTAATGGTTCACAAAGGTTGTGGTTTACTGATGCATTGATCTGACATTGACAAATACTGGGCAATTGGCAGAAAAGAACACAGTTATCACTGAGGCCAGAAATGAGGCAGTTACAATAACGGACCTGAAGCAATCACTCACAGCTCGACTTCAAGTGACAATGAAGAAGTACCAAATCAATCAAATGTGGGGAAAGGTTGATTTAAAGGGATTTAGTTAAGCAGGTGCAAACATCTATGTGGACGCTTTGATTTCTATGGAAGTATCTTCTGTCAGGTCAGTTATAAACAGTTCCCAGTTGATCTCAGCTAAACTGCAAACAACCACTGCTAAAAGAGGTTTTCACAACAGTAGTGATTTGGTTTAAAATCACTTCTTGGGTTACATGAGCACATCTGTTTGTGTAAACGACGACTAAAGTGACAGCCTGCCTGGAAGGAGAAAGAATGGCAGCGAGGTTGGGAGGAAACAATTCAGGGAAGAAATGAATACTTTTTCACATAGGGCTACATGAAAATAATAAAAGAAGTCACAGTCCAGCTCTATCCACCCTTTCAATGTCGGCTTCAAGTCACAATGTGAGCACCAAAAAGTATGAGCCTTTGTCAGGCTGACATTTGCATAACATTGCCAACAGTTCATTTGATTCAAGATTCTGCTCCAGGCCCGGTTTCAGAGCTTGAAGTAACCCATTTGTGGGTGCTGATTGCAATGATGCTGGCTCCCGAGGAGATCCAATTCTGAAAAGCCCCATAAAGGTTCTATTTCTGGGTTGAAATCTGGCAAGGAATTTTAAATAGGATTTGTGATTTTACTGCTCAGGTATCAAGTACGACACTGATGTCACATAGCAACACAGGGATGGATTCCAGCCCTCACTCTCACATAGCAACCATTATAACTGACGCTACCTACAAACCCCCTCATAAAAAATACGGCTGTTTCCTCTTTGTTCCAAAGCTCTTTTGTTATTCATTAAGGACCACATAATTCAGATGGTGAAAAAGGATGTTGTTCTATTTCTAAAATCTGAGGATTCATGAAGTTCATGAATCTCTCACTCCTGAATTGCCAAGCATTCCTAGGATTTGGGGCATTTAACTAACAAAATGAAAGCATCAGACATGCCTGATTGGCTTTGGTCACTTATCTGGAAGTAGAATGTACCAAAATTAAGGTCTCATCAGTGTGCCTGGTAGTTCAGCAGTCCCTTGCAGTCCCTTCTGGAAACTAGAGGAACGATGAGATGATCAGACTTTAACTCCAGGATTCCCAAGAGCCTCCAAAGTTGTTGTCACATTAAACAGTGCGATGAAAACTTACTTCCCCAGTGTTCTTTTCAGTATTCACCCACTAAGAGGAAATATGAGGAGCTGAGAGCCTCCCTCACAAAGAAAGATAGGCTCAGTTACCAAAGTGTCACATAGCAACATAAGCTGTCACTGACCCAGAAGCATCAATTTTACATTGCAGTAACTACAGAAGACTGAGGTAAGTCTCCCATTGCAAGTGATATTCCTAGTAGTATTTTTGCACACAGTATTTCTGCAGGCTTTTTCACTGACAGCTTACATTTCTTTCCATTTCTGAAGTCTTATCAACAAAAATGCACTTAAAACTTCAGTACCCACAAAAGAAGCCACAGGAAATCTGACTATTAAATGCAGCAAAATTAACAGCACCCAAAGTATCTAAAAGGAGAAGTGTGCATGCTATTTAAATGTTGTTATAAGTAAGATGAGCAACTGATCAGCACAGATGTCCCTAGAAAATTCAATTCTACTTTCAAGAAGCAGTGTTATAAATTGTTCTGATAATCAAACTGAGACATGCAAAACGATTCAGGCATTTTTAACATACATCAGCTAATAGAACATTATTCAAGTGTTCAAAAATCTCTTAATTATTTCAGTATAGTGAATGTAAAAGAATCCTGAAATCAATATAGAGTGTTACAGGCAACCAATACAAGAATGCAGAACTGGAATGATTAAGGTCTTTGTGTTCCTAAGGAAACCAGCCGCCTCTCACCCCCTTCCTTTCATTAACATCTCCCAGAGAAATGTCAGCTCTGAGTTCTTCCCAAAGCATTCAGTAACACTTGAATCTTGGAAACATGCCTAGAAAGTTGAATCCAGTTCAGATGTGAGGGTCTCCTTTACTGGAGATTTTAGATCTGCTTGTACATAAGGAATTCTAGTGCACTGTTGGTATATGGTACCAGAAGGAAAGGATTGGTGAAATTATATCACTCTTTTCACAGTGGGCAAGAAGCAAAGTTCCTTTGACCCAGAGAGATGGTGTAATAGCAAGACACTTCAGGCTTTCCCCTTAATACAACAATTCACTGGCCTGGACTGAGACCAAGGGCCTACATTGCATTGCTTGCTCCTCACATTCTGTTGTCCTAGTTACTACATAAGCATTACAATGTATTAGTTCTGTGCATCAATTATCTGTAGCAACAACTCTGATTTTTCAAAACACAAATACTTTGATTTAAAAAGAACCTATGGCCTAAACAGATATAGAACCATGTTGCCAAAGCCTTAAGAGCTGTAGCTCCTGGACAGCCCCAACTGGTAACGCATCTCCATAACGAGCAAAAGAAATGTTGATTCATCCTTCATGTTAGAACCCACTCTTCTCACAATTAGAACTAGACAGTTAGTCATGATTTGGGATGAGAGGAATTTTTGAAATATTATAAGTTACCATATAAGAAGATCTATCTGAATTGCAGGATCTGAATTTCAATGAGCTCTGCATGTAGAATACTCAGTCTGCTTCATAGCAATGCACTAAAATATGTCTGAGAAGTGTTGAGAGACAAATTTCCACTGGTGTAGGGTTCTCAGTTTTATCCATTCATCTTTAAAATAAGTATCTTGAAAATAAATAAGATCTGACTTGTCAAGGCACAAAACTCTACTTATTCTTCCACCTAGTAGAGAAGACAATTTGGGGGCAAAACCATTTAAAAATATATGTAAGTAGCAGCCCTTAGGGTGAATGCATCCAAAGCTATATATTGCTACTGCACTTTAAAAGAAATTTGGATTGATTTATAATTGTAATCTGGGGTTCTATTAAGAGCTTTGCTTTGTATTGATGCTACTAATGACCGAGGTTCTTGTAATAAGCAAATGCAGCTGCCCTTGACAATGGACAAGTCTCTGGGGAAGAGATGAGGATTGCATAATGAAGTTAATGAGGTTAGTGTAGAACGCAACTTGAATTCTGTAAAACAAGCAGTGGAGGACACAATGTTTTGTAGAGAAAACGCATGAAAGCACACACAATCTCTCATCTCTCAGTAAATGCTATAGAATGCTTTCATAATTAAAAACATTGCCAGGCCCTAAAGTATACGTGTTTCACGAGAAGATATATTTTTTTAAGAAATATGAAGCTAGTACAAACTTTTCCATCACATATTTTTTAACTCTAAAAGGATCTTCAGTGGACAAGAATAAGACTCCATTCTCCAATATAAATATGAACTCACTATGCAGTATGAGAAATGAAGACTACTTTCAATGTGCAAACCTTGCTTCCATGATAAAAAAAATATTGAAAGTCAGTGCTAATGATGACTTGTAAATGTTACTCTTTAATACCCAAAGTTGTACTAATAGAGAAACAAATAATAACATAGAAACAAGGGTTTATGTCAGTTGTTTCCAAAACAGAAAACTTTCACTTGCTCCAATCAACTTCAGAAATCTATCTAATTTTCCGACATCCTGAGCATGCATTTGCTCAGTGACGCCAGTGACACCTGCTAGACACCAAACTGCTCTGAAACTCAGGTCACTACTGAGCTGTGCTCTTAAAGGACAATCTTGGAATATACCATCCAAATAACTGGACCATACTTTGCTTAGAAATTAATGGTGGGATCTCCATATGTGATCTGCTCATGGTGCCAAGGAGATGCTGCTCACAGTAAACTCTGCAAATAAGCCCTCCCCCCTTCTTTTGCATCTCAGGAAAAACGTTAGCACAGTTGCCATTATCAACAGTGTCCTCACAGTTCGTGCAGCACTCAGATGTGTGACACAGCTCACATCCTCAGATCTAGTCTTGCAGGCTCTCTGAAGATGCAGAGGTACGTCTGTGCTGCATTTAGCAACATATGAGGAGCCATACCTATGGAAACTGAACTAACCAGTGCAATTAGCAGCCGTCTAGTCACAACAGCTTATCAACTATTTTTTCTGCTGTTCAATAAAGTTGATCATATTTTAGGCCAACTCTCATACAGACATCCCTAAAGTATGTGCTGTACTGTTCTTTTTCTTCTTAGTCACACAGAAGACAAGTTGTGGCTTATGAAATGGAAGCAGATGTTGTGTAGGGCAGGACAGAAGGGTGAGGACCATGGTGAGATCCAGGCTCTCACAACCAGTGCAGACTCGTATGGCTTCATCCAGTGCTACATTAATTCTCAAAGGGCTCCTGGGGTCTGACTAACTGAGCAAAACTTTTTGACTCTGCTCGTCCTTTCTGTTCAGATGGCTTCTCTGGCTCACAAGTCAAGGACCCATGCATTTCTCTTGATCTACTCTATGTTCCTTAATTCAATGATTTAAACATACAAATATTGAACATCTTTTTATATTTCTGTCATTTGTAGCTGCTAATTAAGTTTTGGTTTATAGAAGTAGCTTTTGAGTAACAGACCTATTGTTTCTAGCAAAGAATTGACCTCAAAATCTGTTGGTAAATATGACACTAAATAACCCTTTGAGGAAGACAGACATGCTTACGTCATTTTATCATTTTGCTTTGTTCACATCGTGCCTATACAAAAGCTCCCATTCAAGTGGCTCCCTGTTGTGAACATTCTCTCTGCTTTACTAAAATGCATCTCAGTTCATAGGAAATCACTTCCAGAGGGAATGGGAGAGGCCCAAAGACCCACAAAATGGATTCATCCGCATCTTATTATGTGCATAATCACACATTTGCAAGGGCTGTACACAGAGAACTGCTCACCCCAACTTCATATTCCTAAATACATGAGACTTCTCTTTCTTTAGTCAGGAGAAAACAAATCAAGTTTATTTAGAAAAAGGTAAGATGACACCACGAGTTGCCTCAGTAAGGATCAGAATTCCATGAACACCATGGCCAAAATAAATTCAAGATTTTCCCACAAAACTGATGGCCTTCATACCTGAAAACTGACATCTTTTCTCAATGGTCTGGTAGCTACCAGACAATTAAGAAAAGCCACCACCATGGTCTGGTAGCTAAGAGAAGAAGATGTGTACCAGAGCAACTGTGAGCTGATCACCCTGACATTATCCAAGTACAGCAAACCTTCAGTGATATTTTGTAGCATCATTTGTCCAACATTTCACTTTGATGTCCTTACTCCTTTTAGAATAGGGACTCTTTTGTAATTTGGTTATTTACCATCACAGCAGCAAAGCAGTTGTGGGGCAAGACACACATGAATAAAAGCTGGTACATCCTGCTGCTGTATATATAGCTGTTAATCAATTACAATATAGGAAGAGAAGACTGGATACTTCAGGGGTTTGGAGCTGGTAAAGAATATTTAAAATATATTCATCTAAATATTTTTATATGATTATATAAAAATGTCATCATCAAATTGAATTTCGCTCACTCTAGTAATGCCCTAATATTTTTCTCATTTGGCAAACATGTGAAAAAAGTTCTGTGGGTCACAAATTAATTCTTCCAAAGCCACCACTGCTGTAGGCACTCATCTGCAATCTTGCTGGTGGTCTGTGTAGAGAGCAATTTAACTTATCTTTCAGAGACTAGGTGTACTGCACTGAAGGTTAAAGCCTGCTGCTGCTGCCTGTGTCTGCCCTGCTGCAGCAGAAGGCCTCAGTATCAAGAAGTGTCAAGACCATCAGCCTCACCAAAACTGCATGGAAGCGAAACAAATAAGATACCAACAACAATGTCTGATTGGGAATGTATTTTTCAGACACATCCAAAACATTACTGTGGAAGGAAGTGAGGGAGGGTTACTATCTACCTGACTTACTAAGTCCTGTACAATTGGGTTTTCTTCGCAGCATTATGCAAGCAGCCATGTGAAGCTCAAGCTTCATGATGCTGTAGAGGTTAACTTCTCGGGTTGGCTAGAATTACAGTATTTTGTGGAATTCAACACTTCAGGAGAAGATGACACTCTAGTGATGCCTTTAAAAACCAAGACAGATGTTCAGCCTGTAATGCATCGCAGCCCCAAATGCATTAGCAGGGAACAGTGAGTCTAAAGGCCTCCCAAAATGAGTAACATCCATGAACTCACTCAGTGCAACAACCCTCAACTTTCTTCACTGCAGCCACAATCATTCCCGTGAACCAAGCAAGACAGGGAGTATTTAAATTCTCACCTAATATTCAGAAAAATCAGTAGGTCTGATTCCTCTCTGTCACTCCATTCTGCCATGGGGTCTTCAAGGATCCCAGGAGAGTTACACAAGAAAAAAAGCATGGTCTGTGCTGCCCACTGTGTGCACATCTGCTAGCACGGACACAAACAGCAGCCATGTCAGTTCCTCTTTTGCCAAAGTACAGAATGGAATAATAACCTGGATTTGCCCCAACAGAGAAGACATCAAACCTCTTTGAACAAAACATTCTGAGCTAACTTCTGCTCTTGACTTCCCTGAGGATAATTTCTACTCAGTCAGTTCCTACTCTGGATTCTTCATAACACACTAGAGGAATTGATCTGGGTTCTTTAAAGTTTAGCTTCTTATGCAAAAGGATACAGCGTTGCTTGAGTCTGACTCCTTTCAAAGATGCCCAAGCCCTGCAGTCAGTTGTATGCCCCACAATGTACTGTTCCTTTCACTCTCATAAGAGGAGATTATAGATACCTGTGATCTATAGCCCACTGATCAATGTCATCTAAATCCTCCTCTTTCCTCCTCCTCAAACTGTGAAATTACTTTACTCTGCACTTCATTTCCTCCAGTGTAACACATCAACCAGTACTGTCAGGGTTAAACAGGAAAGTACAAGTTATGGAAGTCTCTCCTTTCCCTGTTCCTTCCCCCCATGGGAACAGATTCAGAACCACACCTCTAATTTAGGGTTAGCTTCTCAGGATACTCCAGCATCACAACTCTTCTATTTATTCCAGAGTCTATGATGTGGCATTAAATATATGTATGTAGGTCTAAGCGCTGGCACTCTGAGGCTGGTTCCACCCAGTCATCTGCTTCAGCAATTGGGCACTGTGATATCTACTACAGAAGGAAAAGGAGGCAAAGGTACCAAGCTGTGTGATGGGCAGTCCTTGTGCACTCCTCCCTGCCACATCCCACACCCCGACCTATTCCACCCCCTGCTGAAGTGATGTAGAAGCCTCAGTACCAAATCTGCAATGCCAATGAAGTGATGAGTATCTACAAGGGCATTTGAATCTATCAGCAGAGGTGACACAGAGAGAGCTAGACTGCTAGACACTGCCCAGACACCAATTCAGAGATAGCCTTGTTCCCTGTATGCAGACTGGCCAAGCTGTGAATAATTTCAAACACAGAGCTCCGTAGGGGAGATCGTAGCACCTACCTGATAGGTGTGGGGCCCTGGATTTCAGGCCTGTTTTCATTTGAATTGAGTTACTAGCTGCAAGAAATCACAAAGACTCCCCCAAGCAGAGACGAGATACAAAGCAGATCTTAAGCAATCATTTTTAACCCCTTCAGGGCGAGAGTACCACAGTAATTAGTCACACTAAACAGGAGGGAAGGGTGCAGGAAACCAATTCCAAAACTGTTGCGGCAACAGAAAACCTCCAGCTGGCAGTACCTGGGGCAGCAGCTCCTGAGAGGATTGCTTGGAAAAGCCTTGCCCTGTTTGATGCTCTAAGTCTGAGGTATTCAACCTGATGGACAGGTAGGCTATCTATCTTCTTTCTGTGTTTAGAAGCATAAGATTTCCTTTTCAAAGCCAAACTGGAGTAGCATGCAGGAACCCATCACTTCCTGGGACATATTGGCTACGCTGCATGTGTACAGAAAACGATGCTTCTGAGTCGCCACATTTCTTGGCTTGCATGCTAAGAAAGGTTAGTTCAGAAGAAAAAGCAAAACCAGGTAGGCCATGAGCAAAAAGGCATGGCTCTGTGTGTATTCCTTTAAGTCCCATTTCTTTTCTGTCACTTCCACTATTCCTAATGGTGTGTATGAAAAAAAGAGTGTTCCTAGCTTGTTTCCCTGGTTCACCTTCTCTATTGTTTCATTCCAGACTTGCTCCTTCCTCCTCATGCTTCAGTGCAGTTTCACTCATTCCAGCCCTTTGCAAGCATGCATCTGTGCTGCAGAGGGAATACTGAAGTCAGTCAGTACTACGAAGCAGGCCATTTAGTTACACACAGCGTGCTATATCTTGCCTCAGGACTGCCACATGAAGCTCCTTCTAAAGGAATTATCTGCAGTTTTCCTGGGAACCCAGTCTGATCCAATGAAATTAATAGAAAAAAAAAAAAAAACAAGAAAAAATAAGCTTTTGTTCAAAATAATGAAACCCCAAGAGGTGCAAAATTATCTTTTCTGCACAGCAAAGTGATCCAAACTACAGCATGTTTCTCTTGCTGAACTACAGAGCACGTGAAGTCCATCTTCTTCTCTTGTTGCAGTAACTACAAGATCACATCCCCTTTTCAGTAACTAATAGCTCTGCTAAAGATCACAGATGAGAAAGATTTGTCTTTATCTCCCTCTCTTCTGGCTACTAGTCTGCAAAGAACATGTCTTAGTCATTTCTAGCAGCAACATACAGAAGTCAAAGCAAGTGCTGAACATCAACACACATGAAATCAAAGCCATATACAAAAGCAGCCTGCAGGCCACAATATGATTTAGAATGCAAAACACCTTTTTTTACTCTGCTCCTGGAAACACACGATTGATCCAGAAACTATTCTGCTAAGATATATGAATGCAGGAAAAAAGGATAAGACTAAAGAAGGCTCCAAAATTTCTTTGGGCAGCATCCTATTTGTTTGATTTCATTTGACCCAGTGAAATTATGCTCACTGGAATTAATTCAATTGCAAGCAATAAAAATGTAAAATATAGGGGCTACATAATAAGATGACAATGATAGAGATTATTTCTGTTTACATATGCCAATGTTATCATTACAGCAAATATTTAACACCTACACTGTCCTGGATGCAGAACAAGGCTGCAGATATGAAACCATCCTCCAGCCCAAATGACTGCAACAGAAAGCAGCATATCTGGGAATGTCAGTTAAAGGTCAGAGACAGTCTGTTATTATACAAAATATCCCCCTCAGTATTAGTGGCTGTTAGATGAGATCTTTAGGTCACTGACTGGACTCAGACGCCACACTCCTTTCATAGAAAGGGCTAATTATGAAATGAAATTTAATTCAACAGTTGACAGAACTTCTTCAGGAAGACTACTAAGCCAAAAATGATACATCTTTTTCGTCCCACCTGTGATGCTTTTAGACCAGGATGTAACGTACACAACAACTTCAGACTTCCTATAGCTGCCTTAGAATCAGTGCCAGAACTTCCTGGTGATCTCAGTCTGTAATTAGGGTTAACTCTTTAGTTTCCCCTTTCTTCTCTAGACTTAGATACTTCTTCAGACTTTAGATACATAAATCCTGTGAGCAGCAGTGATTCAGCTCCACTGGGGTCTTGCTAAGTATTTTTATTATTTATCATTATCTTTGCAGACACAGCTTTAAACCTTGCAAATGCTTCATTAAACAACTACAAAAGGTCTTTAAGATGTAAGGAATATACGAGGATTTAAAAACTCCTCTGCATTATTCCTGAGCTCACTTTGATTTGGTGTCCGTAACAAGTAACTTATGAGAAGGAAATGCAATCATTTTGAGCAGCTCCTCTCTGCAGTGGTCTCATCTGGGAGAACTTCCTATCAGCCAGAACCATCTCCTGGAGATTTGCCCTCATTTTCTTCCTGTGAACTTGTATAAAACTGTCTCCACTCGACTGCCTCTGAATAATGTACAACAACAGATGAGCGACAGTGAGTGCCAAGGGAGCTCCAGCCAACAGCAGCTAAGTGAACCCATTGCTGTGCTTCAGCTTTCAAAAGCATTAGGGGGGTATCAAAACAACCCAGATTTAGTCAAGAAAGATTCAGATTGTTAAAAAATACATGTGCCACAAGAACAAAGAACACCTGACAGTTCACTCAGGACTGAAACAAAATTACCAAATCACATTCTTTTTGCAGTTTTCCCAGCTAAAATTCAGGTGACTCCAGAACCTGTACCAGACATTACAAAGTGAAAAATTTGTTTTCTTGACCCTTTGTACTCTACTCCACTGGCCCCCGTTGCTTCATTCTTAGAGAAAGCTCTGTTTGGTGACAGATTTAATAAGATTTTTTTTTTAATTTTTTCTTCTTTATTTTTTGAGAGTGTGGATAAAAAAAGCTGAAATCACACTTTAGAAAATTGAATCCACCAAAAGGAGAACACAAGATTCATTCCACTTACACTTAAGATCTCAAGACTGCCCAACCAATACTCTGCAGCCCTGCATTCTTCGGGCACAGCGAAAGATGGGATCATCTGTTCTGACAATAGCCTGAACTTTTTGTTCAAACGTCAACAGGACTACCAGTCAGGACCATTTTGAGGAATCACTGAAAAGGATCACCGTTCTAGAAAGAATTCAGTTAAGGTGTTTCAACTGGGAGATTTTATTCACACATCCTGTAAGGTGAGGCTGGTTAGGTCTACATATGCAAAAGGATGCAAACTCCCAGGAGAAAATGAGGGAGTCACAAGAGTCATGAAACACAGAGTGCGGAAAAGACATAATGCACACCATGATGCGATATTACTAAGCTCCACTGAATCTGCACTTGAGCTACACACAAAGTCCATCACATAGCTTATTCCACCTCAGATACACTGGCTTAGGATGCAGATGTGCCCCTTACTCAGTGTTCCATGAACAGACAGCATTTCCTCTTTAACACTGCCTGTCCTGGCTACAGGATACTCAGCCACACTAACTTGCAGCACTGGATCTCTCTTTGTATAATATGATTGTGCTTTGGCCTCTGACAGAAATAGTTCTTTCCTGAAATGCATGGTCCAGAATCATCTGTCTGCACTGAATCCAACAGAGAATTCAGACAATTTACAACAGGGGACAATCTGTCTCCATTGCATCACTTTGCCCAACCCAACTCTGAGAGCTTGTTCCAGCCTCTACCAACATGTTGGCTGATACTAATCACCTTTCCTTGCCATCTTTTCTTACTTGCCCATTTAAACATGTACACATGTATGTGTTTTTAAAATGCTGGTATTGTTACTAGGGATATTTTAGCTGATGCATCTGTTTGTATTCTACACTACATTACTCTGAGTCCTGCTAACATACAATGCAGTTGTTACTGTGATATTATTTCTTTACACTGGGCTCTTACCAGCTTTGTGGTCCACAGAGAAAAAGAAATATCACCCAAACCAAGAAAATAATGTCTGTCTCCTCATTTTGAAATCCCAGTGAAACATGAAAAAGAGTGGAAAAGGACATATGTTTACATCGGGGCAAAAAAGTATGAGTTAACTGAAGGTAGGGACAGCTGGAGCTTGTCTGATGTTTAACTCCTTTACAGTGCTACCATATGGCTGTTGGTGCGGGACTGCAACAAAAGAGATCTTTGACACATGTCAATTCCAGCTGGTAATGTGTAATCAATCTTGCTAGGAACAAAAATGTTTATTTCCTCTACCTGCCTTTGATTCCCACCTGAACCTGAAGTCTTGTCCTTTTTCCCATTGTTCGCCCTGTTCTCCCGTGAATCTGCCCAGTCTCGTTCTGCTCAAGCACAGAATCACAGGTTACACGCTGGCCCATTGGTCACAGTAACAGAGCTAGAACTAGCCACTGGAATTGAGTGCTTCAAGAAATAGTCAAATGGCTGGCTGCCACAGGGCAATAATCCTGTCCAGGGATTTGGTTTAGGCAGCAAAGGCAACTCATGCAGCAGCCTGAAAGGCCTCATGAGATAAAACATTCACGCTGGCAAAGCACAATGCAGCCCCAGTAGTTTGTGATTAAATCATGGAGATGACAGTGCAGAGTAAATTTATTCAACATTGTTTATTCCACTTTTTTTCCGTATGCTTGAAAACACAGAGGAAAGAAATAAAAATTATAAACAGACACTTCTTCCCTTAGACAGGAATCTTTGCACAAGGGCCAAATCACCAAATTAGCCAGGAGTACTGAGAGCTGGAAATGAGGGCAGAGAAGAACTACTCAGAGTAAAATTCCCAGCAATGCTTTCGCTAACCACAAACAAATGTTTGGGAGACACAAGCAGTCTCAATGTGGGAAGCTGCTTTATTTCACATTCCACCCAAGACTGACAGCGTTGACTACAAGCAGTAGGCATATATCAATAGCGTGTATTTGAGACACAACCTGTCCTGTGATAACCAACCCACTTCTTCTGCAGACCTGAAACGTTCCATAAAACTTTTAGGGGGCTCCTCCAATGCAAAGAAAGTGTCATAAAATGCTTAAGACTGCGTGTCGTTCCCCGTCTTCCAGTCACTTCATGGTTTGTGATCAAAACAGTTGCTTATATTGATACAAGAGGTGAAATTTTCAATCAGTTTTCCCAGTCATGCCTGGGTGCACCTTGTTGATGTGAGAGAGCACATTATGTGGATAGTAAGGCGTGTTGGGCACAGAACGAGAAATTCACATGAAGTAGGTCCCCAGCATACATCAGTAATTACTAGGAATCTCTATTTGATAGTGGGTAGCGCAGTATGCTGTCCACTGCCAATACAATCAACTGTGAGAAGTTATAAATACAGAGTTAGTTAACAGCTACATTTGCATGTAGATGCAATTTGCAGACAACTGGTATCAGGCAGCCAAATGTCTCCTTTACAACAATGCCTAATCCACACAACACTAGTAACAAAAAGAACTACTAGCTTTGCATCAGCTTTCTGGATCTCTTCCCTGCCAAATGATAGCAAGAAAAACTGCTTGTTGTCCCTTCCACAGCAGTACCAACACGGGTCAGCCTCACAAAACAAGCCCTGTACACGTGAAAGAAATAAAATAACCTTCTAAACAATTCCAAACAACCAAACACACAACTTTGGGAAGAAAACCAAGTTAAAAGGAACTGCCAGAATGTAATGACAGTACCAGTCAGAGAGGCTATCAAAATAACCACCCCATTGAAGGGTTTCCCTCAGCCTGATTTCATATGCTGAGGCAAATTGGTGTTGGAGTTGCAATGCTACTGAGGAGTTGGAATGACCTACTTTCACTCCCTACAAGCTGGGACACATCCTAGTCCCTATTAATAATATACACACTTCAGTTTAAATCATGTGCTATAATCTGAATACTGCTTTAGTCCTTAGAGTAATAAAAAAATCCCAAAACCTAGTTTACAGAAACATCTATAATACATGAGCATTTCAGATGCTTGCCACAGATTCATGAGATAAGGTTTGATCCCAAAGAACACACTCACTTTCTACTGAGTCCTTATTGAAGTTAAATCTGCTTTATTAAGTAAATTTGGCAGATTGTGGTGCAAGAACCCCCATTCTGCTCTCATAGGTTATGAATTTTGTAGATCAGATGTTGTTAAAGTTAGCAAAGCCTCCTTTGTGTTCCACTAAGGTCTTCATAAACATTAAGAAACCAATACTCGAAGGTATATGTCAGGAGGATAAATGTGATAGCTTTATCCTGTCCTGTCAAATCACTGTCGGCCCGTTTCCCAGGAACCTCACGCACACAGAGCATCATCTAGCCTAAAGAATTCCAAAATGATTTCAAAGCTTTAACTGATGTTTCAACTATAAGAATTTACCTTCTGTCCAGAAGCAAGAGGTAAAATGGATTTACAGGGATTACCTCTCGTCAGCCAGCAGAGGTTACTAGAAACACACAATCACATGCAAACTGTCATTAGGAGAGGAGGTAAGCTCTTACCCTGTAACTCAAAAGAAAACAAAAACACTTCAGAACCTTCTGGCCAGCCCACAAAGTAACAGTCCCGAGTCCTTTTGGGTGTTTCCATACTGTAAAATAATCCAGGAAAAACGGACCGGGCACATGTACTTTTCCAAAGGAAAGCAGGAACCAGTTGAGGTTATCTAGGCAAAAGATCAAGAAAAATTCAAGCAGCAAACAATGTACTTCCAAGCCAAACAACAATCAAGGTTCACAGAGCCTCTCTGCAAAGCTCTCTGAGAGCTTGGCCTGGGGAAGAAACCCTTCGCTTAGTAGAAAGAGGCCTGTCGACTCAGCACCATGAAATTGAATAAAACCTCTCTTTGTGGCAGCATCCAGGGGAGAAGGACAAAGGGCCTCTGCCACTGGAGTGTTTCTGAATGACAGAGGCCTCCAGCACCTCCAGCACTCCTCCCACCAGCAGCAGAATCCCAGGAAACTGAGTGCTTATTCATGACTTGGGCTCTGTCCATTTTCTGAGTTTCCCCCTGCATCCTCCAATGCCGAGTATTTAACAATATCTTCTTTTAGCTTGCCTCTTGTCTGCCACTTCCGCATTTAATTGCAAGTTCATGGGTATTAAGTGGCCTGCACAGCTGAACTAAGTCATCTTGATTTGAAGGCTCCCTTTCCTCATGAAAGGGGAAACAGTTCTTTCTCTGTCTTTCTGTCTGTCTGTCTCCATTTCCCTTTCCTTGGCCACTTCTTCCCTTTCCCCTCCTTCCTCTCCATTTTTAGTCTTTCCCGTTCGTTCCCTTTCCCACCCTACATTTCTTTCTCTATCTCCTTATAAATCAAATTCACGCCTCTCAGCAATGTTGATGCACGCAGGGAAGGGAAGGCAAAGCTCTCAAACTGGCACCTGTTCTTAAAATGGCTCTGCAGGAATTTCTAGTCTGTGTCAAAGTCTCTGGAAGACCATAACAAAGCAACCCACTGCTATCCCTTCACACTAAACGCGTGGGCAGCCTGCTCTGTGTTAGCATACCCAAACAGCACTTCACTGGTAACTAAACCTTTGCAGAGGTGGGATATCCTTTGTGCTGTACAGCAAGTTTCAAAGGAAAAAAAACATGTAAACCGAAGCTGTAACTTCTGCAATAGCTAACCCTGGAGAAGCAGCAGTAAGGACAAACAATGTACTCTGATTTCCCCATTGCGACATGAATTCTGAGTGCACTGATGTCACTTTCTGCTCTCACTTACTGGCCAAAACTAGTTTATCAACACTGTCTGTAGGGTTGCAAAAAAAAAAGAGGAAATAAAAAAATTGATTTGAGGACATAACCCAAAAAGCATTATATTGCACTATTTTATTCCAATCATTAAGAAGCAGTGCAGAAGGAAGGCAGCCTTTCAGCAAGGATTGGAACAATACTGAGTGTTCTGTGAGAAAACATAGTTGTCTATATATTTAATGTGGTCGTTTGAGCCAATATTGACATGGAATTAGAAAACTCTCCCCCGTTTTGGAGATCTATGTGATTTAAAACAAACATTTACAAAGTTTGCTCAGCAGTACACTGCACAAGATACAAAGAAAGGACACATCTGCATTCTAAATTACCTGTTACTCCACAAACATGAAGACAACTTGGAGCAGCAGAGCTCTTTGGAGAGCTGTAAGAACAACAGGGGAACACCAGAAGGCAGTTCACTTGTTTGTTCGTGTGTTCTCTCTCTGCAATACACTCACCTCTTCTGACTGGGAGTGTTCATGACTCTTCACAACACTTCCAGAGGTGCACACAGGGACACAGTGACAACAGCAAAGTCAAATTCCTCCAAGGAACAAATTTCAAGACTGCCCTCAGTTAACATTATTTTGTTTTCGGGAGAGTGAATTTTTAACAGCTTGTCACTGCTAGGATGGTGACTCATGAATGAGGCAGAAGTAACTCTTCTCCCAGTCTTACATACCAGTTCTGCCAAATAATCAAGTAGTGGTCCACAACTATCAATGGTTTCTGATGCCTTCTTTCAGAATCTAGTCTTATTAACATGTTGTCTGAAGAGATATGCACTGCTTCTGTGTTGGAAGGTTATGGAAGCAGAACTATCAAAAAGCTGCAAGGCGAATGCAAAGCAACAGAACAACTGCCCTTCTGCTGTAGGAGAGAGCTCCAGCCTCTTTTATCAAGCACTTAACACACTGTTGAGGTTTTATATCCATTGAAACAGAGAAGTCAAATTGCCTCAACAATTCTACACATCAAAGCAGGTATCCGTTCAGTAGTTGTTAACAGCTGCTGGTGGTCGTCTGAAAGAAACTTCGGGTCACTGTCCTACATGTTTTGTGCAGTGTGGCACTAACACTCAAAAGCAGGTTTTGTGAAGTTCCCCTGACCCTGAATTTGTGGAAGGTGCTAGTAAAGTTTTGCAAATACTTTTTTTCGCAATGCAGTCACTGTGATTTGAAAGCTCAGAATAAAAGCCATTCACATTATTTTTTCCCCCACAGCCAGTCTCCTCAAAGCCAGTTACTAATGGACAAACCAGAGCTCTGCCCCTTGAAGATCACAGCTCAGGTTCACAGTGGAAGAAGAAAATACCACCCATGCTCCTCCTGAAAATTTCTACATAGAAGCACAATTTCTACATAGAAGAACGAGCAGCTGAATGTGTAAACTGACAACTATGGACCAACAAATGAACTACATGACAAATGATACAGAGCAGAGGCCTGCCAACCATAAGATTTTAGCCATCAAAAGGGGATTTTGGTAGGGGTTTTTTTGGAGTGGAGGGTGGTGAGAGTGGTATTTGAATTCTTTGCGTTGTGGTTCTGTGCCATTCAGAGCTGGTACATTCTTATTCCACAGGCTGGTCTCAATCTGACTGAAGCACAGATTTCACCATACTTCATTACACACCTCTGCTTCACAAGTGCAGGTTTTTTTTATTCTGCTCTCCAGAGATACAACTTTGTAAAACTGAAGCTGTCAAAGACCTCCTCAAGGCCTTCTGTGATAACTTACCTGCTTAAGAAAAAAAATGCTAATGCACACTACACTCCAAAGATGACTTTTTTCCCAGTTTTGAGAAAAAAAGGAATTTAACACGTAAAGACATAACAGAGTAAGAGAAAAGAGCAAAAGGCAGTATGAACTGTATGACATTAAGTCCACAAGAGAAACCAAGAAGGACAGGGTGCAAGAAGTGAGTGGCCTTGGGCAGCTTAAACACACCCAGCCAGCGTCTGTACCGTTAACTGTGGCTGGCACTCGGCTACGCATTCTGAGAAACCACATCCCCTGTTATAGCTACAGCTACCGTCAAATGCCTCTTGACACAAAGCTAGTAATTACTACTAATGGTATCATTAATTGCCATTTTACTACATATCATAAAATAATATTTTTTTCTCATTAAGCTCAAAGAGCACAAAGTCTCTTGGAAAGCAATATGACAAAATAACAATTAAGTCTGAGCAGCTTTTAGACACTGCCTGTGCTGCTGTGACAAACAAAAGGATCCAATCCCACTGACTCAAAGTATTTAAGGAAACACAACTTTGATACAGCAAAAATAACCAGGAGTCCTGAAAGGAGATCTCCTGGAAACAGCCGATCAGGCATATGCTCAGGCAGATCGTATCTTGCAAGCAGATTTCAGAAGCAGACTTTAGAAAACAGCACCATCTGGATCAAATTTGCAACTCTATCCATAAATAAGAAGGGACAGCTTATGGCACCACTGCAAGCATATTTATAAAGTGTGGGAATATTGGGCTGAGAGGCAAGAGTGCTAGGGGGAAAACACTGTCTACAAGAGAGGAAAATGCAGCTGTACCGCTAAGGAAGCGGTGTGAGGAAGCCACTTCACAGCAAAACGAAACTAGCCAGGACAAAGATGACTGGAAATGAGGGAGCTGGACGCCAAGAACATTCAAAAAAGGTGAAAACTGCCAGGTTCTGAAGCTAAATTGTAACTTATGAACAACGGGCAAATTTCTTTAATCTCCACAGCAAAGCTCCATTCTACTATGGTGCTCCTCTGTGCTGAGACAGCAGAGCCAGGCGTGCAGGGCAAGCTGACAGGTAGCCTCTAGTTCCCCCAAGAAACATGGAAAAAGAATTTCAATATACAGCTGCAAATGGTCCAGTGATTTACACCTTTAAGAATCCAGGCAGATAAAACATGCTGTTATTCTTTTGACCCAAGTGACTAGCCAGAAACCTGGGCGAGCTGCACACTGTCCCAATTAGAAGGAGAAGATTCTTAATCAAGTTAAGTGATTTTGCATACTTACAAAAGCATATAAAGAAGTGTAAAACAACTACCTGTGTTCCTCATATGACAGAGAATGTTAGTATTTTACAGTCATGTCACAAATTTATAGTGCTGTCTTTTGGATACTAAGGTAGTTTAAATCCAGCTGATATTTTTCAGGTAAGAATGAAATAGATAAGGGAGGGAGGTTTTGGAAACATTCTGAATTTAGAATATATAAAACACCTCATTTAAAGAGACTTTAGCTAATTTTATACAAGGTAAGAGCTTCCAAAATGATATATGGATTGCCACAAAATCTTCAGGTCACCATATTTGCAGGACATACTTGAAACCAGAAAGAAAAGAAATTACCTGACGAAAAGGGAGGATCTAGTGCATACATATATATTTATTCAGGTAGTATCACAGGATTGTTCCCCCATGGAACCCCCTTCCTATCACTGGTAACAGCATCATAAAACTGGATTGCATGCTCTGACTTTGGGGAAATGTGTAGTTCCAAGATTACATTTGTTTCACTTGTTTTACTATTATTCTTTTTTAAAAAAAGAACCTACCCCTTTTCTACATCTTCAAGGATTTGTTCAGCTTTTAAAATATGCTTGGCTTTTGAAGAAGTCAGGGTGAAATGTTTAGAGAGTCTTACAAAGTCACATTCACTTTGCTAATGACTAGAGTGATTTAGGACTTCACCACCCTTTCTACTTGGTTACCACTTCGCTACTGGAAATTATTGTGCCTGCTCTCAGCCAGTTTGTGTGAACTACTCCTTTGCTTCAGCATAGTGCCAGCCAGCTTACTCTGAGGCTCCAAAGGAACACTTGAAGCTAAACTTCCTAACTTTTCGCTCAGATATATTAAAGAGCCCTCACAAATTTCAATTAGACCAAAAGGATAAGGGTTACGAATACATGAAGTCAGGTAAGAGTGAATAATCAGACAGGAAAGCTGCCTAAAAGCACTTTTAAAAAGCCTTTGACTAACTCCTCTGCACTGTTTAAAATCAAACAATGAAGGAAATCAGGACTGTAAGAGATCAGAATGCCAAGGCAGGCAGGCACACAGTACCTTTTACACTTCTGTCAGCAGTCTGTCTCATTCATTCTCAACTAGTTTCAGACACTTCAGAGCACTCCCTTTATCTATTCCACTGCTTCGTTATCCTGGCTTTTTGAAAGCATCTCCTAATTTTCTCTGATTTCTCTATTTTCTGCTGCAATTTAAGCCCCATTACTTCTTGTCCTGTCAACTATGGATACAGAGAAGAGTTTACTGCCTTAATCTCAGCAATAGGTTGGGGTATTTTTAATATACTTTAACGACAACTACCATGTCCTCTTAGATTTACCCTTTTCAGCCTGAGCAATCCAAATTCATGCAAGTTTTACTTTAGAACATTCCTCTTATTCTTTTCTGGGCACCAACAACTTGGGAAGCTTATACATAAAACTAGACATTGTCCTGTTAAGCAAAGAACTTGAAGAATAAAATTAATAATTTAAGAATTCTTTCCATTTTAGCCATACAGGTGTAAGAATTTATTACTTGTGCCTGATTTTTAACAGTATCAGACTAATTCAAAAGCACTTTCCAGAATGTTGTCATTCTTGCTTTAGAGCCCATTAATCTTTTTCCCATGTCCACACTGTCTCCCATAGCCTTCCCTGTCCTTGTGTACGATGATTATGTCTGTCACGAATACAGATAAACAAAAAAGACTATGGTATTCAGCTGTTTATTCAGTAAACTCTATGATCACCATGCTCCTTTTCTAAGGAGCAGAGCCAAGGCTGCAGACTCCAACCAGCACAGTGTCCAAGCAGTACATTCTCAGTGACAAATCCAGACAGGGAAATATGGACTGGCCCCTGCTTTTGTATACAGACACTTAGGGTTTGCACACAAGGAAGGGTATGAAGTAGTGTGTCAGACAAATGGCATTTCAGTTTCTTCTCCTGCTAACAGCTCTTCAGTTGCTTTTTAAGGGAAAAGTAAATCTCAGTTCCTAATTGGGTTTTTTAGCCTTTTTCTTCTCTTTTTAAAAATCCTTTCTTTTAATTCCTTTCCAGGGGCGTGCCTGTGCCTTACTTGTGCCTACTCTTGACTCCGCTGTAAGCTCATCTGTTCTCCAACAAAGCAAGCTATCACTCAGAAATGAAGAGAAATGCTTTCTTGATGCTCCATCATACCCAGCCCTTGGAGCAATCATGTTATTCTGACTGAGTTGTTTCTGCCTCTGAAGAGCTGCTGACCTCAGTTTCCTCCTCTCATTTGTAGATTCCATTTTTTCCTCTGAAAATTCAGAGCAGCAGGGTTTGAAGTTTCTACTGCATTCCCACCACTGAAGTGAACCTATACCTCCCTGACATTTTATTTAATGAAAGATTTACAAAATAAAACAATTTTATTGCTATGTTTTCATCTTCACTATGTATTTGTTTTCTTGAAGAAACAGCCACTGCTGCTGGAGAATTCAAGATCTGATGAGCTGCTGAGGAGCAGCATCATCTAATATTTAGCACCACACTCTTTATGCATGAATAGCCTCCATAATTCACTCCAGACTCCGCCAAGATTTCCAACTCATGTATGCTTTAGCAGTTGGTACCACACATCAATAGGTTATGAATTTGGAGTTATGACTGCTACTTAAACTCATTGAGATTCTACTTGAATCAGTAATAGACAAAAACTCACTACCAAGAAACAAGGATCCCATAATTCTATTATAGTTTAGAAGGTTTATGCCATTAATAAATGGACAAAGTATATATGTGGTGTAAGAGGAACTATTCCTGGCATAAGTTTTAGAAACTAAAAATATAAACACATAGACAGCAGGAAACTGCTCCAAACTAGCAGCAATTTACTGACAAACAAGATATTTAGGTAAGACAGAGCCAGTATACTGGCCAGGCCTCATGTTTTACTCTTCCTGGACAATAAGTGGGGTGCAGGGCCTTCTGCTGCAGAGCCCGCAGAGCCCAGGCCCCGTGCACACACCACCTCTTTTTGTGGAGGTACAAACCTACAAACCAATCCCTTCCCTCTTCTGTTGCATATTCACCACTTACTGCACAGAAGAACAATTTCAGAGGTGTTTTAGAAATATTGCCACTCCTGCTTTCGTAATACTGACTGCAAAATTAATTTTTTACATATATATATAGAGACTATAAGTTCAGCTGAATCTGAAATATGTAAACCACATTATTTTTCCAATCTGTTCGGTTGCCATCTTCTTTACATTTTTGGGTATGTACCTCCCTTTTAAGCAAAATGACTGAGAAACTTTACATGAATGAAAAAAAAAGATAGCCTATTTCTCAGCAGTTCACACCTTTCTGTTTAGCACCTTGAAGGTTAAAGTAAGTACTAGAGTCACTTTGAAAACAGTTATTTTATACTACAATTACTATAGGGGCAGCTCCAATCAGAGCTGACAAACGAACAGTAAGGGCAGATGAATCCAGGAAAAAGCATGTTTTTATGCAAGTAATACCAACAATAAAAAAAAAATTGCCCCGTAGCTCTGAAGATTAAATTAACAACCTTTCAGCGTTCTCCCATAATCCTGCATCAGAAGACCTTTATACAATTACTCAAACCCTGGGCCCATGAAAACTTTCCTAACTGACGCTATTCGAGATTAAAAAGTTTTATATCTTTCTGTCTCCTAATAACCCTCCCCTGCCCACACCCATATCTCTACAAAAAGAGACAGAACGCGAGGAGAACCGACATTTTATTACTGCTCTCCATCTCTCTCCTGAAATATATTCTGCCTGAAACCAATCAGAACTTCATTGGGTACGAAATTCTGGTATGCACAACATGCACACCTCACATAAATCTGATTTCAGTGCTGATTAAAGAAAGATGTGGAGAGAGAACTTGCAATAGGATTTCATTGCAGGTCAGAACATCGCTCCGCATTTGAAACTAATCTGAAATTGATAGACATCTTTTCTCTTCCTTCTCCCTCACTCCTACAACCAGAATAACTCCACCAACAAGGTCAAAGTGTGATAAAAGGCCTGCCTCATTGGGCACAAACAGAACCCCCATTTTCAGAAGAGTGCTGGTAAGGAGATCTGTGTATCATGGAGCATCACATCGTTTTCTTCCAGGTACTCCAAAGCAGATCACCCCTTTGGAGAGGCATCCCAGACCCTGACAGCATCACAGAGCCTCATATGAAGAAGTATGTGCTGGAAGCAATGCTGGATGTCTCTAATTGGAGGGACATTCCTGATGGATGGCATTGTGCATCCTATCCAAAAGCTTCTAAAGGCAGCAGAGTCATCCGAGAAAAACAGGGAATCATGGCAACTGAATATCATGTTACCAAGACACACCAGGTACAGGGAGATTTGTAGCTAGTTCATGTCACTGCCTGGAGTTTAGACTGATGGCAAAGATAGACTCTTTTTTCTTTAAGAAAAGATTTATATAACGATGAGTGAAGACAGAAATTATTCATTTGCCCAAATTCCACTTAAATGCACATTAGGATGGACAGGTAATACATCTCTAAATAAGAAGCTCCGCAATGAAAAATCGTAAGATTGCTGTCACTGGTGCTGCAGCTGGTATATCATTAGTCAGAAAAAAGTACACTCAAGCCCAAATTACTCCTCACATATAAAAAAAACCAACAACACACAAACAAACAAACAAAACCCCAAAACATACCTAGAGATTATATTTTCACTTCATCTGAAAGTCTTAACCTTTTTGACCAATTCCACCAGCTCAGCTGAAGCTTGCTTACACAGCAAATATAAGAAAATAGCATAAGCCTAGAAAACAGAAGCAGAGTAAGACAGCACATGTCTCTCTTCCTCCTTGGGAATTGTCACTCCAATATCATCTGCCTTTAACACCTCTTCATTCTAAAAAGCAAGCTCTAGTCTTCTGGTGGAGGTTCATTGCAGATGACTTAGGTGACCAGTGAAGGGTTTGAAGAGCCATCACAGCTCAGTCTAGATACAAGCAGTTGTACAGCAAGGCCATGCCTGAGCTCCTCCACCCTCACAGCTACTGCCCTCACACAGTCCACATAAAACCAATATCCACAGGGTACTGTCAGCCAGCCCAGGGATACAGCACCGACAGACCTCCAACAGAGCAGCTCTGGCAAATATTGTGTTTGAAAGCTCCCAGGTACCTTCCCCACCACTTTCCTAATGTTTACTGTGTCTGAAGTACACATGGCAAAATAGACAAGTGCCTAATCCTCAGCCACTCCAGTTGCAATCCTACAGATAACTATAAACTGTTAATTAACATGCATTTGGGCTAAGGACTGTGACTCTCATTTGCAAACTGATTTAAATGAGATAGCTGAAGCAATTATTGTCCTTTGCATTCTGTTCCACCCTCTCCTGAAGGTTATACCTCAAGGTTATACCTCTGTCTCAGACAACACTGCGCAGAATGTGCATCTCTTGCTTAAGCATTGTCCTCTACAACTCAACATTTAAGCATTTAAACAAACCACTGCAGCCTTTAGTCTGCATTTATACATTAAGCTATAAACTATAGCAGCTGAGCTTACAAATCCCAGACATCCATTCATACCACGGGACTTCAACTTCTAGGAATGTGGTGGGCCAAATAGGCATGGTGATAACTGCCATGGTCACCCCATTTAAACATGCTTACTAACATAAATCAAAGCCCTAAGCAGTGAATCAGAATGAAATCGGTAGGAACATCTTCTGGTTTGGTCTAGTGTACTGTTAACATAATGATGTTAAATAGGGATTCCAGGATAATGGCAAATGACATACACTGGCATTTCCAATTGTTTGCAATGGCAGGAAATACTGAAATTATAATCCCAAAGTATCTACAATATTAATGTTACGTTCTGCTCTGCACCAACCAGTCCCAGTGGACCTTCATGTGTTCATCTCCTTGGAGTCATGCAACAGCATCACTTCCCTGCTCCAGCAGTAGGTGTAAGGAGGCTCGATACACCATGTTCTCTCCTCTCCTTCCCCTTGGACAAGGGTACCTCCACCCCACCTCATAAACTGCTAGAGTGGAGCAGAACATAAATACGTGTAGGGACAACCAAGAATTTGTGATGTGGGAAACAGGACGAGACAGAAAGATGTACTGGCGTAGCAATGCTGAACTGAGTGAAGTTGGGAAACACAGTTTAGCACCCTGTTGGGCTACGGTACCCACCGTATCAGGTGTCTCAAGCGTAAGTCTTGGCTTTGTAGAAAGATTACATCAGCTGGGGTGAGAGAAAAGGAAAATAATGTTCCTGTGCGGGCATTACTTCATCTCCCCCCAAACCACCCTCTCTCAAAATCTCACTGATCTCTTATTCAAAAGGTTCCACAGTATCGTGATTCACAGAGATATGTTATGCTCCTATTTTTATTTCAGTTCTGTGTTGGTTTGAAAAAGGCAGTAATGGACTCTGACAAAGTCAGAACTGGTGAAATAGAAGTCTTTTAATGTGAAAATAAGGAGAATTAGGACAATACCCAACAAGGGTGTTGACTATCTTCAAAACTAATGAAAAGGAGGCAGCTGTAGCTTTGGAAGATCAGTAGTGTACAGAGAGGTGCAAGACATACCAAAAATAAACCCTCCTGTTCTGAAGGACAGGTTTGTCCTGTGAATTTCAGGATTCAACTACTTCTTTAATTCGTCTTTAAACTTTAAGTATGAACCTTGGAGCTAAAAAATTACAAAGGAAGAAACTTCCTTTTTGTGGCATCTCTGAAGTTCCAGCTCCTCACCAAAAATCAAGAAGTGCAGGAAAGCCGCACAAGTGAAGTGTTCTATATACTGACTTTTATAACTAAACTTTTACCAAATCTCCCTTTGAATTCAGTTTGGCCTTCGACGGTTTTACTTTGCTGGAATCAACTGGCTTTTCCTAGTAAACACAGGAGGAGCACCAACAGTACATACAAACCACTGAATTTTCACTTCATTTCTGTCTTTTACACCCTTTATGCTCCATGTTTAATTGATTGAGGAACTCAGGCTTGCACTTACTGCTTTAAAAAGTACTTCTGCATAGTGTTGAGGTTAGTTTCAGCAGCTAACACATACACAAGCAGACTAGGCAAGTGTGAAACAACCAGATGTCCGAGTGTTTGCACTTGCACTTGCTGAGATTCCAGCATAAGCACAACTGTTGAGACAACTGCCACGGAGTAATTCTGAGACATAACATAGCTTCTTTATTTACATTTTTATTACTCACTGAGAGCAATGAGAAGCTGCTGACTGGCAATTCCTGAAGAGCCAAGACTTACATGCTACATGGTATGTTCACATAGGACTACAGCAGGAAAACTCTCCTCGCACAGGCTCTTGCATCCCGCAGAGGTACTCCCAGAATGGAAAATTGTTAATGCGTCCCATCCCCATTGATTCTGTGCGCAAAGATTGTCAATACCGCTTCTGGTTATGCCTAACAGTCCCCCTGGAATTGAGCTAAGACCACCAATTCATCACACACTATCTGCCAAGGATGTGTCAGCTGGCTGCCAGACGACTGAATTAAAGAATTCAAATTTTTATTGCAATTTTTCACAAAAAAGATATATAGCTTGTGTGACAAGCTTTTTCTGCTCTGCTTTTTCTCCTAAAAGAGGTAAGGAATGAAGATAAGATATTTAGCCTCAACTGCTGGCCTTATTGGTTATTTCCCCTACAACCGTTGGACAAGTCATTTTGCCTTTCTGTGCCTCAGTTTATCCATCTACTAAATACTGGTTTTCTATTTTAATCTACTACAGCCAAATAAGTGCTGCATAAACATAAGACTAGTATCTTTATTCTTAATGCACTTCAAAGCAAAATTTTCTTCATCTCTACATAAAATAGCCTGAGACTTTTCTTTCCACTGGGTTAAGCTGTTTTTTGATACCGAGCTGCCCCAGCAGCTCACCCATAACCACATTAAAAGAGAACTGATGTCATGCAGCCTTGCCTCCAAACACACACCACCTGGATATAGCAACTGCTGCCACTGCAATTTAATTCTTGCTTGCTGATTGCAAATTTCAGTTCCTCTGGTTGTCTGCTGTAAAAAATTTGATTCATACTTTACTTTACAAATACTGTGGCTTTTCTTGTGCAACTGCTTAAGAAAGATGCAGTGGCCTCTATTGTGCAAAAGGATCTCTTATGACACATGCATATATACTGCATGCACAGTGTAACAGAAAAAACAATCAAGAAGCTAGCTGTTCTTCCTAGTTTTATTTTATGTCAAGATGCATATTAAGCTGTTTTGAAATAGGGAAGGAACCAGAGGTCAGAGTGAAATTCCCAGGTGTCCCTGGCTGTTCAGGATGTTCATATTCTATACACAGAAAATGCTGATACTGCAAGGTGACAGGCACCTGCTAGAACAGGCTGAGCCTTCCCAGCTCCTCCACAGGATAAAGTCCATAGAGATAGCAGAATCCTCAAAAGGTGCTCTCCCAGACATGATGCAAAACAGAATATCACCCCAAGTAATCTTTCTTTTTTCCTTTTCCTCTGCTACTAAGCGTAGCTGCAGAAAACTCCCAGCACCCTTCACCAACAAATCTATCTATAAAACAAAGTTTCATCAGCTTGATCTGTTCACCATATCAGAATCAAGATACAGCTGAGTGCATTAAATATTTAAAGAAAGAGAGGCTTAAGAGTTGAAAAGAGAGGAAAACATGCATTTCTGCAGGAAACATTTTGCTCATGGAGTAAAGTGTAAGAAAACTTCGCCCCATTTGGCAAACATACAAAAAACCCAAACCAACAACAAAAAGCAAAGCAAGGTAATAAAAACTGTCCACAATTTTAATTTATAGCAACAGGAACTGCCCACAGCTGATTTTTTCAGAGAATCATCATAGTTGGTGAATAATGAAAGACTATGCGATGATGTAATAAGTCTGCAATGGCCTGTTCTAATTCCAGAAGTACTGATCTGTCCTTCTTTTTGACTTCTTCCATTCATCTAGAACCAACACTCTTCCCAATTGCATTTTGTTCAAAACCTTTGATTAGACATTAACTTTATTGGTCCATTTTTGTTTCTAAATGCTTTTTGCTCTTGCTCCCTAATTTCTCACTGCAGGTATCTTGGCAAACACTACTTTTAAGTGCTGAACAGAGAACAAACACACAGAAGTGGAAGAAAAAAAAATGTGTGCAGCAAGATTATCTGTGCTTGTGCAACGGCTTTGCAATCCACTGCAAGGGAAGGCAATGGTGAGCCAAGAATGTGGGTGCAATGTGAAGGCCAGAGGGCTAAATTCTAGAAGTTCAGTGGTGACAAAGCTGGAGGTTTGATGCAGTAAAAAGCCCAGCATAACAGATACCGCAACACTAAATGCACTGGATATTGTGTGCCCTGTACCTTTTTATGACTAAATTAAAAACTCCAATGGTACTTTTGTCTTGTATAAATAACTTAATTGTTAAATCTCACTTTTTAACTATACCTCCCCAGAAAGTCATCTTTGGTTCACATAGCCTGAAAATCATTATTTATTTACTGATAAGTTTTCAGAATGTGTTCTCCTCACATGTGAGCAAAACACTTGTGCCACTGCAAAGATGACATGTATTTGCAACAGGGATAGTTTCACATGTAAAGTTTTAAGAGCTGACAAAGCAGCCAAACTCTGGGAAAAAGTGTCTTCCCCATACCCATCTCTCCCTTTCCTGTTGAGGGATCATGCCTCTGACAACTGAATGCTTATAGCAAACACACTTCTGCAGCTCTCTTTGGAAATCTCCCCCCACTGTTCTTCCCTTATTCTGTGTCTTGTCAACACCATCTCCTCACAAACAGCTGCTTCCCATCTGAGCTGATTTCTGAGCACAGTGTCGGTAACACAACCGAGACAGAGCCATGAGCACCCAGAGGGATACGAGCTAAAAAATTATATGCAAGTGTCCAGTGATTATCATTTGAAGCCTTTGATTCTGCACAATAGAAAGGGAAGTACATAAACAGAAATGATGAAGCAGCACTTCATATGAAGGACCAAAGTACTTTCATTCTACAATATCTCAGCTCATAACTGTTAAGTAATGACATGCAGTATTAGGTAATTAACATCCAGTTCCCTTTCACACTGTTCTAAAGTAGTCCCCACCCATTCAAACTGTATTTCCTTTCTGTCTCCTCCTCCACAGCTGAAGTAAATACAAGACCTCAAAAAATGACAACAAAGTCAGTAATGACAAAAATGTAAGAAAGGCTTGCAAAGCATATTTCCAACACTTCTGGCACCTAGATCTTTCACATATCAACAAAGCATCAGACATAAACCCACCTGCACCAGTTACCAACACAGAAAAGCAAGCACAGGTCTAGGTGTCAGCTCTGCCACTGGCATCACTGTTTACCAGAGTCATATTTCAGCAAGATGTGCCACAGCTTGGGCTGGGACCTCAGGAAGGTCCTACACTGGAAAGCCAACAGTGCCAGGACGTGGGCCTAAGCCTTGCTATTCTGCTAGAAAACTGTTAGAATATTTCCTGGCACCCTTTGTCCCAGGCCTACTAGCATTGTCTGAAACAATTCTCAGGCATGGTGCCAGAGTTAGGATGGGCCAAGGACCATTCCCAATAGGCAGTCTGAATGCAGCCATCCTACTTCCAGAGAGTTCAGTGGTACAAGACAAGACCAGATGTCAGTCGGCCTTAGGGCCAGCGAATAAAGCCTGGCACTGTTTTGTTTACTACATTTGTAGCCCAAGTCTCTTGCTTAACAATACAGGGCATTAACCACTGATCAGATCTAACAAGACAGATACACTTTTGCCTCCATGCCTGCTCCTCCGTGACCTACATATTAAATAGCACACAGCCCACACATATATACCTACATTAGGCTTGTCCATTGTTCTCACAACAACCTGGATTCTGTTTAAGAATCAGGTTTCAGAGTCCAAAACATTTTACCAGGTCAAAAGTTTTACAGCCTTCTGTTACTGCCCCTTCAAACAAAATGAAAGGGGCTTCTTTAGCCACCTAGTGATGAGGTTAACAGCAAACAGCTCCCTGTGAGGTGATGAATTCAAAGCAGTTGTCAGATTAGACAGAACGTCCCATGGGACCAGAGACTTTGCTGTGTAGCTAAAACCCACCCACCTGTCTGAGATAAGAACTCACTAAAATGCAAATTCTTATCAGGAGTCTGTCTCCAAAGCAGGGCCCTCCACCAGTGACACATGACACTTTGAATATCAGGAAACTCTTCTCATCATCAGCTTCCTCAGCCTCCAAAATAATCCCCAAATGCAACCTTTTATGTTTTCCTCTCTTTGCTGACATGTATTTCCCTCATGTATCCCATGGTGGGCTGTTTGAAGTTACTCAAGCCACATTAGGATGCCAGAAGCAGGAGCAGGCAAAACGTTCAAGACAAAAGCATTATCACTGAAGCGATTTACTGTAGATAAGCAAAGGTATAAGAGGAGGTGGGTGATGTTATTAGGCTTTTTCAAAACTAAGCCAGTTCTATCATTTGCAAAGGTAGTTAACATCTGACACCCATCCAGTAAAATGAGCCCCACAGGTCCAAAGCTGTTTCTTAATAAATTGCTCAGATCACAATGACAAGCATCAGTCCTTGGAGGCAAGCTCAGCAGTCAGGGTCACCAGTTGCAAAGGACTGCACTAGCCTCTCTCTTTAGAAGTGGTCCACTCAGGGAAGGGGTGAGCAGTGTGACCTTTCAACAATCAATATTTGCTCATTCTGACATACTAGGGCAAGAAAAATTAGCAGATGGGTTTGGTATCACTGGTAGTGACACTGGTTCACAATTAAACCAGCAGTCTGATTTGTGAAACTCCTAGCCCAATCACATCAAACACCCAAAACATACAGCAAAGCACTTCCTAATACATGCTTGAAGGAGCCCTGAAAATGTTGGCCCTAATTCTTAGACCATGGCAACTAAACAACTGACAAATGCATACAGAATATATAATAAGCACTCTGCATGCTAGTTTGTCTGCTCCTTTTAAAACAAACAAACAAACAAAAAAAAACCCAAAAATCCCCATTTTACATAAGCAAACTAACCTGTTGGCACAAGAACTGACCACAAGCAAAAGAAGAAGTACTAAATGAAAGTCAGGTTGAGAATGGTGACCAAATTTACTCCATGAGTCATGAGATATCAGATGAGTTGCAGCAAGGTGTTATTTGTATGGCTGATATGCTTCCATAGAAATAATTATAGCAATAGCAATAGTAGTGAGATTGACTCAATATTCTTACATGAACATAACTGCTCCTTTAACTCAGTTCCACACTTCCATCATCTAAGTAACCACCCTAATCTTTAAATAATCAAGATGTAGAAATCTGTTGACCTCTCTGCAACTGAAAGATCTATGACATAAAATTGCAGCTGTTTCTGGAACTGCAGGGAGTTACATTGCCAGCTCGCTTGTGACAAGTCCTTGTGCTAATAGCACTGGGTGAAAAAGCAGGTGGGCTTTCATACATGTCACGATGCCCAGAATGATGAATACCTGTCTTTCGGTCACTAGGTGTCAAGGGGCCTATCAGAGCTCCCATTCAGCTTTGGGCTATCACTATCTCATGGCTTGACATATGGCTATCAGCTGTGTAAGCAATGAGTTATTCTTCTAAGGAGGAGGGCTCATTAAGAAGAGTGAAGGAACTGTTTTCTCACCACAGAGCTGTTTTCTCTTAGGCTGGTCTTGAGATCTGCAGTTCAAAGGGAGCTGAGGCCTCTTCAGATGAGTGGCTTCTACAGAAGGGTGAAGGAGAGCGTATATGCAGGAGTCAGGCATTTTAATCCAGATAACTACCCTGAGGTTCTCTCCCAGTACTGATCTACTGCAGTTCTGAATGTCCACTACAGCTTGACTCAATCATACGTGCAGAAGGCATTGTTAAAGGTTTAATCAGGCTTGGCTACGCAACCAAGCAGGAATCTTCATCTGCAGTAATACTGAAATCCAAGGCTTTGCTCAGGTCTCGGGCACACTGTTGGTGCAACCCCCAGTCCAAGCCTCTGTGGTCCAGCAGGGAAACGCAGTAAAAGGTAACATTCAGCCTCTGTATGAGAGATGGCTTTGCATGAATTGCATTGCTCCACAATGAAGTCTCTGTAGTGGATTGAGAAATGACATTGTTGCATATTTCAAATCTTTTTCTTGCCTCTAGCTGGTAAAGGCTGAGAATGCTGCAGTCATTCCCACTGCTAAATGGGAACTCTTGAAAATAGATAAGAAACATGATAAGATAGTGATGCTTCCAGCCCATCCTTCAAAGAGACAGGACTAGTTGCTTCAACACAAGTTGAAAACAGAACACAAAATATCGAGACAGAAATGGAGACAAAAAGGGGGGCAGGGGAAGAAAAGATTAAAGCCACCCCAACAGAGGAAAGAACAGGCATCTTATGCCACAAGTCCAACCCTGCTTTTCATGTCCTTAATTCAAACAGCCTTCCTTCACTCTGAAACAGCATCACCTTGATTGCACTAATCAAGGGATCATCTGTCAATTCAGAGCATTTAATGGAAATACTGCTGTGTAAATATGGATTAAGTGTCCCACCACAATACAAAGACAGTGGTAATAAGCAGGAGCATTAGTGAACTACACATGTTTTAATGTCATCTAAAGCACAAAAGAAAAGGGCCTGGCTGAAATACAACTGCAAAGAAACCTTGCCCCCTCAGAGAAATTGGGAGATACAACCATTCAGGACAATTTCAAATATTTGATCCACAAAACTGATTTGTGCAGTCATGGCAATTGCTATTTGCAAATGAAAAAAAAAATAAAAATTCACAAACCAGATGAGTCCACAGCATATATTTTTATTTCTTAATTTCAGAAGTATCTCAAAAAAGAAGATGAAGTGCAGTTTATCTGAAACTCTTCGCCACAGGAAAGGCTTGGTCCAACAAGATCCAAGAGGTCAAATACGGTTTCTGCAAAGCTTTGTCATTAAATCCCCATTTCATGCAAGAAAACTGATGGTATCTTTGCAGACGGCAAAGGACTAGGGGACAGGCAGGTATATGTGGATCAGCAGTTCTCTCTCTGGTGGTGACCAGTATGGACTGCCGTTGAACAGGGATTTCAAGCATTCATGAAGTCAAAACATACAACACCATTTACATCCTAAAACCTCTACAACTGTGAAAGGCCTTTACCAAGAAAGCACCCAATGCAAGCTGAGAACCCATTTGAGGCTGGAAACAAAAACAACAGAAAAGGGATTCTACAGCTGGAAAAAAGAGGGAAATTCACACATAGTCCCTTATATTTTCTTGCAAGTGCCTGCAGGAAACAACAGGCAGGCAACAGAAATAAGTAATTTCTTGAAAGCTTCATCTGTCACGGACTCATCTGGATGCCTGCAGGCAGACACTGCACTTGGGAGATCCTGCTTTTTCAAGCCTCAGATGCCCTCTCAGAGTGGGATGCCTCTGGGAGTGCCAGGCCCTGAACATAGGAAAGCTGGATTGAAAACACATCACTCTTTCCCTAAAGGAGAGTTCAGTGTTGCCCTTCCAGAGTACTCAGAAGTCTCAGAAGTCTAACTATTAGACTGCTCCCATAAATACTCTATGTAGACACCTAGTCATGGTCACTGGTACAAGCAGTGAGTTGTTCCTCAAACACAGGCACAAACTCAGATAAACCTTTCTTAAGGCTCCTGTGCTACGGTCATATTCCTGTACAATGTACAAAGAATGTGAAGTAATTCATTCTCTCACTCAGTACTGCTAAAGCCTCGGGAGTGCCTTGTGCCTGCATTTTGGACGCTAGACTTCAAGAAACAGAGATTAGAGAATCCAGATAATAGCACAGGAATTATCAGAGGAAAAATTAAATAGCTTTTGAGAAGAATAAGTTTAAATAATTTGCCAATTTAGTCTAGTCTGAAATACTTGAGGGATTGATGCAAAGAGAAAGAGATCACCTCTGTGCTCACTGCAAAGAAAAGAAGATTAGACATTACATTAGGCACCAGGAAGACATTTCTAATAATAAGGACATCTAAAGACCAGAAGAAACCATCAGAAATTTCCCTCCTTTCAGATCAGAACATGATAGATGGTTTGTCAAGATCCTCTCCACGACCATTTTTCATGATTGTATGATACAACATAAAATTGTAGAATAGCATTTTGCACCCCTGCAAAGCAGTACTCCTGCCTATCGCACAAACCTTCTGCAACCTGGAAAGTGGAAAATCAGCAACGCTTTCACACTTTTTCTCTTCCTGTATTTAGGAAGCTCCCTTAATGAGTATCAGTTTGCTTCCTGCCAAAATCAGCCAAAACCTGTGTAAAATGTATTCAATGGCGCAAGCCTGTCAGCTTTTAAAAGGCATTTGGACAATGCCCTTAATAACATGCTATAACTTGCTCAGCCCCAAGTTAGTCAGGCAGTTGGACAAGATGATCACTGCAGGTCCCTTCCAATTGAAATAGTCTAGTCTATTCTAAACGAAGCTGTATGTGCACCAGCTCACACAAATAATTTCTGCTGCCCATGATGTTTGTTTCACTTTTTGATCCACATGCCTTTTCCCACCAAAGCCCAGGGTCTCTGTCCTTCCCTTATGCTCACTCAGCTCCCAAACTGCTATTGCAAGAGGGTTTTGTTGCAGAGGCACCAGCGTGGCGCTGGGAAAGCACAGAGCAGCCAACTTCTCCCTCCTCCCCCCCAAGATCCTGACACATGTTCAGACAACAACTGGCACCCCTGAAGTGAGAGGGAGGGACAAATGGCAAAAGGGCTGATTGATGGTATCACTGCAGCTGAGAGGAGAGAGAGAGAGATGCAGAGCCAGAGTCAGGTCAAACACCTCATCTGAAGGATGTAACGAGACCAAAGTAGGTCTGAGATAAAGGGTAACAAGAATCAGATGCACACCAAGCTGGAACGAGCTGCAGGAAGCAAAGAGAAAAGAGTTTTAGTTCTCACCTGTGTGGCAGTAAACTGGTGAAACTACATAGGGGATTTATTGGTATTTTCTCATTGTGGGGATTCTGTGAGAGTGCAAAAGGAACTAAACAGCTCTGTTCATATGTACACACCCTTGATTTGTAAAGCCTCGCTGCAAAAGGCATGGGCTGGTCGCACAATTTTCCAAGTGAAAAATTAGGCTCAGACGTGCATCTCAGAGCAGAAAAGAACCTGTCCCTCCATCCCTGTATCCTCAATCCCTCCTCTTAGTCCCATGGCTTAAACTGGGCTCTGCAGACCACAGGCTCAGATGAATAAATATTTTCAGAGTTTTCTCTTTGCTTTGTTTTGCTTTTCTGTTTTTCACTTCTGCTTCACTTTCTATATCCAGCCTGTTTTCTTCACATTCTCTCTTTGTGTCCAGAGCAAAAGAACCTTTTAATCTGTTTGCATTTCAGCCTTCAGCAGCTAATTTTGCACTATACTTACTCTGACTAGAATACTAGCAGAATTGCCAGCACCAAATATTCAAGACTCATAACATAAGCCCCTAAAAACTCACAAGCATTTATGTTTTGCTGTTGCTCTAGCTTCAAACTTCACTTTACAACAAGAGGGGCTACAAACACACCATTTAAAATGAAAGCTGTGATCTTCCTCAATGTCAGGAACTGGGCTTTTAAGAAAAATATCACACTGCTAAGACAACAATAGAAAATCTTGACCATTCGCAATTGTAACAACTGGCCATAGGTAAGTGCACGTGACTAATGGACTGAAACAACAGAACAGCAAAGGTAATTTAGATTACTTCCAAATTTTCTTCTCCATCTCCTTCCTTTCCCCAATTGCTCTTTTAGCTGTCTCATAATAAAGCAGCGACATTACCCAAACCATATGGTTCACCTTCCAGAATCAAGAGTTTATCTGTACCTACTGAGGGTGAAACAGGCAGAGAACAGGGTAGGACAGGAAACCGCACCTCACAGCTGAGACAAATGGTCTGTTTGCTCGTCTATCTGAGCACCAGAGCCCTAATCTTGGATGCAAACAAGATTGTGAAATATGAAGAGAAAAGAAAAAAATCCGTGATGCTTATCATATTTCAAGATGGGTGGAGTGCGAAATCCAGAGATACTAGATCAATTACAACTACAAAGCAAGCAAGAAAAGGGAGCATAACATAAATATTTTGAGTCTGTAGGATGTGGGTTAATTTATCTGATGGCACGTGTCCTAACATAACATATTTATACAATTGCTAAGATGGAAAAAGACTTCTAGCCTTCATAAAAAATAAAGGATGGCATAATATTAAAACCTAAAAATAGTCCTGGTACAACTACTTATCCAACTTGATACCTGTCTGATAAGAACAATTCAACTTTCATACTGTTTTCATGCCTGCACAGAACACACTGCAATTGCTCAAACTAAAAGTACATCCTGTCATTCTAACATTAAAATTTACAAGTTGGTGGTTTGTCTTTGGAAAGATGAAAGAGCCGTATTTATATACAATGTGGAGAACAATTTGGCTTTATGTACTTGCAATTACCTGACTAAGTTGTGGGTGCTGCATGTGCAGGTTAGAGCTAAGTGTTTACTAAAATTAAAGGATGGGAAGAAAAAAAGTGTATGCAACAACATACCTACCTTTGCAATCTACTCTATTGGATAATTACTGTTACTACACTTTCACATGCAATTCATATGATTATATCTACCAACTGGTAAACCAAACCTTTAAATACTGACATCTAACTGTTGTGTACCCACTATTCAATCTATTTTTAGAATGATGGTCAATGAGTATGTCTGAAATTGCTCAGGGCTTCTCTGTCTCCTTACTTGAAAGCTGGTCTTCAATTACTGCAATACTGGTATCACAGACTTGACTGGGATTCTGTGGAATGACCATGTGGCACTCAAACAAACCATGACATTTCTTTTCTCAATGAACCGTCACTTTTCCATAGATATTGACAACACAGGCCAAGAACAGACACCTCGAGAATGGGTAAGCTTAAGGGCTGCAATGTGTGGACATTACATCTCAGTTCCCAAAGACTCTGCTCTCAGCCACATATTCACGTGCAAGACCACGTGCCACCAAACAGATGCTTTGACATTTACTCCCTGGTCACTCAAACTAAATTATCACCTGGTTTAATTTTGTCACATAGAAAAGAAATATTTACAAGGTCACGTATAAAATGTAAACATTTCTGCATATGTTGCAGAGTTAAAAGAGGCCAAACACAGGCAAAGGCTTAATTGAATCTTACAGCCTGGAGACTGAAAATCCTCATGGTTTATGATCTCACCAGAGACTTACAACAGAATTATCTGCCTTTATCTCTTTGAAGTTTATCTTACTCCATCAGTAACTTTTAGTAAAGTTCCATTAGCTTCTAACAATTTTCCACTTTGCTTCTTATTTGATCAGTAATTCTTTAATGACATTGGCAGCAGTATATATTCATCCATTCCCTGTAGTTTTCCCTGCTGCTTAAAAGATCTAGCTGTGTAATGAGCCTTTATTAGTATATTTATTAACATATCTGCATAACAACAGTATTATCTATTAATAGTCCTGATTTACACAGCATTTCTTCAAGGACAATTCTATATCTTGCAACATGATGCCTGTCAAACAAAATGGCAAACAAGACAGGACACAATATAACCTGTGCGTATTCCTTATTAAATCAATAGCTTCAGATCATCAGCTGTGAGCTGGTAGAAAAGTTTCCCCTCTCTCAGTGTGGTAACTCCTCAGTTTGAGGCTTAGTCTAGGAAAGGTAAGACTGTCCAAATCATGATATGCATAACATGTGAGTATCATATCTCTATTGTATTACCACTTAATAAAAGATCCAGACTCCATTTAAAAAAAATAAAATAAATAGCTATATCCCTTGGAATTGATCATCTCACCTTGCAAGATCTGGAAAAAAACAGAGAACAACTACCTGGTTTCATTCACAGTTCCGATACATAATACTGTAATGGGACCTATAAACAGGAGTACCAGAAACTAAGCAGGAGCAAAACTAACTAGGAACGCCTTCTTGTGTCCAAAATTCAATGCGATAAAAATGTTACAAACAACATACACAGTAACGCATTAATTGTATGTATTAAACCTAAAAGACTGAATAGACTAATTTAGCTGTAGTGGCATGGGACGTCTAAGTCAAATTTGCAGATATAACTCCTTTTTGTCAGAATTATTTGAGGTATGAAATATAACAGATTCTAGAGACTATCTTTGCTTAGGTAAACATCTGGAGCATTTTTATTAGATGAGTAGAAAACTCATAGCAAAATGTTCTTCATGGCAACTAACACCATTTTTAGTGTGAGAAAAGAGAACTCCATGTTCTATAACATTAATGATACCTACTTTATTAATCTGTGGAAGCAAAATAAGGACCACAAGCTTTTACACAAAGCAAACAAGGACTGAGTCCTTGTGTTTATAGCTACCTACTTCCCCTGCAGCTTAGCGGGAAAAGGTTTTTAAGCATATAAAAAAAAAAGAAAAGAAAAAGGAAACCTTCCCTTTAACATAGTGACATATTAGCCTTCTAAGAAGGAACAAAATAGTCTTAATAAATCAAAGTTACATTGATTTATCTGCAAATTCATAGTATTAAATAGTTAAGAGATTCTTTTACATTACCAGGGAACACAGGAAGCTGCTGCTAGCAAGCAACCTCAGTGCTGTGAATAAACCCATAGAATGTAGATGTTTGCTTTTTAAAACATTGTTTATTGAGAATACTTAATGAGGACTAGGGCTTCAATAGTAAATATTTAACAAAGAACACAAATTCCCTCACCTAACCTTTTTCTAAAGCACAACTGTTCCATCCTACTTAGGGAAAGCTCATTCTGACAATGGAAAGATATGAGATTTAGCCTTCCTTTATTTATCAAAGCTATTCAAGTTTCTTAAGCAAAGGAACCTGTACCCCTCACATCTCTAATCTCATGCTTTACAGGAACAAGTTTCCATAAGATCTGGGAAATGCAGCTGTCCTGAATAGAAGAACTGCAGTCTTTTCTCCACTACAGCCAACATTGCTTCTGCAACATATGGAAGTATAATCAATTTCAGTACAATGCACACTAAAAAAAACCCACAACCTAACATGATCCAACCATGTTTGAGTGTTAACTGGTTGCATTACCCCAGGAAGTGTAATAGTTGACATCTACTTTGGACAGGGTAAGTGCTACTCACACAGAACATGAGATGGTAAGAAGGAGGCCCCTGGGGCAGGAGCAGCAGTTCCCATGCAGTAACGTCAGAGCACTCAGAAAAACAAACTAATGGGAGTAAAGTGGACTTCATCTGTGCGACCCAAGTAGATTTGAGAATACAGGATCCCAGTGCTACAGCATTACTTTTATTAGTGTCATAGGCAGAACTTTTGCCCTATAACTGCCTGTGATTCCAGCAACAATATAGATGACACTATCCTTCCGTGTCATGTCAGCTATCCAGTGTGGGAGGCAGGGCAAAATTCTTTCCTTTGTGATGTCTTGTTAGAAGGTATTAAGTTATGGCCAACCATCAAACTTATGCAGAAAATATTTCTCACTACAAATTTTATTTTTGAAGATTTCATACCACTACAGCTCTTCTTACCCTCACACACTGCAGTAGATCCTCATTCTCCTTTCCTCGGTGCTAACACCATTCAACTATCTGAATGAAGTTGTCCAGAGATTCAGCCCATAAGAACTAGGTCAATGAGTGAAGAAACCACCATTATTTAGGACAGCACATGAACATTCAACACATGCCTAAAGTTAAGCCTGTGTGTGAATGCTGTTCTAAACCAAGGCCTAGAGATAGGAAAGATCCTGCCCCTCAGTGCTTTATTCAAATATAGTTACCAAAACACGAACTCCACAGGGCGGTAAAGCTGCACCATCAGAATCAACCCCCCAAGAAGATACTACAGCCAGTCTACACCTAGCAGCTTGTAACAGTGTGACTGTGACAGGCTCTGTCTGCAGTGCCATCCTGAGAACACAGCCAAGTGTACTCTGTCACTATCTTCTGCCATTACCTGAGGCATATTACTCACTACTGTTCTCATGAATACTGCCAAGTTAATCAATATAAATAAATTACTTGTTTTGCTTTTTAATATATGAAAATCCCATTAGTTAACACTGTGAATGCATTTAGCTGTAAGAATTGAAGCTAAAAATACATGCAGCTTGAATCTGCATTCCAGCCTGCAGTTGACAGAATTTCAAATTCAGTACTTAGGACAGAGGAGTTTTCTGAGGGTTTTTTGTTTTGTTTTGTTTGGTCTGTAGGGTGGGGCACTTTTGCAATTTGCAGCTTTTTTAAGAATCTCACACTGAGGCAGAATCCCAGTTCTAAAGGAAGCTAACTGGCACTTTAGTCAGAAGCTTTCTGAAATTAAAGACTCTGAGTTCAACTATTTGAGAGAGAAAAGGAGGATTTAAGTAGAGACTAGTTCATAAAGCAACCACATCCTTTTCATTTATCTTTTATGCTAGATAGTTTGCCACTTGGGTGAATCTGAAAAACACTAAAGACAAACTGATTTTAAAAAACAAACAAACAAAAACCTTGCCAGAAAGACAAGTCAAAAAGGGTCCAGGGTCTAAGCCCATTTAGATGAAATCAGGGTTTAGTACTTATCTAGCAAAACACCAGAAAGAATTTCTGCCCTGTCCAATCTTTTAGAAATCTCTGCAGAGACTTCCCTTGCTTTGATTCTTGATCTCTGTGTGATCAAATAGTTTATTCTTCTTCTTTTTTATGACGTATCTGTTATCTAGTAACTTTTACTGCAGGCTTTCCTAGTTGTTTGCAGGAGTGTGGTGGTATGCTGATGAATTCCACATATAGAGCCTATATAGGAAAAAGGAAATATCCAGATGGAGTTTTACTTCTGAACTAGTCCGTGGATAATTTCAGAGGCGGGTATAATTGTCTCCACATGCACAGACACACCCGGCCCGATCACATATTTATGTTTACCATTAAAGAAAAAATACATATGATTTTTATTTATAAATAACAGGCACTAAGGGTAGTTTCCAAGCAGGAACTTCTAAACAACAGGAACTTCTAAACAACACAACAAAGGGGATGAGGCATTCTGAAAAGACCATTCACTTCGGGATCCCTCTCTGTCACCCCCCGGGGAGGCAGAGACACCACCAGGATGCTCCACGGCTCCGCCGGCAGGGTTTCTCCTCACCGGCGGAGAAAACGCGGTTTCTGGCGGTCCCGCTCAGCCCACGGCGGGCCCACGCCGGCCCCTCGCACATCCCCCCCAGACCCCCCCCCAGCCTCTCGGGCAGAGGAAACTCCCCC
>NW_015090855.1:1337452-1439589 GCF_001431845.1 Calidris pugnax
ATCTGCCTGGCGGGGCGGCGAGGCGGGAGCGCGGCCTCACTCCCCACACACACTGCCTCACAGCTCCGCACACGGCACAAACCCGCGCTCTCTCATCTCCTCACCACACGCACACACACACCTCACACCCGCGCTCCCACACACACCTCACACCCGCACTCCTTCACCCGCCCCCGGCACACACCTCACACTTGCGCTCCCTCATCTCCTCACCACACACACCCCTCACACCCCGCACTCCCTCGTGCCCCCTCGTGCTACCTCACACCCGCGCTCCCTCATCTCCTCACCCCACGCACATGCACCCCTCACGCTCCCCACTCCCTCACACCTACATGCACACCCCTCACACCCACGTTCCCTCACCCCCTCGTACACACACCCCTCACACTCAACTCACACCTGCAACCCCTCACAGCACAGTTACACACCCCACACTCCCTCACTCCACGCTCCATGCACGCACACACACCTCACATCCCACACTCCCTCATCTCACCACATGCACCCCTCAGACCCTGCACTCCCTCACACCTACACACACCCCCTCACACCCATGCTCTCTCATTCCCTGCCATACAACTCACACACCCCGCACTCCCTCATCTCCTCAGCACGCACACCTCCTCACACCCACACTCCCTCATCCTCCCACACACACCCCCTCACACCCATGCTCCCTCACCCCCCCTACACACACCACACACACACACGCCTCACACCACGCACTAGTGCTCCCTCACACCACACACACGCACACACCCCTCCTACACACCCCTCACTTCCACACACCTCACACGCATCTCACACACCCTACACTCACATTCCCCCTTCCCATGCACTTCACACACCACACACACTTGCACCCCCTCACAGTGCACACTCACACACCACACATAGCGTTCACACAGCACACCCAGACACTGGGCTTACCCCACACATACAACATTAACACCGGACAGGGAGATAGATAAACACATCATGGCTACCTGCACGTACAGAGAACTGCACCCAATCTACGGACCCCCCCTCCCCTGCAGAGCGCTGAGAGGGGACACACAAACAGCTTGTACATGGAAGTACATACAGGAATACTCACACCAGAACGTACACAATTATGCAGAAATAAGCTATTAGAGACTTCCATGACAACAGAGGATAGGACAAACGTGTGTTTCGTTACTGTGAACTAAAAATATGGGTTTTTTAAAGTTAGTTGTAACTGCTTGTGCAATCTAACACTGCCAAATCTTAAACGCCAACAAAAAAAATGTAATAAATCATCACCTTCTTCAGGCTAAAACAAAAACCTTTTGGGGTACTTTAACTTAACAGTGACTTTTTTTCTGTCTTGACCGATCTCCTTTATTCTACCTGGTATTTTTTCTGTTCAGGAGAAAATGACGGCAGCTCAATATAATACAGTTGTCATCTTGAAGTCCGATTTAGGCTTCATGGATATCATATTACATGAAATGAAAAAACAGCCTTTCGATCAAGACATAGTTGCAGCAGCCTGAGGGACTGCAGCATAAGGAAAATATCTCAGATGCTTTCGGTCCTAGGTGTGGAAATTGCCTTTATCAAGTAACAATAATACATTGCTTTGCCACGTCTCCTTGTGATGTAGCCTTGGGTCAAGGTGCGCAATGTGCACCTTCACAAACATGACTCGTGATACGTTGTAATACCACTTTCTGCAACCTCTTCAATGGGAAATGTTTCCTTCGCTTTTAAGTCAGTCTGAAACACATTTGCTCAAAATGGGAAGAAAAATGTGGGAAAGCTCTTGTCTATCTAAATGTAGGGGGTCTGAGGGAAGAGCACTGAGGGGAAGGGAATACCAAGGGATAATTCTGTATTTCATGCAGATCTCAGCCGTACTGAGGGAGATGGAAGAGCACTACGGCACGAGCCTGAGACTGGGACAGGGAAGCAAAGTTTTCAGAAGGTCAGATTCACTGGTTTTCTTTCAAGTTGTTTATAGTTAACCTTTTGTTTTCTTCTGAAAGTCACTACAGCATTTTCATTTATTTAGTCAGTGTGTCTCCAGTTGAAGTCTTTTTAAAAATCATCAGATGTTTTTGCATTTTGGGGCAAGTGGCAAGACTCTCTTCTAAAAGAGCCTAACGGTTTAAATAACAATACACGCTGCTAGGAAAAATCAACATCCCCAAAGCTACGCCCCCACCCTGTGGCTGAATGAGAAAGTTGTTAGTTTTAAAGTTGTTAATTTGTTAGCTGTCTCCTGTGTTTCCCTCAGAAGTCTTACAATAATTTCATTTGCATAATAAATGCTGAGACAGGAGACCATCATAGAATCAGTAGGATGTTACCTGAGCAATGCCTGAATTACTGTGGTGTGTGTGCCTTTTTGTTGACATTGTGTATGAGCTACATTGCTTCAAAATACTTTTCTAGCTTTATTGTCAGCATTGGAAGCATCACTATGTAAGGATTTTTAAAAGGTTGTTACTTGTGACTGGAAAGATTAAAATGTTAAGAGAAAAGTTTACATTAAAATCCAAGGGAGATTTTTCACTCTTTTTAGAAATGGTTTTTGTTTTAGCTGTAGTAAAATTCATGTTGGTAAAATCTAAATTATGTCAGACATACACATAATCCTTTCTTTAGAATTGATATTTTATTAGTTGCTAGCGTGGATTTTAATTTTAAAGACAAAATTAGCCAGCAAGCTCTTTTATTTTTTAAAGGGATATTGTGTGTTAACTGATAGAAGCTTCAACTGAATATATGTTCCTTATAGCTTGTTTTCTTTTTGCTTCTTTTTCATTTTTTTTTTATATTTTTAAAAAGGAAGTAGTTTACAACTACTGTTCAGTTTTGAAGAGAATTTTTACTGCCAATATTTTTTTCAAGTGAGCACTTCAAAAGTCAGGGAGTCAATTATCAGGAGGCTGACATATCAATTACCATGAAATTCACCATCTTTCGTGAAGATGTAATTAATTTACATGTGCTTGTAAGTTGTTCGGGGCTGCTATATTTGTACATTGTCTACCACAGTAGCACCAAGGTGGTAAGGTTGCCACATGGTATCACAATACCAAAGAAAATAATCATAATTCCATGTTTGTCACATACTGGCTGTATTCACTCTTGTAGGAGAAAATGTTATTCACTGTTGGCCTGCTGAAAGCTGTAGGATAGCTCCAAGAAAGTTGTGTGGGATGTGATTGGGACCCTACTTGCTGTAGAATAAGATTTAGAAATCCGGAGTGGTTGTAGAATTTGTTCGTTTATACAGATATGTCCTTTAGCATCAGCAAGGAAGATCTGATAAACCACCCACCTGCCTCTTCCCCGCTGTTTTTTTTATAACCAGTGTTACTCCTTTCTGAAAGGAATATCTGCTCATCAGGCTTCCCAAAAGCATGCTGTTCTGAAGTTTGCCGAAGTTAACAGATGTTCTTTCTGCTGAATCTTCTACCTTATCAAAAAATTGCCTCTCATGCTTAGTTCCAAAGTGACTTGATGACAAAGGCAGATGCTCAAGTGCATTACGCATTTTGCATGACCTTTTGTCTGTGCGCACATTGTATATATGATTTATATGAACCAATCCCATACATTTATTTATTTTTTTTGTGGTGCTAAATAAACTCCAGCCTCACATGCTTTGATTTATGAAAATGTTTATACAGCTTTTCAGTGGAATTTAGTACACCACAATTTCACAGTTTATTGAACCTCTCTGGTGAAAAGCATGTTGACAATAAAGAGTGTTGGATGCAGTGTGCATCTAAGAGACAAAGTATCTGAACATTACTTTCCTATATTGATCTCCACTAGATCTTTGTGTGTATGTTCTCATTGTATTAAAAGAGCCGTTGGATTGTAAGTTCCTGAAAGTTAGTGTTCAAGGTGGTTTGTCACAATCTCTTGGAGAATATGGGTCTCAAACCGTCCATGTATGGCAAGCTAACTTTAAGAAGCTTAAAGCTGGGAGAGAGGTCTGTGTGGAGCTGCATATCAGCTAGTAAGTGCTTCTGAAAGGCAGGCATCACAGAGCTATTGCTCATATGATCACACTTACACTGTTTCCAGATCTGGTACATGCTGTCCACAGGGCACCCTAAATATACCATCTTGAGTCAGCATTTACTAATCCACAGCCCATTTCACTGAGCAGTATAGAAATGCCCAAGGACTCATGGGAAATCAATAGGTCAGTTGAAATGTGGTTCTCTGAAACAATTTTGGCACTCAAGCCCTGTGTATGACGTACCTGGCTCAAGGTAATTTAAGGATTTCCTGAGCTAGAGCTTGCATCTGGACCATTGTTTTTAATAGCCACCCATGGGCCTATTTCCTAATGAATGCTCCTAAAGCCTTTTGCACACATTTAAACTTTTGGCTTTTCCAGCATCCTGTAGCAACTGGTTCCACATTTAATGATGTACTCCATGAAAAAAAAAAATCCTTTTGCTTCAGACCTGACAATTTACTTGGTTGCACCTTAACTTTAGTACCACAAGAAATAGAGCTTAATTACTGTCCATGCTTTGCTCACCATTTAAGAATTTGCAGGCCTTTTGCATTTATGTCTACCTAGACTTTAGTAAATTCTTTGACGCTGTTTCCCACAGCATTCTCCTTTAGAAACTGGCTGCTCATGGCTTGGACAGGCATACTCTTCTCTGGGTAAAAAGCTGGCTGGGTGGCAAGGCCCAAAGAGCTGTGGTGAATGGAGTTAAATCCAGCTGGTGGCTGGTCACAAGTGGTGTTCCCCAGGGCTCAGTACTTGGGCCAGTTCTGTTTTATATCTTTATCAATAATCTGGCCAAAGGAATCTATGATTCTATATTTCCCCTCAGTGGTGTCCACATCAAGCTTAAATGCCTTCATCTGTTAGACCCTTCTCATATTGAAGTCATTTTACATGGTTGATCATCTTTATTGCCTTTCTCTGTACTTATAGCAGTTCTATTTCCTTTTAGAGATGGTAGTAATGGATTTCTGCAATACATTAAAGATGTATGTGTGTCAGGGATTTGTTCAGTGGTACCATGGTGTTCTGTTTGCTCTTTCCATATAGGTTCTAAAATGCTGCTTGCTTTTATGGCTGCTGCTGAGCAGAGAATAAACCCTGACTCTGGGAACTGTTGAGTGAATGGCAGTAGCTAATTTAAAACCTGTCATTGTATCTGTAGATATGCAGAGTAATTCTAGAAACTTCAGTCAAAATAATGTCGTTTATAGAGATTTCCATCAGTTTAATTGAAATCAGATTCTGGCCTGTGTGTAGTGGACATGAATCACCTTTCACCTAGCCCTATATAATTCATTGCAGCTTACTGATTTCACTAAAGCCACTACTGATTTATTCTAGCTAAGAATTAATCCCTTTGATTTCTACAAATGATTTATTTTCAAGCAAGATATATAGAGATAGCTTCCAGTGAGCTTTGCAGAAATAATTTCTCAGGTTCTCACTCTCCAAGAGCCTAGACTGCCAGTGGAGCATTTGCATTTCCTTTTTTAACATCAGCATAAAAATAATTTAAGAATAAAAATGTTCAGGTAACTTGACTGCAGAGTGACTTGGAACAAATATAGAGGCGCTTAGACGGAGCATGGAGAACAAAGAAACAGAATTGCTAGGCAGGGCTGGGTGGAATTCTTTTTGATTAGAGGATAATATTGTACACACACTCAGTTAAACTCTGAAAGCACTTAATTAGACTCACAGTGTGTGGCAGAAGGAGGTAAGTATTATTATGTCCATTTGAAAATGGGGAAACTGAGATATAGACAGCTGAAGTGGCTGCCCAAGAACACAGGGTCAATATGTACAAACCTGGAATTCAGGAATTCACAGTTCTCAGCTTTGACTTCCAGACCCCACTCTAAGGGGCCCCCATGATGTCACACAAGTTTGCACTCAGCAACTCAGATTTTAACCATGGTGTTAATTCAGGCCACATGGGAGTGTGATGAGACAGCAGTGCCTGAAGCTTGTGCTGCTCCTTGGTATCCCCATGTACCTACTTATTTGGTAACTAATATCCTAGAGAAAACTGAAGGTTAACACAAAGGTTTCCTGATTTGAGAAGGAAAGGGGAGATACTATAAACTATATCATGGGACCTGCACACAGCATTTTGTAAAATGTTATATCCCAGTTTCACTTAGCAGAGAGACAGCACAATGAGAATAGATAGTTGTTTCCATCATAAGGTCAGGAAAGATGGACAAGACTTTTTGAACATATTCCTGGTATTACACTCACTAATTAATTGGATATGCAGCCTATTTCCTTCTCATAGGCTTCAGTGAGCTTTGTGTCAAATCCTAAATGCATATAATTGAGGAAGAAGCATGTCTTATTTCATACATTCTATAATCAAGTCAAGACACTCAGTTTTTGAAGACATACTGGGAGTAGGTTGTATTTGTTATTATTCACATCTCTGATACCACTTTTCTTTCCACTACCTGATTCACCTATTTTATTATATTTCCCCAATCATACCCACCTACTTAATACTAATCACGTACTAAAAAGTGCATAATTAGATTTTCGTGATGCTCTTTCCTGACATAATTTTTTGATTATGTAATTAAAGGTTCTCATTGGGCTCTTAAACTGAGAGAAGATTTTTGGTTTAATTAATCAAAAGGTCTTGCTCAATTCAGGATATTTTTAAGCAGTTTTGCTTTTAAGTAATGTGCAGAAAGCATTTATATTATTCCTGACATACAATGTTATGTGATATGCTCTTTACCCTCTAAAGTCAACAACAGAGAAACATTGTCTTGACAGCAGGCTTAGGTACTTTTATCTAAAGCACCATAACTAGGGGTGGGGAAAAGAAGATGCCTCAAACTTCAATATGTTTTAAGTAGGATGACTTTTTATTTTGCAAATATATTTTATTTTGCAAATTGGACATTTGTCAGATTTTGATGAAAAAGTCCATTAAACTGGGGTTGGTCCAAGTGACTTTTTTTCCATATGACAACATTTACAAGTTTGCAATTCCTTACATTTTTTGCTGACAAATTAACATTCTTATGAAATTTATTGTTTTGGGGGAGTACTAAGAAAGGCTGCTGGAAGTTTTGCAGTTTGTATTGCAAATTAGTATTTGCCCTGAGCTAACACTACCAAGCAAAAGGCACTTTTTGCATTTTTTTTTCTCTGTAAGTACATGAAGAAAAAAATAACACAAATGATGGTGCTTGGTTTTGTTTATAAATTGCTTCTTCCTATCTGCATTTGTATTATTTTCAACCATCAGTACATCTTACAGGAAAAACCACCTACCTTTGCATCAGCATAGCCAATGTGTATAAAAAAAGTAATGAAGTAGTAGAGACTAGAATTATGCTGCCACTTCTAAACTTGTGTGGTTTTCATAACTAGAGCTGGAAGAAGAGTCTCCCTCATGGAACAGAGATCTGAAGATCAGAGAAAAAAAATTATGAGATACATGCTATCCAGCAGGCATCCATCCATCTGCTCTTCTTTTCTTTAGCTCTATTCTCTGCTTTCCCCCATGCAGCTCAGTGGTTTTGAAGATGTAGATCTTGACTTGGGGGTCTAGGGATTGGCAATAGTTCAGCAATCTGTCATCTGCTGGCTTTCGACTGCAAAATGTGCCTGAGAGGTTTGATGGATCATTCACATGCTTAGGTTTAGATCACGCCTAAGTGATTGACTTGGGGCCTACTCCCTGTGCTGGTGGAAGGGAAAGGAGCAAGATATCATATAATGTGATTCTCCATCAGCTGCTTCTTTCACACTCAGTGCTCCAAATTTATTTAACAGAGATGTAATTTCTGTTTTTTATTGTCTGCACCTGCAATTTTGGTCAAATAGAAAATATTTTCTTTTCTTTTGTTTTTTTTTGATACAATAACCTAATGTGCATTTGTGAGATGGTATGTGAACTCTTCTCCACAAAATACTAAGAGTAAGTGAAGTCTGCATTTGATAAACTAAAGATCTCTTACTCAGAATGACCTGAACCAGTTAGGTATTACATTAGCACAAAATAGGTATCTTTGTCATAATACATAACTATGCCATTTACAGTGTCCCTGGTCCCTCCATGGTTATTGTAGTGCACATATTCTATATCCATAGGGCTGAATTAATGTAATTGGGAAAAATTTAGTCCTGTGTGCAGCTTACACTGTGGCTTTATGGTTGAATGTGAGTCGATCTAAGTGTGAGCTATCCTTTTTCCCCTTTCTACATTGCTGTGTGTTTTCACCACCTCCTTTGTGACAGTGTGGTGAGTGGGATCAGGAACTGATCAGCTGATCCAGCTGAAAATTAACCGGAAGGCAACAAACAAAAGGTCCTTTTCAGTCAGATTTGCTCCCTGACTGGCTCAGTGTGCAACCCCCAAGAGCTACTGCTGGCATGAGAGGAGGCGTAAGGTCTTGTGGTAAGGGCAGGGCTGGGAGGAGGATGGGACTGCCTCCTTTGGCAGTCACTCACATGCACATCAGTTTAAAGCCATCTGTGAAACTACAGCCTTACTCCGCTGCGTGCATCAGGGCTGGATGCAGTCCATGGAATTATAGCCATTTATATAAGGTCGGTGCATGGGCTGTGAGCTCACAGTGTAGGAGCACAAAGACATTCTGGGAAATTATCACCCAGCTCTAACAGAATACTAATTGACTACAGCAGTCCCACTAGAGAATGGGAATCAGAAGGGCTTTTGCCTTATTGATATTGTCAAAGGGGGCTATTTTTTTTTCTCTTGCTGGTTTTGTGCAGCAACATTAAAAGTAGGTGTAGCAATAAAAATGTCGTTAAACTGACAGTATCACTTGTGAAATCACAGAACACTTTCATTTTTATGACAGTGTAAATGCTGTACAAGTCATAACAGGAAGCCGATGATAGCAGATTAAAGTTAGGGGTAGGCCTATATGCTTTTCCATAGAAGATGGAACTTGGTGTAAACACCAATGGCCCAGAACACAGCATGCAGAAGGTCTTAGACTCAAGATGGAAGGAAAGGGGGCAAATTCTGTTTTTCTTGCAGCTTTTCTTAATAATCAAATTACAAAAATGATAGCAAACATGTCTGTTATGGCCCCTTTGCTTTCAGAGCTAGGTACTTTTGAGAAATCCTCATTTTGGCCAAAACTTTCTAGTCTGTGTCCAGAGGTAAAAAATGTGAAGTTTCGTTCAGGATGCTTAAGTGAACTAGAAGTGAAAAAATATTCTTTCCTTTTCGAAACTGAAGAAAAACGTTGCAGTTTAGACTCAACGATACATTGGAATTGGTTTTCAGAAAAAAAAAAAAAAGTTACTTTGAACTGAATGTAGCTAACATGCTACAGAATGCTTTGTTTAAACAAAAAGTACTTACCAAACTCTAAGGTGTTTGCCTTCAGCATGCATGACATTTGGATTTTATAGCTCATACGTGCACCCTGGTGTTAAGTGACTATAAAGTATAACATGCTAAACAGGATTTTCTTTCCCTTTCTGAGGATGTTGACTTGAACTAGATGGTGCAACTGATTTTACACCTTTACAACCATTGCTGATCTCCCTGATGATTTATTAGCACAAATAGTCCCAAGCCCTGAAATGGACCTCCACAATTTAGACTTTTCTAGAAGTCCTTGCAGACTTCAAACAACATCTCTGAGCTCTGCCAGTCCCTGAGGAAGAAGGCAAAAAGCCTTTTACAGTTGCTTTCTCCCAAGCATAAGGAGAGGAAACACCTCTTCAGAAGTGTGCAGACAAAGCTCTCTTTGAATGGCTGATGCTTTGGGCATGACTTGCTCTAAAGCTGTATTTTTATTGTTCAAGCACCAAAATCACTGCAGAGCTCCATCTTTCCTGTGCTCCTGTAGAAAGGTTGAAGTCAGTGTTCTTTATGTGACATTTAGGCTTTGGCTAGATTTCTGTTTGGTATGCACCAGTCACAGCAACAAACAAAGCTTATGCAAGGTAATTATACAAATAGGCCAACTGAAGTCACTGACAATACTGACAAGCACATAAGGGTGGAGGGGGGTGGGTTCAGTAAATCTGAGTCTCCACATTTCATTTGAATGATCTCTGATATGAAAATTATTTTTCCACTCTACTGGCTGAAAAAATTACAGAACCATTTCAGTTTCAAATTGAGCATGCTTCCAAATACCACCAGACCAGGACAGTTAACAGCTTCTTTCTTCTATGTCAGTACAACATATTGCATCTAAATTTTTGTATAGGAAGTTTCCTTAAAATTATAGCTGGGATTTAAGTAACATAGTACAGAGATATAGGGGGAAACTAGAGCAATAGAACACCAGTTTTAAAAAGGCCAAAAGAGCCAACATAATGACGAGATGGAGACATTCATGAAGGTTGTGGAAAAGTTTCCAGTGACAACAGCACAGAAAAATCACTTTGGACTTTATAAACTGAACCAGTCTGGAGGGAGAGGGAAAGAATTAGTCCCATACCCCCAGTTTCACCACACACACCCCCCCTTCAGATTTGTCAATGTATTTCTTTTGTTCCAGTAATATTTAGTCTCATCAAGTAATTGGGAAACACTGAAAGGATAAAGAAAATGAAGCTTAAATAAAATAACGGTGACTGGGGAGCTCCCTAGATCTGTTGGGCCACACATGTTAATTCTGGCCCACTAGGCAGAAGATACAAGAGGCAAAACCAGAACAAAGCTCCTTTTGTCTAAATGAAGATTCCTCTAAAGAATACCTAAAAGCAAATCAAGAATAAATGAATACAGTAATGAGCGGAGAGAGGAAGCCTTTCCTGCTGAGAGGAAAGGAAACAAGTCTTCTTAAATCTGAATCAAGGAGCCAAGGAACTGTCTTGGACTGGCTTTGTGAAAAACATGAAGAGTTCTGCACAGGCATGAATAAAATCCGTACTGTATGGTAAAAGTCAGGGACATTTCTTGATGACTGTCTGCATTTCTTACAAGAAATGATGAGATATAAAGATCAGATGAAAGGTCAGAGAGAAGGTCATTTATCAATTTAATTCCTGGTGCTACGAATAGCTCTTCTTGTGACTGAACTCATCCCACTGGTAAGCAAAATCAGGGCTGATGCACAAGCGTATGTGTCAGAGGTGGAAAGCAATTGCTAAAACCCTATAAATCTACGAACATTCAATTCCTTTTGGCTTAAGAAATTCTGACAGCATTTTGTTACATTATATACCAGGATCTTTGGTAGCTTAGTATTCTCTTTCCTTCGCTTTTACTGAATACCAGGTTTCTGTCAACAAAATCTGAATAGTTACACTATTACCTATGTGAAAAGCAAAACGCAATGCAAAAAAAACCTTATCTGTGCACAAGACAGAATGTGTAACAAGTCAGTCCTGTGGCATTCAGATATATGCAAGTGTAACTAGCACTTGCTTGTGTGGCAAAGAGAGTCTCATTATCACCTCTCAGACAGGAAAAATTGCGAGTGAGTGATTAACCAGCCCCGGGTCTTCCACCTCTCAGGCGCTTCAGGGTGTGGGAGCTACTCAATTTCATTTGTGTCTTTCCACTCAATTAGACTTCTCACTCTACAGTGAAAAGCAGCGATTGGCAAAAATATTTTTCCCATCTGCTCCTTCACTCTGGTTGCTGTTTTTTAAAAATACGCTGCATTTTTTTAAAAAGACAAGTTGTTTCTAGTGTTTATATGTATTTAGGTAATTGTAGGCTTTTCTGGCCTAGACATGATTCTGTTCTAAAGACTATAAAAGGAAAATAGTCTCAAATTTTCAAGCCTGAGTATGTCAAGCTTCTTAAAATGACTGGTTTTAGGGCTGCTACCCACAAGAAGCACAAACTGATGTCAGTCAGTGGGAGCAGTGGGTGTTCAGCAAAATACGCCATAAAGGTAATCATATTTGGATATGTGAACACCTAGATTTAAAATCAGATCTTCAGATCCTATTGCATCTCTGGTTGTATAAACACTGTTCTGTTCCTAAAGGATGCTATTATTATTATATATTATTTGTTATTATGACAGTGAGCAAATACTGCAATTCAGGATTGAAGTGTCTTTATCTGCTTCTATATAGCATCTGAAGATGTGGTTTACAGTCCTAAGTCATATGAGTCTTATATTCTACCCAATAGGTACCAGACCACTTCTGATTTCAGTAAGAAGCTCCTTCTGCCAGGACTGCTAAAAAAAATCGCAGAAAACCCCAAACTCTTTAATTTGTTTTTGATTGAAATGTGGCATTTTAGCAAAATTATTCTGTGGGAGAAGTGTCTGCTTTCTTTGGATGTGTTGTTAATCCTCTGAAATGTGAAAAATATGAAAACTGCAGATTTTGGGTTTAGCCAAAGTATTAGTTTTTCAGATTTTTTTATAAGAAAGTCCAAGTTTTCTTCTGAGAAAAAATCTGATCAGTCCTGTTGGCTTTATAAGGAAATAATTTATTTTTTATTGACTTAGAATTGTATAAATCTCACATATTCCATATATGGCTATTATCCTTTTTAGCCTACTCCAAGGTAAAATATTAAAATAAAAGATAAAATATCATCACTGTACAAAAGTGCTGATATAAATTCTACGTCCACGACTGTGGACGTAGAATAGTATCATTGCATTTGTGGAGTGCTTTATGTGGACTAATTACAGAAACAGGTGGTCTAATTTGTCTTGCACAGCACTGTGTAAATACAGCTATATTGCCTCTCCTGTCAAATGATTTTTTTTTCATATCATGACATTGCCCGGTGCTGTTTAGATGTATTGTCAGTGTCCTTTTCTCAAATTACAGAGCTTCCCAGGGTAGGAATGTGAATTCAGTGTGAGGCTGCTGGCAATAAGTTGGTCAGAAAGATACAGAAGGTCTGAGATCTGGATCTGAAGAAAACAATTAGAATGAGAGGGAGAAAATTGTATGTAAACCTCACGTTGAAATGTCTTGCTGATACAACCTGAATATTCATATAAATACCCACTTACTAATTTGTTTTAGTAATCCCTCAGTCACCTCAATTATACGGTTAGCAACGGGAGAACTCTTTACCATCTGGATTTATTGATTTTAGAGCATGCAGTGTTGAACTGGAAAAAATTTAGAGAGCTGAGACAGTGAATCAAATGTGGAGTCCCCTGGGAAATCCACTAGTAAGTACATTACTGGACAGCAGAGAAACCAGCTAGAAGCCAAGCAGAATAAATAGAATCAGTCCCTATGGAAATGATTAAAAATGGGCAGCAGGAGGGAAAAGAAGATCTACAAAGAATTTCTGCTAATTCTGGACTGGGAACTGAGCTATTGCACAGACCAGTGCTGTTTTCCCAAGAATTTTCCTGTCCATTCTGCATCTTTCTATAGGGTGAGGTTTCCTTCCTAATGCAAAATGTGTAGCAATATGCAGTGGGGGAAGTGCGGGGAGGTTGGCCCTGTCAGTCAGTGAGCAGCACCTGGCCCCCGGGCAGAAATCCAGAGAAGATTCTTGCCAAGGAAGTAGCTTATACAAACTGTGAACTGTGTCCACCTGTTAGGCATTGTATGCTCTTGATTTATGTCTTGCACCACAGACATATTTGCTACAACTAGCTCTTTACATGAGTTTAATAGTTATTCTTGTAGTTGGCACTGAATTTACTTGCAAACACATGCATGCAGATACATGTATTCTTTCCCTGTTGTAAGCCTTCTGTTGTATTGAAAGGCTTTCTTTCCTTGTATGCTTCCAACTGCAAATACACATCATGCAATTAAACTCTGTGTGCAGCACAGTGCTATATTCAGTTCTAACATTGAGCTAGTCTATGTCGCTTTGGAATTAGCCAAATAACTCACATTCTCCCCTCAGAAAATCAGCTAACGTGATCCTAAAAATTTTTGAGGAAAATAATTTAAAAACTGAAAATAGTTCTGAGAACGATACCAAATCCTGTTATTCTTTCACTGAAGTTAGCTGCAAAATCTCATTTCAGTGAGATGAGAGCCCTGCTTGCTGAGTGTGCCTAATTTGAAATTAGAACTGTGTGTCTTGGGAGATTAAGACATTATGCGGGCTCGAAGACATTAAGACATTATGCCATGTGCAGGAAAGCCCACATGCATTTGGTGTTCAGGTGGAAGAAGCCCTCAGTGAGGCACTGCTTGAATGTAATGGAGACTAATTTTTTTTTTTTATGCTGTATTGAGCAGATGAAGACTTACCAGGAGGGCAAAGGGACTCCACTAGTACCATGTCAAACTACTAACCAAGAGCACCCCTAAACATGCAAAGAGCAGAGCTCTCAGTCACTTCCACCGTTATCATGTTGATGGCTATTCTTTCTTTGGCAGGCCAACTTCATGGCCCCATTTTGACATTTTTGCTTTTACTTAGAAGACTATAAAATAGACATACTACACTCATGTGCAAATATATGTGTATCTGCCATATTCACAATGCTTTTCCTAGCAGTTTGATTACCTGGCTGGTAGCTGCTAAGTTTGAAGGCTGCATATTATTTCTTCCCTTTTTGGGGATCATAAATGGTTATTTGAGAAGAAGATTAATGTGTTGTCCTGCTTGCTCTGAAGTTTCATAGAGTTTAACCGTGGGAATCATAACATTGTCCTCTCTATCCTGGTAATTTAAAAAAATAAATGTGTTTCCTGTTTTCTCATCAAAGTACAAAGATGTTAGAAGAGTGGAGGAAAAAGAGTATGTGAACACTTTTTTACAAGATCTCTGGATGAAATCATTCTAATTCCATCTCCCTAGTCAGAACTATTTTGAGTGATATTCTGTTTAGAAAGAAGCAGTTTCTAGGCTCGGCTTCACATATCCTGTCATTGAGGACATGCCACTACTGCTTTAGGAAAGGAGCCATGATTTGTGAGAGCACTTCTTTCATTTTCAAGTGGATGTACAGCTTTTGAGATTGGAGAGAAAATCTTCAAAACATGCATCCTTACAATCAGAAGGCTAATAGAGAAGATACCAGTTTTACATTCTGTAAAATCTCATGCCTTTTAAGGCAATCTGATAGTTTAGGAAGCTGTGTACCTGCTTCACAAATGCTTGGATTTAGCACTGTAGAAAAAGCTAACTGGTGAGCAAGGCTGCCAGGTTCTCACCATAGAAAAGTGCTTTCTTCATTTACCATAGTAATCTTACCAGCATGTGTTGACACAATCTCACATTGGCACAGAAAGCATGGGACGTATTTAGTATTTAATATTTATCTTTGTATATTGTGCTAAACTTTCACATGTGTTACAATTTTAGAATAGGAAAGAGATTGTGATCTTATTATCTGCTTTCTGTATCTTTAAATGAACCAACATGCCATCTGCAGACAGAAGCTGTTCTACACATAATTCACAGGCCTGTGTTAGAGGAGGGGTCACATAAGAGACCTGAATTTCTTCTCTGTTTTCTTCCTTGATCTGAAGTAAAATACTTTGTAGACTGACATATCAGTGTGAGGTTGTGGCATATGGAAAACACACCCAAGCCACTACATGCTGAAACAGATAATCTTACAGGCTGGGCATTGACATATAAGGATAAGCCATAATCAAAGTCATCCAAGCCATGTTATCAACAAATTTTGAGGTTTCAGACAAAATATGAGCCAGATCTAAACCAGCCTTGGCCAACAAATTCTTTGGCATAAACCATTCTCCCATTCTGGCTCGCTCTGAGCTCTCTCTGTGGTTGAACAGCACGGCAGTGTGTGCTGTGTTCCAGCAGAGCCTAGAAATGGTTGTGTTGGGCTGAGGCAAACAGACATTACATGGCAGTGGGTCCTTATTAACTCCTGGCCAGCTGTACTGCTCATTGTAGTTCTCTTTGGCTAGCTGGATTGCTAGCAAAGTGTTAGGTCTTGCAATTGGCATAGGAGACAAAGCAGATTTGTGGGAATGCTAGTGGGATCCCCAGACTTCTGCTTTCTCAGCTTCTGAATGCATGCAACAAAATTACAGGGGATTTCAGTGCTTATGAAATCAGTGTGCATGTTTTTTTCTTGTAACTGTGGATCTCTTTCTGCTCAGACCTCACAGTGCTCTGAGTGATTAACACAGTGACCTGGCTTAAGGCCTCTTCACAGAGCAATGGCAATGCACCCGGCCTTTCAGAGCACGTGAAAATCAGGTTACTTAAGGTCTTTCCCACCTGATTGACCATACTAAAAGGCATAATGCAATGAAGTTGTTCGTCTCTAAATGTCTTGGTTGTGTTTTGGCTTTGTTTGAATCAGCTGGTGCAGAAAGGAAGTAATGCTTCTATTTTTATTTTTTTTTAATTCTCTTACTCCTTCTGCTTTTGTATTATTTATAGTAAAATATTACTTAACCATATGCCTGTACTAAATAGATTTCTAAATTCCCAGTGCTGCATTTTAATATACCAAGCACATGAAGCCATTGCAAGCATTTGAAATTTTCTGTAAAGATAGCACATAAAACACCATAGATACATAGTAGTTTGAAAGAGGAGGGGACAAGACACCACCAGAAGTTAAGTGTCTGTCTGTTATTATGAGAACAAGTATCTTTTTATCTGGGAACTATTAAAACTTTTAGAAACAGAAAGACATATCATATTGTGTACTAAGAAAAAGGCAGTGTTTTATCATGCAGGAGTTTATGCAATTTACTGTAAGAAAGCAGATGTATCACATTGATAAGGGATCACCATTTTTATTACACACATCTGTAATTGGAGGCAGAAACTGTGTTTTGTTGTATATTTCTATAGTGCCTGGCATGGAGCACAGTGTAATCTGGGGACACAATTGCAACATTTTTAATTTTTCCAAGTCTTTCTTCTCTCTCCCAAGTAAGAAATCTAATAGCCATTTGGTTCAGGTCTGGCACTCCCATGCCACTCAGTTAGCAAATGTGTCATGAGCAGCCACTGATGGTAAATTTTTATGATTTACGTTGTACTGCCTCCATAACCATGTATGCAAATCCGATATACAGTCTTCTGAAAATCTTGTCTTTTTTCATATGTGCTGGCATGAGTGTCAATGAAAACAGCTCCGTTTAAAATTACTGGGTGGATACAAGTCACTGATCAACACTGGAGTTAAAAAGGATGCTGATAAGATGAACCCACTGTAGACAGGGTCCAGTATATTTAAGGGAATGTAGCTGTCTCTCTGACCTCATTTATTGCAGTGTGGTTTCCATGTAATGTAATAGGGACAGGGTTGTGTTTCTGCTTGTGTTCCCCACTGTGATCAGTATCAGAGACACAGCCACTGTTGACAGTGCTGTCCTAATTTCCCTGTGTGCACTATAGGAGGACATGTTCCTTCAGTATCTCACTTTTCGCTTCCCAGGAGACCCAAGACAGTTCAGGATCTTCAGATGATTTAGCTCATTCTCTTTCTTGTCACTTTCCCCTACAGTTTTTTTCTCCATCATCCATAATCACAGACATTCTGGAAATGCTTTACTTTGTAAAAAATGTGGACAACCGTCCCACCTGTCAAAGGGCATATAAGCATATTTAGAAGGGGCCTTCATGCTTCTCAGTTTTGACAGTTCTTGTGCTCATACTTTCCTGCCAGCTTTCCATGTCCACTTCAGTGAAACCTGGGAATTCAGGTGACCACACAGAGCTTATTATTTCACAGATCGTGGGTGGGAAACAAACCTCTTTAAGACGAATTGCTTTTCTATAGACACTTAGTAGGATGGACAACTGAGTAAGCCCCACAACGAAGGAGGGAGACTTACTCTTCCACGTGTTCACCTCAGTGTTTGTGCTGGACTACATGGGGACTTGAACCATCTAGTTTTTAATTGCATAAATTAGTAGAGGGAGGGTCATCCAGGACATATTCCTGCCTTTAGCCAAGAAGATGGACCAGTAGCAGAAAAATGTTAGCAATGAAATCAACCTTCAAAGGACCCACAGTTTACAGCAGTGCTTCATTCAGGCTCTAATTTATCATGCGTAGTAATTAACACATCCTGTCTTGTTTTGCAAGCAAAATCAAGCTACAGCTGAAAAATTCCAGGAGGACAGAGGGGTTTAAAATATCTGAACCCATGGTGGGAAGTAGTTTTGTAGCTCAAACAGACTGTAAATATTTCAAATGAACTGCCAGATTATTGTGAAGCTGTAGACATAAATAGTTACAGAACGTCATTAGAAATATTTAAACCACAACCCGGCACATCAGCATGACCAATACATTAGTCATATGTGATTTAGCTATGAAAAGTGGCTTTGCTTATGACATCAATGGAATATAGCTTTTGTTACCTCCTGCCTTTAGCTTGTACTTTGCAGCTTGAATGACAATGCAATTGTGAAGAAGTGACAGAAAGTAGATGCTCTGCTTAGAGATCTTTAAAAAAACCCCTAAAAATAAAAAGACTACTGTATAGATTAATGCCATAAAAAGCTCTCTGAAAAAGAGAAGCCAGAGGGAAGAGAAAGATAATCTGAATGAAGTAAACTCTTTAAGTATGTGAGAGGACCAGATTTACTGCTAAAGTAAATATTAACTCCTGGAACTAAAAGGAGCTGAACGGTAGCTGTTAATTTGGACAAATATGGATTGGGGGGTCTAGAATCACATCTAATGGAGGCAAATAAAATCTTCAGGTCCCTGTTTAGTTTAATGGCATGTATCTGTCTGCTCACCTGTGTGGAAAAGACATTGATCTCAGAGAAGCAGATACGATACTCTTCTGGGTGAGCTTCTGGTCATCTTCTGATCCAAGGCAGACAGCAGTATATGGTCATCTTTATGATCTGTCTGACAATAGTTTCTTTCCACGTCTAACACGCAAGATTTCATCATGTTAATATGTGTAACTAAAAATAATTATTTACTCTGTAGTGATCTGTGATTTATTTATATTTTTTTTTCAGTCTCGTGGTACTTCTGAGCAGCACTGCTTGCAGTCTTAGGCAGTGCATTCCTCTCCGGAGTTAGGCCTTTAGCGCCCTCAAGTGAAGAAACCTGGTTTAAACAAGTGCTAGGATTGGGAAAAGCATAAACCAACATAGAACACAATTCCGAAGAAAAACAATGGTATAATTGGAAACAGTGCAACTCAGCATGGGCGTCTAGCTCTCTTGGCTTTTTCAAATTAGTAAGCCTAATGCAGATGTGCTTCCAGCTACTAACAATACTTCAAAGGCAATAATACTTTAAATGCTATGAGATCTAACTATAGGAAAAATTTAAAAAGCATTTATGACCACCTAAATAACAGGCTTGATTTTCAAAGACCCAGTTAGTTGTAACCTTGCACTGACATCAGTACAAGCTATGAGCAAAGGTTAGCAAGTAAGTCAGAGGGAATGCTTTGTTCATGGGTGTTGCCTGTTTTTTTGTTCCATAGAGTGCTCCCAATAGATGTGATTTTAGACAGACTGTCAAATTCTTCTGTTTGTTTTCTGCAGGTTTGGAGGTTTGGTTTTCACTCCATGTATTGATTCCATACAGTTGTTTTTTTCTCTGTGGTGCCTGAAGAATTGGGACTTAAAAGTGAAGCATGGTTTTCATGATGATACACTTCTGAGGGGAAATACATATACATATTCTGTCTATAGATCATTTTCTATCTATCCCTTTCTGTCATTGCCTCCATCTGACAATTGATGTTTGAAATTCAAGCTGATCATGTTAGTTGTTTATGTAAATTGCACAGAAATATTTCTATTCCCTAGTTGGATGAATAGATTGCACACAGCAGAAGCGGTTTGAAAACCCTTAAGGGCAGTTGAGGCATGAGTAGCAAATAAAAAGGACATAAAGTGTTTTAGAAAACGTGAAAGCTTTTCCTTTCTGCACTGTGCAATCTCTGTCGACCCTAGAGAATAAGGCCATGCTGTGGACTGTTGGCTTGTCACAATGTTGAATGGAATTTATTCTCATTTCATAGCCTCTGTTTCGTTGTGGTTTTGTAGTGTTACTTGCAAAGGTTCAGGAAGATCTCTTCTGTATTGCTGTAGGGAAACCTTCCATTAGCTGTGCCAAGCAGTGCTTCCTCCAATGAAATGCATACTACTCCCAGTGCAAATATTGAAAAGGAGTTCTGAGTGTTTTGTCCAAAGAGATCTAAATGGTTTAATCTGCGTGGCCTCTGAGTAACAGGCACAAGACTGGTTGTGGCCATCCATTTACATGGCTGCCTCACAATACCTGGTAATAGATTGTTTAAGGACGTATTAAACTACTCAACCTGCTGGGGTAACTGTGTAATCTGCAACACACACCCCCAGTTGACTTTGGGATCAGTCCTGATGACTTGCTGCAGCATGAACTGTTTTGAAAGAGGACATGAAGTGGCCCATAAAATACAAACTAGAGGCAGCCATGGATTGCAGTTGGGCAAAATAAAACTATCTAAATATGTGGCTTAGTTTCTTTAGCAATAAGTGATGCTTCAAACAGGCAGGGATGATAAGAAAGATCTGAGCCTTTTGAAAGGCCAATGTTACATGCAGGCTCCATTTTTTATTCAGTAGCAGTCTGGCTGTGTGAGCTCATAGTCTTAAATTTCTGACACCCCAACAAGGTCTCACCCAGAACTGACCCATCTTTCTGCAGCTGTTGTCTTAATATTAAGTGAGCCTGGAAAATACTTTGTGGGAATTAATTGTCTCCAGTTATTTGTGCCCAGAATATTACCCAGTGAGAGCAGAGATCGCCTCAGGGAACACCTCAGAGTAATACCCAGCCTAACCTTTTCTGCATGTGAGTAATGGGAAAAGGTCATAATCTCTTATAAAGGCTGCATCCATGAGGTTGCACTTTTTTTTGACTTAGAGATTTTTAAAAGAACTGTTTTCCATCTCTTCCACATTTTCTTTCTTATATCTTTGAGCAGTTTTTTATCTCTTGAACTCATCAGTTTGATACAAATGATTCAAGTATCCTAGGCCTCTATATCCAGTTGCACACTAATTCCTCTTTAGCCAACTTGCCAAGGAATGTGCTTGTATTTTTAAAATACTCAAATTTTTCTGAAAGAGAAAAAGAGAGACAGAAAAAAAGAGGAAGAGGGGTCTGTTTCAAGAAAACAGAAATGAGAGTGGTTCTGGGTTGTGGGTGGCAGTTCCTAGCATGTGATCCCTGTCATGTGTGCACAGTGGCAGACCTGTAATAGCCTGAACAAGTGAGAGACAAGCCCGGTAATCAAATAGGAAAGCATATAAATAATAGACCTGCTATTCTCTGTCATGGACCCCAGGCAGAATATCATCATGGGGGTGAGTGCCTTGTTACAGTATAAATACTAGTATTTCTGAGTAACTTTTATTGTGGCTGAGGAAAGCCCTCTGCTGCAGAGCTATCTTGTCCTCTAAGTTTTGAAAACTATGGTATTACTGAAAGGGTTTAATCTGCCTATGAGTACTGCTGCAGATCACATTTCACTTCCTCAACTCTCCTATTTTATTACATTTGTAAGAATAATTTACCAGGTGTGCTGTTCTGGTGAGTAAACAGCACAGTAAGTTTTCTTAGGCTGTTAAAAGTATTACAAAAGCCAACTGGTGAGAAAACGGAACAGGCTGAAGAGAAGTCAAGCAGAAAGAGCAGGTCCCATACACAAACTGTATGCAACATACAGGATCCATTGTACTCCCCCGGGGCAAGTCCAAAGAATTTGTTAGGGACAAAACGACATCTAATATTTTTTATCCTTGTTTCTAGAAAATAAAGTTGCAAATCCATTTCAGATGCCTAAATTTTCTATGTGGTGATGTTTCCAGCACATGGCACTCAGTGAGGAGCAGCATATATTATTTTTTTCATATTATACTGCATGTGTGAAACAGTTTCCTGAAAGATGTTCCATTTGGCATGGATGACTGTCTTTTTTGGTTTAAAATAATGATGATGTTGGTGCCATGCATAATGGGAATTGCTAAAAGGATGTGAGTCACCAAACTACTTTTGTTTTGCTGACTTGTAACAGTTAACAACCTAAACATAGGACTAAACTCAGCTGTTGCTTGTATGCTCAGGCCTAACTTTAGCTTTGACTCTAACTATATGGAAAACTTCAAGTCCCTCTTCATCTTCCAGCCCCCACACTAAATGCAGTTTCCTAGATATTTAAGAGATCACCTTACTGATACTTAAACTAAGCTCCATCCTCCTGGTCGATAACTCTAAGCAGTCCTTCTCCTCCACAAAATTCATATACTTCTCCAAACATCTCTTATTTTATCTCAATAAGTGGAAGCCTGATCTCAGCTCATCTTTTCTAGCAAATTTATTGTCTAACTCTAATCCTAGCCCTAAGTCTAACCTCACTGTTTGCTCTCAGCTAGTGACCTATAGCAGTTAGAAAAACAATTGTTCATCAACACCTGCTGATATCAACAGTAAGCTTATCTCATCTACTTTTTAAATACCTTTCTGAACAATTCCTTCTATAGTCCAGAAAATCAGAACCCTACTCCAAACATTAACCCCAGTCCTAACTTTGTTTTGTTAAACCTAAGGAGGGAACCCCTCTCCAGCTGCCTCTAAAGCTGAACACAGTCTGCATCATCCCAGTAGATCCGGCTGTAAATAAATCCTGCTGTAAATTTCATGTATCCACCCCTTTCAGACTCAGGCCTAACCTTAATGTACTTCCCTTGATGAGTCCAAACTCTAACCCTAATGCTACTTTGACCATAATTGTAATGCTAAGAAAATACCTTTATCACCTCCAAAGATGAAAATAATTGGCAAGCCTTGGTGGTATGAGCACTACTGTGAACCCAGAGACCTATTATAAACTTTAGCCTAACCCTTTAAGAGTAAGAACCCAAAGATTAACCTGCATCCTATCTCAAACCTATTCTCTATTGTCTTGTTATCTTGAAGAAAGCAACAATATTTAGTCTGACAAATGTATGTCTGTAGCCACTGATGATACCAGCCCTGAATTAATGCAAAATTTGTCCTTGTAAAATAGGCCTAGCAAAACACCCAGTGAGTTTCAGCCCTAACAAGAATCCTGACCAAAATGTACCCCTTGACAAAGTTCAAAACTAAATATGCTTCAGTACCTATAGACATTTCCTGCCTTAAATTTATTCAAATAGATGCTTGGAGACCAGGTCTAACACTAGTTCTTCTGTCTTACAAGGGCCTAACCCTTTCCCTAACTCTGAACCTCAGCTTATTAGTAGTACAAAGCACTGTACTCAAGAGTGCCTTCTTCAGATCTGACTTTAGCTCCACAACCCAATCCTGATCACGGTAATGATTCTGTTGCAAATCACAAGAGGGGTAAAAGTAGTTTGAAAACTAAATAGATTTCATCTCCCAGTATGAGCACTTGTTACTCAGTGAAAGTCCATAGGTAACTGTTCTTTAACCTCGGTAAGTCTCAAACTCAAGCCTGCTATAACTCAGACTTTAAATAGGAGAGCCGGCCATTCACCAGCTTCATGATCTCCATATGCCACTAATCATCAAAGAGCTCATTGTAAGTGAAGCCCAGGATAGACTCTTGGCTCTTTTAAGTCTAAACCATAACCTCAGTTGTAACCTTACACCTAGGAATTCAGATACTACTGTATGATTTGAAAGACAAGTTTTTTGCTTGATATACAAGTTTAAAAAAATCTCTGTAAAACTGTCAGTTCAATTCATTTCCTAAAACTAGCTTGTATCCTTTTTGCTTCTCCCATGAAAACTAATTCTGTCCCACAATAAAAATCCTAAAATCAGAACTGATAATTTGGCTGACAATACATGAAGAGCTTCTGCTGCTTAATTATTTCTGCAATGCTGCTGACAGTAATTACAGCTTTTTTTGTGTCAATAACTAAGTCAGCATCCTTCAAAAAAGATTCAGGGCCTTATTTGCCTTTTAGTTATGTTACTTCTGCATCACTGTAATTTCACTGGTAACAGTAGAATTACCCTTGATTTACACTGAAGTAAGTGGAAGAAGAATCAGATGTATAGACAGCAATAGCAAATGCGGGCAGTTCTTGGGAGATTGTTTCTGCAGTCACATTTCTGATTGTGAGCATATCTGAAAAATATGCCTCTAAAAATACTAGCATGTGGAGGTGTACTGTATCAGTACAATAAAACAAACACTGGATCCCTATATAGCTTTAATCAGAATCCTGTGTAAACTACACAGCTGGCTTCAGAACTTGTCTTTCTAACAGTCAGCAAGTAAATTCCAGAGGAATATGCTTGCTCTTTACTGCAGGTATTGGAGATGAACAAACAAACAAATTTGTACAAGGGACACCAAAATACATATATATATGTTTGCCTCAGTTGGTGATCTGTTCCAGTTCCTTTAAAATAAAATAAAATGACACAAAACAAAATAAAATAAAAATATACAGATGAATGAATTCTAGAAAACAATTAGAGAACTAGAGGGGAATCAACTACTTGAATCTTTTAGCAGATACATCAATTATAGGAAAGCTATAGGATTTCCTTGGGTTAAATTTGACTCTGCCTCATATTTCTGTAAATCCAAAGTCCACTGAATTCAATGTCATTTACAACAGGTAGGTCAGTGAAGATGTTATACAGCATTATTGCTGTATAACATTATTAAGCAGTTCAGGTCTATGCATAACAAGCATTGTGATGAGGTACAATCTGTGATTAACATATCTATGCTGGCAACATTTCTTACTATGATTAACATTATAAAGACAAATCTACACTTTGCTGGTAGCTAGAATGAATTATGAGCAAAGCATTTCTAATGGCTCATCCTAGAAATGCTTTGCTGGTACCACACGGGTGTGAATTTATCAGGGAGGGGAACAGCAGATACCTCATGTCATGGAGCTGTATCTCTAAGCTGTTTGGGCAAACTTAGAAGATTCACTGCTTCAGACCTTCACCATCAATATCACTGCTGGAATTATCCCCATAGCATCCCGATATGTTTATATTGCCAAGCAGTTGTGCTCAGCCAAGTACCACGTGAATTCCAACAGCTTGGGGGTAGGTTTGCTAAATTCCACTCACTTAAAAGGTCTGTTAATTAATTTGTTTTAGATTTGATATTCCAGCTAAATAATTCCAGGAAAGACTAAAAGAATTAAGAATTTAAAGAATTATAACAAACTATGTTATGTTCTTATAATGCCTTAAATGATCTTTCCAACCTATTAATTTTCTTTCCATTGTTGTGTTGCTTATTACTATTTACATTCATTTTGGTCCATTACATTGCTCTATAATATAATGCTATGCTGTTTGAGTTTCAAATACCAAAGGAGAAAATTTAGACTACTCCATTATTTCCTCATCATTAGATTTTTAAAATGAATTTTAAATTTATTTTATTACCTCATTAAATTAAAGTAAGTTGTGAAATGTTACAGGATCATTTCCATGCCCATTATATATGATAAACCTAGAAAACAAAATAAGAACCCAAACATGTACTTCACCCAGGTGTACCTCACTTCATCCCACCTATCATTAAGCACTTAACTGATATGCCTAAATGAGGAACCTATACTATTTTCAACCAGGATTTGGATTTGGGGATTTCAGTCACTAAGCTCCTGCATTTAGGTAAGAGAAATCTGAACTCTGATAATAAAGGCTCCGAAAACAAACACCTTAAAGGAGACAGAATCCAAAATTAATGGCTTACCCCTATTTTCCCACTGTCTGCACATCAAAAGAAGGCTTCCTGGGAAGAACTGGATTGGTTTTGTTGAGGCAGAAGTAGCATCTGAATAAAACTGTGTGCGGGTGGGAGGACCTAATCAGTTTACATCCCAGAGAACTAGCCCTGGGGGCTAAATGAAAAGAGAAACAGAAAAGTTTATCTGAGGAGGTGTACTGAGAATGATCTGGCTACTTGCACTGGTACATTTCAGACAGGTCTCTTGTCTGTGAATTATCATAAAATCTAGTCTTACGCTACACAGCATCCAACCAATTGTTGATGGGTTAACTATTTTGCTGGAAAAAAGTATGTTAAAAGTATTGCTATCACATATGGAACACCAGAGAAGAGGCAGTTCCAACATGATTAGAACTTTACATTTTGATAATAACAGCTGATTACTTCAGCCAAGAGAAACAGATCAGTGTGGTATGTTCAGTCCCAGTGCAGAAATCTGAACCCAGGATATCAATTTAATGCTGCTGGCCTGGAAATAAACTGTCCTGACATTCACTGCTTCTCGTATTAACCTTTCCCTCCTTACATGAAATCATGCCCGTCAGTGCCACTTACTGCCAATTGATAGACAAGAATTGGTATCACTGCACTTGGAGTGAGCTGAACATGCTGCAGCACCTCAAGTTATTGTGATTAAAGTATATTTTGACCTTCTGGTAAAAGTCCTTGACTAGAGGCATTAAACACAGATGCACTGAGCTGCTGGCAATTCCTTAAGCCACCGGACCAGTCTGGAAAACTTAAAACTGAAAAAGCATTAAAATTCCTTATTTGTTTCTATAGACTACCATGGATATATTTTTCTTTGTCATTCTCAAGGCCCATCTGCACCTTAGCATGATTCACAGAAAACATCTTAATAGGCTTGGGTTTTTTCTAGTTTTCTCTTCTCTGAGAAAGATGGTGTTGTTTTTTGTTTTGTTTTCTCACAGATTTTACATCCTGTGTCATCTTCCAAGACTCCATTGGTTTGGGATATCATGATATTGCTGAGTGGGCTGCACCTACAAGAAAGAGGAAGGATCATGATTCATTTCCAACTTGCATGTGACAAGACAGATACCACAGGCGAGGTATTCCACCCTCTTTTTCTTCATAGATCTTGTACATTTGCTGGTGTCCTTTCTGCCTGCTCATCCAAATGGAGCAGAGTATTGCTATGTTCTGCTCCTCAACCTGTACAAAACCAGTAGCGCATCATTACATTTCCAGAATGTACAAAGGTCTCTCACCAGCATTTAGAGAAGGCAAATAAAGATTCTGTCTGTACTCCAGACCTCCTGGGGCAGTGTGAGATCATCAGTGTTGGCAAGGAGACAGTTTAGCATAGATGACAAGCTATCTGTTTACTGCATATGGATTACACTCGATCATACAAAAATCAAAGACAGGCATTAAGCCTAATTGAGGGAAAAAGTACATTTCTGCAAAAAAGAGTTAGCAATTAGAACCATCTGCCACTGTGCCTGGGACCCAGTGTTGATGAGGGAAGGGAGGAGGCTGTTCTTTGGACAGCTTCTTCAGAAGCTAGTACTAGTGGATCAAGGAGCAGCCTATACCCAGATAGCTCTGACAATGTATCTTGCATATATCCATTTCTCAGGCTGTGTTGGATAAACTTGTATGTTTGAAACAACAGTGTGGCCAGCTGTGGCAACTGTGCACATTGTGGTCTGTGCACAATCAGTCTGTGTCAGGAGTCTGCTTCCTTTTGCCTCAAATCCTACAATAATAAAAGGCAGGGAAGGCAAGGCCATCCTAGATGCTGACAAAGGTCTGCAGAGACTTACCTGAACATCACCTGTAACAATAAAGGGTGAGGTTCTTTGGGAGTTTCAGAGTATAAAAAGGACCCATCAGTAAGAATGTAAATAATCATAACAGCCCGTAGTGTAAATGAGAATGAAAGCCCCCATTTTGAGTAAGCATCCCTTAATTCTTGGACTCCCTGCTCCTTTTCTTATTCTAGTAACCACACATTTCATCTTAATATGGCTGAACTCGTGGCTTTTCAAGCGACAGGTCTTATTTCCTTAACATTACTACTTAGTATAAAAATTTAGTAAAGCAATAACATTCTGTTACTTTCTCAACACAACTAATTTTTACTCAAGTCTGACTACTGCTTAGCCTCTATCAGCCAAATCTTCCCTTCTTACTTGGCCATTATGTTCTCCAAGGCTTATTCTTACCTATACCGAGACCATAGATTTCAGCACTGAAGTGAAATGATTCTTGAGTTCAAGCACAATCAGTTTGTCTTTTGACTTCTGAGCTCTCGATGTCAGTACTTGACTCTGTGACAGGTGATCCTGTTCTCTCTTTTTTTTGTGTACTATTTCTCCATCTCTCCCTTTCTAATAGATAAGCATTATTAGGGAGACATATTAAACCTTTTCTTATTTTGGACATGCTAAATTAAAGTAGCCAGAAGAAATTTGATATTGTTCCTTTTTGCCATTTTTTGGCCAGTAATGAGGCTCTTAAGGTTTATACTGAATCTCTTGCCCTTCAGAACAGAGCAAATTAAATTAGATGCTGCCTGGTCAGTAAGACAGTCAGTGAGATACCCTGTGGAGAGGATTTGAGAGCCTGAAATATCGCAGAGTTACAGTGGAGCTGGGAGTAGGAATGAAAGGAGGCAGCTGAGTCATGAGATGCACAGCAAGCCACCTTCCTAATTTCTTCCTAGAGACACACTGAATCAGTGTTGACCTGAAAAGCCTATTTTTCAGACTTTGCCTTTTGGGAACAAGGTTTTGAAAACTACAATTAAACCCCATAACACTCTCTGTATTTTAGTCTTTAATGCAAATGAATTCAACCACCTGGCATGTAACTCATCTTTCAACCCCCCGATACCCAAGGTGGTTTACTCAGAAATGGTGCAGTTAAGTGACCACAGGCTCACAGAGATACAGGGTTTAAAATCGTAATATGTTCACACTGGGGTATGTGATATATCTCAAGGAACTGGATACCCCATACAAAATACTAGACCATGTAATGACTTAATATCCAACACTTCTAGATGTGTAAGATACTTTAAAAATAAATAGTAAATATATAAAATGATAACATAGCTGATATTATTTAAAAATAGTAGTGTACTGAATCTTGCTGGAAAAAAGCAGGAAAAAATATGGTCTACTTCAGCATTCTGAAAACAGCTGTGTATTTCTAAATATTTAATGTTACTAAGGAAGCATACATTACATGGTTTCACTATATTGTGCAGTGACATTAATACACAAAGTATCAGTACAAATCTTGAGGATGAAATCTACTCTTAGCATAAAAACAATTATGTCAGTGAGGCTACATGAAGAGTGAAATCAGCACATCTATACGATAACAGAATGAATGTTTTTTGTATAGGAGACCAGAAATTCAAACAAAACATAGTAAGAACCAGACTGTAAGACAGTTTTAGTAGAACACAAAAATGAAACTATAGTTACAATATGGAAATGTCTTCATATTTAAAAAAACAAAAGCAAACACAACCAACAAATGTTTCATACCCTGATTTCTACATTATTTGTCTCTATTTTTCTGGTAGTCCCATCACCATGATAATAGAATCCTTCCATCTGCTAATGGATAGCAGTTAACATCCAGACCAAATATTAGGAAGAATTTCCTAATTGGGTAGTTAGTGAAACAGTGGAGGCAACTCACTGAAAAGCTGTTGAATCTCCTCTATTAGAGCGTTTCATGAAGAGGCAACGTGCTGCCTTTGTGCTTGGAGATGGACTGAATGAGCTATTGAAGTGCTTCCCAGCCTCCCATTTCTGTGATTCTGACTTGGAATAGTGATTCGTTCTGAACTTACATTATTCACTTAATGCAGGGGAAAGTTCAAGTCGGTTGCCTTATGACAGCTTCAGCTGACCCACACTCTGGAGGACTTTAACCTTCCAACAGTGTGTCACCTTTATTACATGGTACATTGTCTGGTAGCAGAAGAGGCAGAACATACTATTGTTGTCAAGAGAACAGATATAACTATCAGAGTTTTGAGGCAGTTACACCCTGATAAATTGCAATTTAACGACAAGTCGTGAAATCAGACTCACATCACACCCATACTTGAACTGCTGATCTCCAAGGAAAACCCAAGTCTATAGACACTAACAAGTCTTAAAAATGGTTTCCCGGTAGAGGCCCTTCCCCATTTCTCATCTGGTCTTGTTATAATTTCTGATTTCCCATCCTCTAACTCATACTTTTCCATACAAGTCCTCAGCTCTGTGTGAACCAGTCCGCATCAACCTCTGCACAGTTGAAGTGGTCACAAAGCACCTGTCCATTTGCCCTGTGAAATAATCCTAAACTAATGAAGCATTAGTGGTTTCTGGCACAGAAATTGCAGCTCTTGACAACTTGACACTGAGGATCCACTGATGACATTTTAAAGAATTAAGGGTCTTCCTACTTGGGAAATAAGGAAATAAGATTACAGTCTAGATAATCTAACGTGCCCCTGTATTCTCAGTTAGATGTGGTCATCTTCATTTGATGAAGTCCATTGTGGAATGACATGGAAGAGATGACTGTGTGTCAGTGCTGGTTGCCAGATTATGGTGGAGAGTGTCACTGGAGTAAATTACCTCTGCAGGTTACTCCCAAAGATTATACTGGCTTTCAAAGAGTCCAGAGGTTGATTTTGGGTCTAGGGAAGAAGACGCAATTGGGCTTCAGGTTCTAAGAGGAGACTCAGTTTCTGGGACTGGAAATTTAATCTTTAGTGATTCTTTAATGTATGACTTTGGGTCTTTCACATGTGTACTTTCTCAGTGCCTCCTTACAGGACTTGTGTGATAGTTAACAGTGACAATGCAAATATTGGGATGCTTAGATTGGAAGCATTATAAAAACGAGCATAATAGTAATGTGACTTCCCTGTTAGTAATTATAACTTCATCAACACAAATAATTGCAGCAGTAACTGTACTTGCAGCCCTCACTGATACTGAAATTCATTCCTGAGACCCATCAGGTCAATTCCTACTGAAGCACCTTGCATTACAGCAGGGAACGGGGGGGTTTGTACCCGGACAGCAGAGGGACAGGGACAGGGGACCATTTTTCCCGAGAATCCCGGGGGAGCGCCGTTCCCGGGGGAGCTCCGACGCCGGGCAGGCCCCGCCGGCAGACACAGGCTATGGAGAGGGCACCCATGGCCATGGGTACCTTAGCAGCTCCCCTGGAGCCCGGGGCGGCGGGCAGCAGCCTTGATGTCCCGTCCTGCCCGGCGGCGGGCGACATAGCCGGGGCGGTGGCTCCTCCCCAGCCCCGCCCTCTCCCCAAGCCCCGCCCACCCCGAGCGGCACCGCGGGAAGGGGGGTAGCCCGAGTCACGTGACGGTGCCAATATGGCGGCCCCGTGGCGGTGGCGCGGTGGCGGCCGCTGAGGGAGGCGCGTCTCTTCCGGGTGATGGGGCTGCGGCGCGGCCGCAGGCTCTGAGCGCCGGTCCCGGCCGCCCCCGGCCCACCATGCAGCCCCCGGCCCGCGAGCAGGACGCCCGCACCAAGAGCATGTTTGTGTCGCGGGCCCTGGAGAAGATCTTGGCGGAGAAGGAGGCGAAGCGGCCCCCGCACGGACAGCTGCGGAGAGCCTGCCAGGTGGCGCTGGGTGAGTTCGCCCGGCCCGGCCCGGCCCGCCGTTCCCCCCCGCCGCCACCCCTCCCCGGCCCGGGGGCGGCAGAGGGCAGCGCTGGGGGCGGGGGGAAGGAGTCCCCGCTGGCCCTGTCCGGCGGGAGCAGGAGGCGGTGACACCGTCCCCCCGCCGCGGGGGGTGCCCTCGGCCACGTCGGATCCCCGGCGGGATGCGGGAGAGTCCCGGGCCCACGGCTGCGGGGCTGCCGGCGGGACCCCGGCCGAGCTCGGGACTTCCGAGTGGGGGGAAAGTTCTCCCTGTCATACGAGAGCTGCAAATACGGGGGGACAGACCCCAAATATCTCTTTTATGAAGTTGTGGCCTTGGTATGAAATTAAAGGGATTTGGGTTGTCACTTTAGAAGCAATTTTGAGAAAACTAATTATAAGCTATTAAACTAGGAAGCAGGCTGTTTAAGGCCCTGAACTCACGGAGTCTCAAATATTCCAGGGCTAGTAATCTTCTGACACTTAATCTGCAACTCATGGCTGGACTGGCTAAAAGCTGTTAGCAGTGTAGCCAAATGCATGCAATGTCTGTGGTGTCTTGTGGAACTGAAAATACTTTTTGTGAAGTTGGTGGACTGGTCGTGAAATCTCCTGCAAGTATAAATTGATGATATTGTCTCTGTGTTAAAGTTCTGAAAACATATGGTGTTGTGTCAAGGGGAAAAAATAAGCTGGGTGAAGCAGTATAGCTCTTACAGTTGGAGCTTGCTGTGGCCTTTCTTACTCTGCAGAAGTGACATATCTTTTACAGTTGTGTTTGCTTCCCTTTAATTAGGGAATACACTTGCTGTATCCAGAGCAGAAGAAAAGACAAGTTGAGTATGTAAGGAAACGGGCCCAATGCAAGTTCTGTCAAGTGCACTGTGAAAGCAAGCTTGGAAAATAGCTGTTATTTTTATCTTCCTTTCCACACCTTTAAGGAATTTGTAGGAGGTAATTGTAGTGATGGTGTATCCAGAGAAGGGTAACAGACGGAAGGGTATTTTATTATTACTTAAAGTTTACAATGTGAGCAATAGTATAACACGTGTGCCACCCAGACATTAGACTTTTCCTGCTTACTTCCTTTCCCTGATTTCTTCACTAACTCCCCCAACGTTCACCCAACCCATTTACAGGAAGGGAACCTGTTTTTCTGCTATGTAAATATTTTTAGAGGGTAAGAAAGGGAACTTTCTTGAGAGAGTACTAGTGAAGGTCATTATGTTTACTAACACATCATAGATTATGATTTTGAGGGGTAGGTTACTGTGCAATAGCCACGTATTAGCATTGGCATCTGGCCTGGTTTGGGGTGGCTTGTTGGATTATAACTATTCTATGTCTGTCTATGTTGTTACAGTATGTTTGAGGTTAGTTAATGCTTGTGGTGATGGACACCTTTTTCGCTAATCTTGCTTGGGGAGAAAAGTCCACGTGCTTTCCGAGGCTAAATCAGAGGTCATCAGGAGAAGATAACCTTCTGTTGCCCAACCGTCCTGCCCTACCAGGGTCTTGATTACTCTACTAAAGGATCTCTGTTATATTTGGAGAATGTTGCTGAATAGTTTTAAATTAACAACATTAATGAGGTTTATTTTGTTTACATGTGATTTCTCTGCTCCAAATCTCTTTATTCTGTTTAGGTTACGTGCTTTTTTATTTTTCACACAAATGGAAAAATCAGTTTTATTTACATAAGTTATTTAGTATAAAGACTATGGCTTCAATTTCAAAAGCGCTAGCTTAATTAGCAAGCCCTGTGCAGTAGTAAATATGCTAGGAAACATGGCAGAACATTACTTGCAGTCTGAGGAATGCAGGCCAAACTTTGTAATCTATGCAAACTGTTACGGATGAAAGAAGCTTCAGTGTTTTTAATAATAATAAAAAAGTCCAGTTAACTCTGAGAAAAATTAATTCAGTTTGAAAGAAATGTAAAGTTAATTTTATGGAACTGGTAATTGTGTCAGCTGTGATCTTTTTTTCTTTTTCCATGTCACACTTCGAATAATCCCTTTCAACCTCTCACTAAATTCCATTTACTGTGCTGTCTTATTTCTACAATGGCCTTTTTAATGGAGCCTTGAGGTATTGTACCATTTATAAACCAGCCGACACAGGCATGGGTCATGTGTAAATGAAATCTGCTCTTGGTACTAGGGAAGTCTATGATGCTTTTTTTTTTTTCCTAAATAGAGAGGCAGTGGTGTATTCTACAACTATCTAATATAAATTAACCTGCAACTATTTCTAAAATTTTTTCTGTAGTGCAGTGTTTCTGTTAATTATATCAGCTTTACATTTTTTGTTTGGTGAGACAGAAATATATTTCTAATTGTGAGATTGTTGCTCTTGTTTTCTTTTACATGAATTCTTTATTGTTTTGAATATGTTCAGCTCCCGAGAAACTAAGTGAATTACTACTGAAAATTGCTGTCGTTCTTGTGCAGGAAATATAGGCATTCTTTAATTCTAATTTTAATCTGTTCTAATAATTTTAATTGTTCTAATTTTAAACCATTCTTACCCTTTTTTCTCTCCCTTCCCAGTAACATATCCTTCATTGGGCTAATACTGTGCAGTTTTGGACTGCAAAACACCTTCATGACTTTGTAGAGATGAGAAGTAACATAGGTTCAGATAAGTCGTAAACACAAGAAGTGTCAAAGGAATAAAACCAGTTCCTGGTGGTGCGTCTTGGGGTGGGCTTTTTTTTTTCCTGTCCACTCCTTCCTTTGAAATATACGGTATTCATGTTGAGTAAGCAGAGTTTGAATAGATCCCTTCATTCAGCCTCTTGCTTCATCAGTAGGTGTAACGGTTGTATCCTGCACTCTTACTGCCAGTAAGCCCCAGGAGAGATTGGGAAAAATGGAGGTTTTTAAACAGAGAAGCTGTTCTGCTCTGCTTTAGAAAACTGTGTTTTTAAGAGAACTTGTTTTCAACAGACAGCCAGTGTAATGTATAAAAATAGTTGCTTAATAAGCATTTACATGGAGCTCTAGATACACATGGTTCTTAGTAAATCTACTGAAATAATCTCTATCCTGAAAAATTTACAGTGGAGCTCAGACAGTATGTATCACAGCAGTTCATATTGGTCTAATGTTAATTGTGTGCCTGGGTCTCATATAAACTATTACTCTTGCCCTCTTAGGACTGTTTTTAATGACATACTGTGCAGCCAACCTGGTTATGTGACCTTCTTTCATTGCCTAGGCACCTCCAGGTACATATCTTTGAGCTTTGTAAACACCAGAATTTGTTTAGTTAGCTTGTTAATGAGTTTTAGAAAAAATAATCTTTGAAACCATGCCTTCACTTAGGAATCTAGACTTCAAGAAGTCTCTGAGTAAAAATGACAACTGTCTAACATAAGTTTACATTTCTTCGTTTAGTAGCCTCTTGGCTAGCGTGTTTTGAGAATGCTGGGGCAAAGAGGAGGTAGTCCTGCTTCATTGTGGCAGCCTTTTCTAAAGGGTTCTCTAGATCGATTGAATCAATAAACTTTGATTTAAGGCAGCCTGGAATTGGGTAACACTGTAGACTTTACCAGGTTGGGGGGAGGGAAGGAAGCTTTTTCTGCTGCTCCATGTGTTTATATTGGCACTGCTTCTGGAGCTCTGGCAACCTATGGGAAGATGTTGCTTGTGTCCTTGTGCTAACGATGCCATTTTCTGCACAGGATCTGATTTGCTTCCACTAGGACAAACTTCTCTGTACATTAACATGGGATGCATCTACTTGCAGGCAGGCAATTATTTCCTCCGTTTTAATACATATTTTTCAATGCAAACAAACTTAAACCATCCATCTAATGCGGAACGGTAGATACTCTCGGCATGGGCTTCGTCCTGCTTTTATTTTGGCCAGAAGCTCTGGAAGAAATTGCTGCAAGGCCTTGTTTGTTATTCCAGTTGTGTTGCCTGGTAGGAATGCTGAGAGGCTCGCGCTGAGTGGGCAGCACACGTGGTGCCCGGAGCTGGAGATGTTTCTGGCTGAAGTAGATGTGATGTACACTGGTAGATTCTGGCCTTGAAAGCTGCAGGTAACTCTACTACTGAAAACACCGAGTGAAGGGTCTGTGTTTTGCCACGATGACCAGACCTTGGCCGAAATTCAGACTGTGTTCTGTAGCTGTGGAAGGGGATGGAGCTGTGCCCCTGAATCCTGGGACTGGAAGAGGAGAGTGACAGTGGCAGTAGGGTTCTGGAAGCTGGCTGTGCCTGGCTGGGGCTTGGCAAGCTCTTCATGGCAACAGACTTCAATTAGGCAACAAATTTTGTTTCACTCATTTTTGGTGGTCAGACCACCAAATGAGTGCTTCAAATGTGGAGATTTCCAAACTGCTTTGATGCAATCAGTAGCAGAGGAATGCCTGTAACTTGCTTTTGTCCTTTCATTTATTCTTTTCTGCCAGCATTATCTGTTGAAAAACTGTTGTGGTGCAGATGTTTTTATATGGCTTTGGAAAAGCCTTTATATAATAAAATTGTGGGGAACTTGGTCAGGCCTTGGTTAGATTTATTTTTTTTTTAAAATTTATGGAGTATTTCTCAGAGTTAAATTGTCATTGCTCTAATATCTCGGTTAGATTTATTTTTTTAAAAAATTTATGGAGTATTTGTCAGAGTTAAATTGTCATTGCTCTAATATCTACTCTTAGGTCTTTTTCCCAATGCAAGATCTGATATAACTATCAGTAAAGATGTGTGTGACCATGTATCCTAAAATCTTCATGAAGTTTCAATTCCAAACTTTTTTTGCCACACTGCTTTGCTAATGAATAATATGGGGGGGAAGTGATCTCTTTGAAAGAAAGAGAAATTATTTCAGTAGGATGTAGAGATTTGGGAAAAAAATAGCATACTTGGTTACACCCTGAATGTGGAAGTGAGCACTGCTGTAGCTGAGAATAACACATCCTAACAATGACACTATTTATCTTGCACAGTATTAAATTTAACAAAATTGGTTATTTTTGTCAGCAGTCTCCATTCTGTTGACTGCCCTCACCAGTTGAAGCCTGAAGTATTAGGGGATGATGATGCTGGGTTTGCATCGTTGCAGAGCTGCAAAGTTCCTTCTGATTCTGAAATCTCAGGTGCTGGGGCTCTGGGCTCGGCTCCTTGCCTTGCCTCTGCCTTGTGCAATCCTTTCAAACTACCAGGCATGGATGTTTGCATGATGGCCATGATTAGGAAATGATGGGCTCATGAACAGAGCCATGACACATCTTGGGCCTGTGACTCTTCAGTTTTCCTGTTGTCTGTTCTTTTGTTGACTGTAGGGTGGGTAGTGCTTGTTCAGGTCTTGTTACATCATTTATTGCTAGTGGATGCCATACTGCTGACTTGCATTAATGAGAGTATGGCAGAGAGAATAGCAAGTCTCAATCCTGGATGTAGTTTATCACTCACTGCTTGTCCTTATACAGGTATCCTCTGCAGTTTGCTTACTTTTCCCCTTTAAAATAGGGGTAGTAATGTTACAAAATAGGCATACTCTGCAAGGATTAGTTAATGTAATCTTCATTGAACAATAGGACTGTGCGAAAACCTGTAATATGTGTTTGTTGCAGTCCTTGTTCATAAGTATGTTTTGTGTATTGATGTTTCTGAGACAGAAGACGTTATTGAGGTTCACAGACAGGGCTGAAATCATCTGAACATCTTATCCCAAACAATGGTGCCTCTCCAGAGCTGTCGAGAACAAGTATTGAGTGAATGATCCATTTCTGGTAACATCTCAATTGAAACAAGTTTTGTAGGCCTGATAATTTGCAGGAATATATGAGAGAGGGTGGAACAGATGGGACTCCACGTGGTGTTACAAGTGATTGTAGCTGTGCAGCCTTACTCGGTGAGCTTTATTTGATATTTTTTTGTCAGTGTTCAGCTTATGCTGTGCCTGGTGTAGTGCAGTTCTGGTCTGTATTATGCATCGTGTGATGTTAGAATATCAAAAAGCCATACTAGGGTCTTTGGGATTTGCTGCTGTATGCAATAGAATTGAGTGAGAAACACGCTATTTTTCCTGTATTTAATTTTATGAAAAGCTTCCTAAAAGTCTGATTTCTATTTAAAAAACAAAACCCACGGAACAGCTCTGCTGGCAAAATGACAGCATGCATTTAAGATTTCTTATCTCTTAGGAGTTTGTTCAGCTGATGTCATATTGTGAGGTTTAACAAAAAGCAGGCTAACTAGCATTATAGCTAACAGGATGGTCTGGTGCATTGAACTAATGGTTTATGCAGTGGCTTGAAGACTTCAGCAGACCTGAGCTCTCTGACGTAGGCTTAATCTTTAATAAAAATTCCATACTATACCTGTGTTTTCTATCTTTTATTAAGAATGTTTGGAAAAATTAGCTTTTTCATGTAGAAGTTGAGAGATACACGTTCCAATAAATGGTGTAACTGCCTACAGTCTCTGGTCTCTGAAGCTGTTACAGAACAGCAATAGCAAATACTTATGTTGAATGTTAAATACTTCTAATTCTTTTTTTCTTCCAGATGAAATAAAAGCGGAGCTGGAAAAGCAAAGGTAAATTACTAATTGCTGTAACCTATGCCAAAAAAAACCAGTAAGTGGAATAATTTGATAGTGAAAATGTAAGAGTGTATATACATTATGGCAATGAATTTGTTGAGTACCCAGTTACACATCTTTCTGCCAAAAACATGATATGGCCCACATGTTTCAATTATACAATGTTTGTGGGTATGGCTACTCAAGCCATAACTGCCTCTGAATTTCATTATGTAAAAATTGCAAAACTTCTAAAAGTTGCTAGTTTTTCCTTACCTTTTACTGAGCTTAATATAGCCTGAAAGGAAATCATAAGAGCAGTAGATACCCTCTGTTTCATAGTATATGCCCTTAACTACCTAGATCAAGAATACCAATTTAAGTATTACTTAAACTCAAAATACTTTTCCAGCATTGTGCTATGAGTTAAAATGAACCCTCAATGTGTTTCTCTTTGCTTAGTAATCCTTATATGGGCCTTGTTTAGTTAATTCATAGTAACTTTTGACAGATTTATCACTCAAGTTATGTAGGAGTTCCCCAGTATTTCAGGTAGCAGGACAGTGTTGGAGTGTAATGAAGGGTTAAGTTGAAGAATACATAAGAAAGATCAGATGCAATATTGATTTTTAAAGAAAATTGAACTGTCTTTAAGAAAGTATGCGTGAGAGCAACTTGTATTACATTTGTATGCTGTTGTATACCATTCAGCTTTAAATTTAGAAAAGGAGGAAGTGTAGTTTGCTGTGATATACATGTTTAGAAAAATTAATAACTCTTCTTATCTGACCTAGAGAAGGCACTGCTGCTCCCCCAAAAGCAAACTTCATTGAAGCAGATAAATATTTCCTTCCTTTTGAGCTGGCCTGCCAGTCAAAGTCTCCACGCATTGTCAGTACTTCGCTGGATTGTTTACAGGTAACTGTTCTGTAACCTGGACAGAGTGAAATGGAGAAACATGCAGCCACAAAAATCTTGTGTGCTTCTGGAGTGAAGAAGTAATACTGTCCTGAGTGTGCACAGCTGTGCAGATACCCCCTGTGACTACCCAGGCAGGAACCATGCAAAATAGGCTATTATCAGGCTTGGCTGAAAGTGCATCTTGTCAAAGTCAGAAACGTGTGGGGTGTTTTACAGTGAACCAAAGCTTTATTGAAGCTCGTGAACTCTTACGTTATTCAGTAAAGGTGTTTCATCTGTGGTGCTCTAAAAGGAATATTTACCATGGTGTTCCTTGTAGTGCTGATGTCATGGGAGGTTGGATTCTGGAATCTTTCTACCTTCTTCCTCCTTAAATTCTTACAGAAAAAAATGCAACTTGAGGGCAGAGCCTTCCTGTTGTGAATAGGTACAAAGGCTAATGTTAAAAAAAATTTTGTTGTGGTAGAACAAAACAGTCTGGGTGGAAGAAGCTTATGTGTCACTCGCTAATCTGTTTTGTTTAGTTGTGTGAACAGTCCAAGTATTTGATAGCCAGGGTATTGGTGGTGTTAAATTTTTGTGTTAAAACTGGTTAAGTGAGGTATGCTGTTTAAAACCCCCTTTTTATGATGTACTTAACTGCGTTTTACTTAACAGTATATGGTTGTCTAACTGTCATTCTTTCTACCTAGAAACTCATTGCATATGGACATATCACTGGCAATGCTCCAGACAGCGGAGCTCCTGGGAAACGACTCATTGACCGAATAGTTGAAACCATTTGCAATTGCTTTCAGGGTCCTCAAACAGATGAAGGAGTACAACTGCAGATAATTAAGGTATTTTATTTGGTTCATTTTGGTGCAATATTAGTCTGCTTTCTCTTTCGATTCTGTAACTGAAAACAATATAATGCAAAGAACTACTTAAAGCCTCGTGTCTCCATTTATTACACTCTTAGATGTGTCATGGAATTCAGGGAGGCTGTCACCAGGTCAGACTTGGTATGTGAAATGTATTTCCTCTCGTTGAAGCAGAACATAAGGGAATATTTCATATAAGTTTGTCCTTCTTTGTGGGATGAGCCATGACCTTGCATACCTTATGTTGCAGACAGCTTGATGTTCATCTGCTGCGCTAGCAATGCCCACTTTCATTAGGCCAATGAATTGCTGTCAGCCTTCAGCTGAAGGCACTGTAGCTGTGGTGCACTATCATGGCCTGTTGCTGCAGCCTGTCTGCTCTTGTGTCCATTTTTCCAGAGATCTATGGTATATGTTCTCAACAAGGCTTAGCAGTAACAACGGTGTGTGTTCTGGTTCTGCGATACACTTGGGCTAGTGTAGCTGAGGTTAGAAGTTGTGAACCTTTTAGTAAGTGTACACCAACTGGCCCTTTCACAAAAATTAAGCCCTAGTGTATAATGATAACTGTTTTGTTTGGAGGTGGAATGTCTCCCTTAGTGGAAAACTAGTTGTGATAAAACAGTTGAACAGCTCAGGAGAGGACAGAGATATGTGGAAGTTCCGTTAAACTTTCTTTGACTTGAAATGTTTAGAGAACTACAAGTTCCATATAAAAAAATTTCATAACAAATCCATTTTGATTATAGAAGACCTGCATGAAGTGTATTGCTGCCTACTTGCTTAGATCTAATTTTTACTTTGTTACGGACTTTTTCAGGCTCTCCTCACTGCAGTAACATCTCCGTATATAGAAATTCATGAAGGAACAATTCTTCAGACTGTTAGAACCTGTTACAACATCTATCTGGCCAGTAAAAATCTTATTAATCAGACAACTGCCAAAGCTACCCTTACGCAGATGTTAAATGTCATTTTTACACGGATGGAAAATCAAGCTGTATGTAACTCTTACTTTTGCTCCTTTCAAATGTTTAGGCTTGACAAATGAACAAAAAACTTTTTTATTATTTTTAATGGATCTGTCATTGTAGTTGGGTATCTATTGATTTGTAATTTAAAAAAAAAAGTTAAATCCTGCAATGAAGCATGCTGAAGTGTACTGACTGACTGAAAATAAAATATGAAGCTTATTGCTGATAACAAGGTTTCATACTGCCAAATGGCTTTGTATAAACAAGTGATGGGAAGCTTTTAAAATAAGCTTGAAGGGCATCTTTTTAATTTGACTGGCCAACTGATTATATTTTCACTGTTTCTTGTTAACATGTGAATTCACAAAGGAGTGTCAGTCACCATAAACATCTATTTTCCCTTATGTTTTGTGCCTTAAATTAACTTTTGCACGCTGGTTTTTCAAGATACAAGAGTCCAGAGAAGCAGAAAAAACAAATCAGCAGAAATCCCAGTCTCCTGCAATTCAAGTGGTGTCCAGGTCTCCGAAGCTGGGTCAGTTAAAACACAGCTGTCAGGAGGGCAAACCCACTGCACCTCTGAGTGTGGAATTAACCAACGGTGAGCCAGAGAGGGCAGAAAATGGAGATGTGAAGCTGGAGCAGGATTTGACTCTTTCAGCATCAGGTAAACAGGAAAAGGTTGTGTCTCTTGCTTTCAGTTACAATGTTTCTGTTGGAAAATGCTCTTTTAGGCCATTTTGGGGGGAAGGGACTGGGGTTATTGGCTCAAATCCTGTTTGCATTTTCTCTGTAGTTACTCAAAGTATACAGGCCATCCTTACTTGTCTGCAACATTATAACCATTGAAAAAGGGCACATGTTTTCACTAGAATTCTGGTACAACTGTATGTATATAGAATTATAATGGAATTTGAATTGATAGATTAATAAAGGAAAAGGAAGAGAATAATCACGGTACTTGGGAAGTGACAGAATCACTTTGAGGTAATTTAAGTCCTGTGGTAAAAATAATGTGTATTAGGAAGACCTTATTCTAAGCATACACTGTATCCAAGTTAGGAATGTAGGATATTCCAAAACCAAAAGTTTGTAACAGTTGATAAATGAGTGACAAAATCACTGCATTAAAAATATCAGTACTTTGATTTAAACAATGTAAATAACATCAATGGGTATTTTTGTATGACTTCTTGGAAATAGCTTTAGAGGAAAACTATAGGGAAAAAAAAATAATCAATTTTTAATCCTTCTGCCTCTGTCATGTTTCTCCTTTTAATCTTCTTCCTAAACAAAAATACTAATTCAAAATTATCTCTTTGTGTGTTTCATTAGAGGAAACAACTGATGCAGGAAAGGAAATGGTTAAAGGCATCTTGGAAGATGTGGTCAAGTCAGCTGTGAAAGGTAGAAAAACCTTCTGAAGTAAAGTAGATGCATGTGTACTGTCAAAATTTTATTCCTGTGATTATAAAAGCATGGAAATTTTCTTTTATTACTGAGTGTTGGTCAAGAACACCTAATAAAGCAGTAAGAACAGGTTTTTATTGTCTCACAATATTCTTCTTTTGCTGGTAGCTGAGAAACTTTCCGGTTTACCAGTGCTGCTTCTGTCCTATGTAGCTGTAGAGCTTCACAAAGTCATGGGATGAAAAAGCTCAATAGGTGATTTTAATTAGTTTTCCTTTTTTCCCTTTAGTGGCTGAAGAAAAGCAGGTAACAGAAACAGTTAAGGCTCTACCTGCCTTAGAGACTGCAGACAGCGCTCTTCCTGGCTCTAGTAGTGAAAATGTACAAACAAATGGGATTCCAGATGACGGGCAATCTGTTTCCTCCACTGATAACCTGGTAAAAAGCTTCACTGGATGCTAATGTATATTTTGGAAAGGAGAAATGTTTTTATCAGACCAACTAATACGGTGGGATTTTTGGGGAGGGAAGAGACAGAAACTTCAACGTATGTGTCCTGCTCAGGTTTGAAAACAAAGCAGCAACTGCAATTGAAGTAGATAACCAATTTTAGAACCACTGTTTTCAATATGTTAGTTGTATTTTAATACAGGGTGGGGCAAAGGAGAAGAGTCAGTCAACATGTGTGAAAAGATCTAGATCACTTGTAGTCCTGTTTAGGTTTAGTTTAAACTGTGCCAAATATACCCTTTTTTATAATCCAAAGCTAATTCTCAGAAAAGCTGTGGAATCTTCCTGATTGTTCCGTTATCTCACTGAGGATCTAATGTTGTATTTCTTCCTTTCAAGGAAACAGATGTATCTGGACAACAAGCTGCTGCCAAATTTTCCCATGTTCTACAAAAGGATGCCTTCCTTGTGTTCAGGTCGTTGTGCAAGCTGTCCATGAAGCCACTTGGTGATGGACCACCAGATCCCAAGTAACGAGATCATATTTATTACTCTGTCCTCTTCAGGTAGCTTTTGGGGTTGGTTAAGTAGCTGCTGTATAGTAAAGCAGGTATTCAAAATTTATCTGTCAGGCTCTTGTTTCAGTTAGCTTGATGAATCCAGGATTGAAACTTGCTTCGAATTATTTAAAAAATTAATACGTGAGGTTTTTTTGTGTAATGGGCTTATTAATGTTATCAGTTGAAGTGGCCTTGACTATAGTATGTGTGAAGCTATTGATGGAGCAGTGGGGGAATGCTTCTTAGTAGCACTGAGTCACATCTATTATCCTAGTCTAAGATGTTAATACTCCCAGAAAATCTCCAAATTAAGATAGTAGATGTTGTCCAAAGTCACTCACAGGCTGATTTCCACTCTTCCTGCCCCCTGTGTTGAAATGAATTAAAATAGTAGCCATTTCTTCTTGATGGCAGAAATGCTCCAATGCTCATGTTGAATACAAGTATGTCTACAGAAATATAATCAACATTAAATATATTTATGTTACTGTTTTTTTCTAGATCCCATGAATTGCGTTCTAAGATAGTGTCTCTCCAGCTGCTTCTCTCAGTACTGCAGAATGCTGGTCCAGTTTTCAGGACACACGAAATGTTCATTAATGCAATCAAGCAATATCTTTGTGTAGCATTATCTAAAAATGGAGTCTCTTCTGTTCCTGATGTATTTGAGCTCTCTCTTGCCATCTTTCTCACGCTGCTTTCAAATTTTAAGACCCATTTAAAAATGCAGATTGAGGTGAGAGTCTTTTTATCTATCATTTGGATGATAGTTCTCAAATGAAAATACTGCAATGATAAAAAGACAGCTGGAACTTAGAAGTTAATATCTTAGTTTTGTTTTCTTACTAAACTAGTGTGTTACTACTGTATTCAAATTCTAATATATATTGGATGATACTCTTCAAGCAAAATTGCTGAATAGAAATTAATTTCTTTGTTTGACATGTTTCTAATAAGTTTCAGATCATCAGGTCCTTTACCTCATTTATTTTGCAGGTGTTTTTCAAAGAGATCTTCCTGAATATTCTAGAGACTTCTTCAAGCTCCTTTGAACACAAATGGATGGTGATTCAGACTTTAACTAGAATTTGTGCAGGTATTTCCACTGTTGTGAAAAGCAGTCACTTCTCTGGCAGCAAATGAAAATTATTTTGAAAACAAATGCCAAATATAATGTTTAAGTGTGAAAAATTACATTTGCTCCCATAGCGTTTGGGGGAAATGCCTGGATTCATCCCCATTGCCTGCTCCAACTGCTATTACATTGAATTCTAATACTCGCACTTTCTTTTATTTTCAAGATGCCCAGTGCGTAGTGGATATTTATGTTAACTATGACTGTGATTTAAATGCTGCTAATATATTTGAACGCCTTGTGAATGATTTGTCCAAAATTGCACAAGGACGAAGTGGGCATGAGTTGGGAATGACGCCTTTACAGGTAAGAAAAACAGCTTTGAAGATAAGGTACTATTTTCTCAGAAATGGTGCTGGCTCTGCATCATTATTGATAGTTCCAGTGGTTCATGTTGTCTGTAACCTACTAATGTTGCTTACGTTTTATTAGTTAGCTAATTTGCAATTGGGTGCTGAAGCAGTTTAATTAATTTACTTGGTGATGTTGCTGCCTATTTCCATTGTTACACTAGGCTTGTTCAGGGTTCTCTTGTTGGGCTGGTGTGGGAGAGAGAATGAAATGAGCCTTTCTCTGCCTCACTCAAATTAGGTGTTTTTTTCTGGAGCATATGAACAAGCAGTACCTTCATCTTGTGTTAGAATTGCACTAACTTTTTGTGCCATATCTCACCACAAGTATTTTATTTTTTAAATTATACTTTCCCAGTCCTTAGAGAGATGATGGAATACAGACTGCTTTCTGCAAGAGCAGATACTGCTGACATTGGCCTTGACCTACAGTGCTGTTTTTCTAGCCCAGCCTAATGGCTTTCAGGGCTGAAGTGAACTTGGTGCAGTGTTGGTCTCAGAACTGTGTGTACCTCACACCTTTGATTGGAATTGTATTAATGCTTGCTTGACTTTTTAAATTTCTATTCCCCTGCCACTGTGGTCCTTTGACCAGAAAGTGGAAATAAAAACCAGGAGACCTTTGTTTCAGATTTTTAATAGAACTGTTTTACTGTAGAGCTAAGGTAGTAAGACACTTGCCTTGCTTGTGGAGAGATCTGACGCTATAGAGGCTTTCTGGATGGTCATAATGCAACAAGGGGCTGCATTTAGGATTTAGTGTATTTTGCCCCTTGGTTGTACTCATCAGTTGTCAATAGACCATCTGCTTAAAGCAGCTGGAGTGTGTTCTGGTGTCAGCCTGGTTATGGTTGCTTTTGACCTCTATGAATCCAATCTAAATAGTCAAGGGGCAGAAACTTTCTATAACCAACGGGTTTCCCATAACTGACAAACTTTCTAAGATTTGAATGGTGTGATGTCATGACTTCTAAAAACTTGTACATATACATATATTGGTTTGGCTTTTGTTTTTTAGGAACTAAGCCTGAGGAAAAAAGGACTTGAATGTTTGGTTTCTATTTTAAAATGTATGGTAGAATGGAGTAAAGACCTTTATGTGAACCCCAATCATCAGGCTAGCTTGGGTAAGATTGTTTCCTTATGGAGACAGTAATTTGTTTAATAAGCTTGTCTTTGTGTTTATTCACTGTTTAGGAGCTATTCAGAAGTGTGGATGCTAGGTCTTTACATAATAATTTGTTTATACAAATGAAGTTTTGGAAACAATTGTTAATGCTGTTGCAGTAAGGGACTCTCCCAAATGTCTGGTTCAAATAACCAGGTTCTGTTGAAGAGCTTCAGCCAGGCCATTGTCTACACTACAAAAGCTGGCTTATGTAGAACAAGATGTGACAAGTGCTACAGTTGTTAAGTTGAAGTGCAATTTCTCTATTGTTGCTGCTGCTTTTCTGCCTTTTGTTGGATTATTCTGGAGTTGCATCAATGTAGCAACTGCATGTAGTGTAGACTACTAAAATGTATATGTGGTAAAATAAGGATATTGACTCAAAAATTTCTACAAAAAGTTTTATAACTAAAACCTTTGACTGAACAGGATAACTTAGGTCTCACCCTACCTGTAAATAGGTTCGTATAAACCATCAGAACAGGAAATGGCTGAAGGTAAATGCTTGGAGAGTGGCGGGAGACGGAGTAGTGTCAGTTCCTTGGACTCCACTGTGTCGTCAGGAGTTGGAAGTGTTGGTACCCAGACTACTGTCCCAGATGATCCTGAGCAATATGAAGTCATCAAGCAACAGAAGGAAATAATTGAACATGGGATAGAACTGTAAGTCCACTATGACAGGAAAAGAAAGGTTTGCTAGTAAAATAAATGATGTGTACAACCAGACTTTTTCTTGTGGTCTTACACACTGAAACCTGCAGGGACACTTACAAATTGATCTTAACACTGAAGGCTCTTGCCTGTTGTTGTCAGAAACTGTTGCTGGAGGCTATTATAGTCAAAAGGAATTCAGTGAAATACTTAGGTGGAGTGGTGGGTTGTTTCACAGCTCTACTTTGTGCTGGTTCAGCTGCACAAGAAAGCATGTGTATACTGAGAGAGAAATTGATTTGAACAGGCAGGCTTAGTGCTGTCTTACAGCTCTTCCACCATTTGTTGTCTTTTATTGAAACGGAGTTTGGAGAATTAAATAATTGTCCAGCTATGCTCTTTCTTTTTCATTAATTTGAAGATCTTTGTAAATGCTATAAAAGGTCTTTAACAGCAATATTTTTAAGATTTCACGGAAACTCTAATTTTTAATATTTCACAATGGTTAGTTTTTAAGTGAATTTCCCAGCAATAACTTTTAAGCTTATTGGCAACTGAATGTACCTTATGAGATGTAGCCTATGCTGTGATATAGTTATTACATTTGTTGCACGTTCTTTGACTGTTTTCCTAACTGGAAAAAAAGACATTAAAGCACAGAATCTTTGGTTTAGAAGGGCTCTGTAAAACTAAAACTTTATAAGCTGTGATATTTTCCAATTGCATGTCTCAATTTGCCTGTGTTTTTGTCTGAATAGGTTTAATAAAAAACCAAAGAGAGGAATACAGTATCTGCAGGAGCAGGGAATGCTTGGCACTACAGCAGAGGACATTGCACAATTTTTGCACCAAGAAGAACGCCTCTGTTCTGTAAGACTACATGCAACATAAGATAATTAACACTCTTGCCTCTATCATCTTCTCCCCTGTCTTCTGATGACTGTATGCACTCTCTCTTTAGTTCATATTTCATTAGTAGATAACTGAAAGTGTAAGGGTTCTGAAGAATATACTTAGTATCAAGGCTATTTTCTATTTGCTTGCTGTCCCAGGCTTTTTAGTAAAGTAGCAGTGTTTAAATGAAGTGCTGAAGGGATTCCCCATAAATGGGAACGTGTATTTTATCTGCATTAACAGTATCTTGCCAGCAAAGGAATATCACATTCTGCAGTGGCACAGTGTTCTCTGCTGCATGTGAACCTGGGCACAGTTCAGCTTTCCTTGGCTGTACAGTGATGCAGATCTCTCCTTGGGGAGTGAGGGAAGCAAGAATATGCAGACTAAAGGCATTTTCTAATGACACTGGTTTCTTGTCATCCATCTAACGGTTGCTCTGCCAGCTCAGTCTTACAAAACTGGCAGCTGTGCAATTCTTGTACTACAAACTTTCTTGCAAAGCTGGCAGTTGGATTGCAGAGTGATAACTGTCTCTTGTGTTTTTAGACTCAAGTAGGGGAGTTTCTTGGGGAAAGCAACAAGTTTAACAAGGAAGTGATGTATGCCTACGTAGACCAGCTTGATTTCTGTGGAAAAGACTTTGTCTCTGCTCTACGTATATTTCTGGAAGGCTTTCGTCTGCCGGGTGAAGCCCAGAAGATCGATAGATTAATGGAGAAGTTTGCTGCTAGATATATCGAATGCAACCAACGGTAATTCAAAACCTATGTATTGGATAAGTGCCTGAGGAATGGCCGTGGTCTTTGTGGTCCTTAGGGGCAAGGTGCAACTCAGTCATACCAGGTCAGGAACTTCTCTAGGCTTGTATGAGGAGCAGATCTTGGTGCTGATCCTCTTCAGCAGCTAGGCAGGATGGAAACTTTGGGTAGAAAGTATACTGATGCTGGTGTTTCATTAAATCCCAAATACTTGCTAGAAGGAATTATTGGAAGAGAGAAGACCCAAGTATCTTAAATTGTCTCTATTCGTTGTTCTATTTTTAAACAAATGTAGATCAGTCAACTGTAAACAACAGTAATCAGCAGTAGCAATTGTCAAAATTAATAGCTAGTAAGATATTGCATGTGTTTTTGCTTGCCCACTAGATATTGAGCAAAATGTATGTATGTTAGTTGACATCAAGTAGTCAATGTTGATATTGTTTCTCATGCAATAAACTAGCATTAAAGTTTAACTAGGTGTTCAGGCTTAATTGGTTCCCATTCCTTGGTCTAGTTGGTGCATCACTAGGTTGCATTTATGAAACCCCAGGAGTGAAAAATATGCTGTTGTTTAGCTTTTGTAGGATTACCAATAAAAGGATAACATAATCTTTTGGGAATGTACTTGAAAATTCCAGTTTTCAATCGCTAGTTTTCAACATTGGGAAAAAGATGCTTTTATATTTTTTTTTCCTTCTTTGTTTGCATTTTTAAAACACTTGGGGCTTTATGCATTTCTGAAGGCTAGTTTTAGGCTCTCTTAGCTTTTTGTTTGAAAGCATAGCCTTTCTGGGTACTTTTCTTGCATGTATAAATAGAGCTAAGGGATTGAGGAATTAGGGCTCTAAAAACCTGTTTTGTGTTGTGTTTTTTTTTCTCCCTTAGGCAAACACTATTTGCCAGTGCTGACACTGCCTATGTTTTGGCATACTCTATTATCATGCTGACTACAGACCTACACAGTCCACAGGTAGAAATTAAAAAAAACAAACTTTTACAAGTTCAAATTTCTTTGGAACTTACATTCAAAATCTGATGTCCAACTCCCGTTCTTTTTTACAGGTAAAAAATAAAATGACAAAGGAGCAATACATTAAAATGAATCGAGGAATCAATGACAGTAAAGACCTGCCAGTAGAGTATTTATCCACAATCTATGAAGAAATAGAAGGAAAGAAAATTGCAATGAAGGAGACAAAAGAATATGCAATTACAACTAAAAGTACTAAACCAAGTAAGAAGGAACTAGAAACTGGGAAGATCAGTGCTCTTAAATTATTGCTGTAACTATCTGGAAGGGATAGTGTCTTTATGCAATATATAGATTACACTCAGAATGGCCAATATAGGTGTTTGGAATGAAACTGGTTCAGTTATAACTTAATACTGCTGCTTCTGTGTTGGAAACATAGCTGTGTAAGTGCGTCTGGCACTTCTGCAGAGAGGTGCAAGAAACTAGATTTGGGATTTTCTTAAAGTGTGTGTGTGGGGAAAATGATAAAATAACTGGGAAAAAAAAAAGTGGCACTTCACAAAGTAACTTCCTGTTCCTATGTGCTAGACAACAGGTGGGTTCTTGTTTTGGGTTGGTTTTTGTCTCCCTATCAGTAGCATATTCAGAGGCTGGTAAGTGCCACAGTCCTTGTGATAATGTTTGAAAAAGGGAGAGATCAGCGAATTTGTTAGTATGTATAGTCATCTGTCCTCATCTAGACCAAATAAGGACTTCTGTGTGTAGCATACACTAGAAACTAGTACTCTGCTTTTACTCAGAATACCTGGTCTTAATTTAAATTAGTGAATTCTGAATCTTCAGAATTCTACCTTTATTTAACATTACATTTTTAACATATTTTAACATATTTAACGTTTTTTGGACCCCAATGCAAAGGCATGGAATATGCTCTTACAAAAAAAGAAATCAGTGTGACTGTGTGGTGTTCCCCATAGGTGTAGCGAATGAGAAGCAGCGGAGGTTGTTGTACAACTTGGAGATGGAACAAATGGCTAAAACAGCAAAAGCCCTCATGGAGGCTGTAAGCCACGCAAAGGCTCCTTTTACTAGTGCCACTCATCTGGATCATGTTAGACCCATGTTCAAAGTGAGTGTGAAGTTCTCCTTGTATCATCATTACTAAGAGCTTTAAGTGTGGAAAACTACACTGAAGAATTAAGTGACATAACAGGTGGACTCTTTGGTTATATTTGGTTTCAGTTACCTAGTGTTTTGGGCTAAAATCGTAGTAGATTCCTGAATTTGGTTTCTTCCTTTCTTTAGCTTGTATGGACTCCACTGCTGGCAGCCTACAGCGTTGGCTTGCAGAACTGTGATGACACAGAAGTTGCATCCCTTTGTTTGGAAGGAATACGATGTGCAGTTAGAATAGCCTGTATCTTTGGAATGCAGGTTTGTATGAGACTTGCTAAGGGTGGTGTAGGCTCTGGGAGGGAGATTAAGAATGACAAACAACTTATAGAAAAAGAAGCATCTCATCTAATTTCTTGAAATGGTAAAATAAAATATTACAGTCTTATTTAGTTTGTTTTAAGATCTTGATTTTCTCAAACTTTTCAGCTCTGCTTTCCTTTTATTGCTGAGTCTCCTGTGAAGAATGTTCACTAACTTGCCTCCTACTCTCCATCAGCTAGAAAGTGTTCTAATAGTGCTAACTATACATAGAAGGAAAGTTGTGTAGGTGTGCTGGACAAGTAGCTTTCTCTAGCTCTTGTGACTTGATTATAATGCTTGTTTCTCTGTCTTATAGCTTGAACGAGATGCTTATGTACAGGCCCTTGCTCGTTTTTCCTTGTTGACCGCCAGTTCCAGTATTACAGAAATGAAACAGAAGAACATAGATACCATTAAGACACTTATTACAGTCGCTCACACAGATGGCAACTATCTTGGCAACTCTTGGCATGAGGTAAAAGCTTGATTAGTTTAAATGGTACAACTGCATTGTCCTGTGAAAACTTGCAGGGTTCTTCTACTACTTTTAGCTCCCAGTGTGTCAGAACCCTCTTTAGAATGTAGATGCAAGTGCATTACTTTGTTAGTGTTTTTTTTTAAAATATGTGTCTATGTGCATATACATACAATAATGTACTGCCTTTTTTTGGTAGACTCTATAGACACCATGTGACCAATATTGGAATACTTATAAAAGCTTTTGATATGAAATTAAAATCTCATTAAACTTTAGAGAATTCCACACAGAAACCATTACATTCTTGTTCATGTAAACAAAAATATTGTAGCTCACAGGTCCAGACTTGTCTGTGCAGTGTCTGGCAACATTTATACCACAACCACATGAAAAATTAGGGGTAAAATAACTTGGGGGGGGGGACAGGTAAGGGTCAGGTACAGGTAATCTTGGACTTCACAAAGGTGCACATATAAGTGAAGTATCAGGATACTACAGATTTTCTTAAAGCATGTTTTTCAGGAGCTCTTTAATCAGATCTAAATCTGTGCTTCTGCTAAAAGGGGTATTCCTGCTGCAGTATGTTCTCTGGCAATAGCTGATGGCTACATGATAATGAGCCAAAAGGTACTCTTGCTGACAAATGACTTGGACCTGGTTTACAGCATACCCTCACAAATGCTTGTGCCAGTCCAAGGGATTTTGCAGTGGGGGAGTAAGAAGGAAGAGAGTGAATTTTGCACTAATGGTAAGCCACAATTTTGGCTTTTTCACTGTCTACATTGGAACTTTGTTACTCAAAGTGGCAGCTAATAGTTCAGTCTTTTTATCTCTCTGGAGCAATGAACTCTCTAGAAAATAAACTCCCAAGTTGTTTGCAGTTTTGAAGGTTGATGCTGTGAGAAGTAATAAAAGGGTTTCCTTTAGTAGTTAGAGATCCAAGTTAAGTTTTTTGAGTACTGTTTATTTTTTCTCATATTGGAATGATTTGTGGCAGCTGGTGATTTTGAATGAGTCACTCAGCTCTATTTCCAGTTGTATTAGTAATGCTTCAGCTACTTCAAAACTGTTATTGTTGTCAAAGTTGTTTTAAAGGTTAGAGAACCTGGAAAGGCTATAAATGTTACATACAAATATATGTTAAGAATAAAAATATAATGGTATCCAGAAACACAATGTTTAAATATCTTTTGGTTTTAGATCTTGAAATGTATTAGTCAGCTGGAACTAGCACAACTTATAGGAACTGGAGTGAAAACGCGATATTTATCTGGCTCCGGGCGTGAAAGGGAAGGAAGCATTAAAGGCTACACATCTGGAGGGGAAGAGTTTATGGGCCTGGGATTAGGTAAGACTGGTAATCTTGGACTTCACAAAGGTGCACATATAAGTGAAGTATGACAGCTAAGAAAGCTTAATGTTACAAGATAGTAAAATATATTTACTTGCATCCAGGGGGAGCTATCTGGGATTAATGAAACTTTAAAAAAAAAACCAAAACCCTCTACTTCCAAGATGTATTAGTAATTACCAGATATGTTCTAACTTCGTAATTGGGTTAAGCTATTTAAAAAAACTCCTCCAGATTTATTTAGTGCAGCATGTTTTTGTCAAAACTGTTTTACCATATTTACTAAGTCATGATTTTGTTACCAATATTATCAGTTCTTCCTTTTTAGGCTCTGTTTTTAATAGTAAAAACATAACCCATTTACCTTTAGGAACTAATAGATGTTCCAGGGATTGGTAATTGGTTTTCCAAAGGAATTCTTTACCTCTGTATGTTGGGCTTGCTCTTTGAGTTCCTATTGTCCTTGCATTATATGCGAGAAACAAACCTTAGATTTTTAAGTTGTAAAAAATAAAAAGCTGGAAAACTGTCAAGGAAACCTTTTCATTTGAAAACACTCTGGAGTTGATGATGCTGAATGATACATAGTGATGATGCTGAATATAACAGCACTATGCCCAGCATTAACTACTTGTATCTGACTTAGAGTTAATATTTTAAAATAATATTTTATCATTTCCAATTTTTATTAACAGCATTACACCATCTTCACTTAACAAACATGATGGTAAAAACATGATATCCTAAGGGGAAAAAAGAACTCTGCTTCTTACTGTTTAATTTTGTAATCATCTGGCACAGATCTGGCAAAGGCACCATCTGCTCCATGTAAATGAAGCTAACTGGAAGCAGTAGTCACTTGTCTCTGTCTACTTATATAAAATTGGGGTTAATATTAAGTCACGATGTCATGATGCTAAATACCAGTTTTTAATGGCTTTTATTGCAGGTAACCTTGTTGGAAGTGGAGCTGATAAACGGCATATGGCAAGCATTCAAGAGTCTGTGGGAGAGACCAGTTCACAGAGTGTAGTGGTAGCAGTAGACAGGTACTGAGAATATAATCTTTTTTTGGGGAAAATATGACTTCAAGTTACTGACAATCTTCACTTTATTTGCAGACTGACAGGGATTTTTGTGTTGTTTGATTTTGTTTGATTGTAACATAAACGTGTCTGTTACCATATGAGAGTCTAAAAGACTTGGGAACATTCTCCACTTGCCAGTGTTTTGTATGACCCCTGATCAGTGGTCTGAACTCCTCAAGACCCTGAGCAGCTGAAGGGGAACAAGGGCCAATGGTGTATCCATAGTCTTTCTGCTGTCTGTTTTGACGGCCATAACTTACAATATTCTTGAAGCATTTAAAGATTGAGCAGGTGGCTGACATTCAGTAAAGGCTTGCAGCAAAGCTTTCTTCATGTCTTTTTATTCTACCTGTGAAATTTAATATGCTGTCACCCAAACGACTGCTCCAGCACTGCTTGCCCTGGATACAATTGTAAGCCTGTGCCTGTTCCCTGCAGTGGGGAAGGAGCATCATAGACTGTGACTTGGGGCAGGGAAGAGAATGCTTAGACTAGGAGAAGGACATGAACTGCTGGCAAGGAGTAAGAACAAAACAGTTGCAGAGTTCATGGCATGGAGGATTATAAAGTACCTCCAGGAGATGTGCTGAGATTTGCCTACAGCACTAAGATGTGATTGACTCCTGTGGATGCACAGCTAAAACTGCAACTCATTTACTTGTTCCGTAGGATATTTACAGGATCGACTAGGCTGGATGGAAATGCAATAGGTACGTATGCTGACCATTTGGGGGGTTATGGGAACTCTTGCAGTGTAATCTCCTGAGCTTACCCTAGTGTGTTTTAATGTTCAGTTGACTTTGTCCGATGGCTGTGTGCTGTTTCCATGGATGAGCTGGCTTCCCCGCACCATCCACGCATGTTCAGCCTGCAGAAGATAGTGGAAATATCATACTACAACATGAATCGCATTAGGCTGCAGTGGTCAAGGATTTGGCACGTGATTGGAGATCACTTCAATAAGGTATTTCTTTAAATCAAGCTACGGAACGTATTTAAATAGCAGCACTTCTTTAATCAAGTTTTTCCTTTTATGTTCTTAGTGGTGTAGGTTGTAATATGTAAAAAAAAAAAATCCATTGAAGGTGCCTAAAGAAAGCACCTATTTAAAAATCTAAAGTGTATAAATGGAAATATTTCTTTTGATCAAATGTCAAGTTAGTTTTCCTCTAAAATATACACAGAAGATTCTGGAACAACAAAGTTACTTTCCTTAAGAAACTGGACTATGTTTGGGTGTGGTTTTTTTTAAATCTAAGACTTTATTACTTTTTTTTAGTGCCTAGCTGACTATTATAGTTCCTGCACCTGTTGCATACAAAATGCAGGCATCTGTTTAGTTGGATCAAATGACTGAGAAAACTCTCTCAGAAAGTTACTCCCTGTCTTCTAAATATCTGAAAACTAGTACATGCTAGCAATTTTTAGTGGACTGACATGAAACTTGAATGATGAATTTGTTACTCATATAAGTAATACATTAACTGGTGTCTTGAAAATGTTTTTCTTCTAGGTTGGATGTAACCCTAATGAAGATGTCGCCATCTTTGCAGTAGACTCCTTAAGGCAGCTGTCAATGAAGTTTCTTGAGAAGGGAGAGTTAGCCAACTTCCGCTTCCAGAAAGACTTCCTAAGGCCTTTTGAGCATATTATGAAGAAAAACAGGTGCGATGCACTGCAATTTGTTAGCTTGCTTTAGTCCTACTTAAAGACGTTACTCGGTGTGGGTTAAATTGTTGTGTACGTGGAAGTGGCTGCAGTTACTTTGTGCCACTGTAAAATTGTGCCACTTGTCAAGCCATACTTTCTTTTTTTTTTTAAGATCTCCAACTATTCGGGACATGGTAATACGCTGTATTGCTCAGATGGTGAACTCTCAAGCTGGTAATATTCGCTCAGGCTGGAAGAATATCTTTGCAGTCTTTCATCAAGCAGCATCAGACCATGATGGGAATATTGTGGAGTTGGCCTTTCAAACTACAGCACACATAGTTAGTAAGTAATGTTTCACAGATGCAAGTACCCAAATTAGCTTTGCTGCTGTCATTCTGGTTGAAAAGGCCCATCTGAATAAGACTCTTTATATTTCCAGGTAAATAAGCAGATCTTGTAGTCAGACTCTTGAACCTGTTTAGTTTTTCCTGTCCATAGCACTCAAGAGACTTGATACAGATATCCTGCTATAGAACTTTGGAAGTTTGGAATAGATTAAATAAGTTTATATGTTGCCCCATCTGTCACAATAAGTTGTTTTGGATTAAGGAACACATTTCACAAACTTCCATGCTCAGTCAGCATCATAGGATGGGGATCATAAAGCCTATGATGCTGATGTGTGACTGCTCCTAGAGCAGATACAAGTATGTTTGAACAACATACCTGCTGCTTTCAAAGGAAGACAACCTGAAATACTCTTGAAAAGGACCTTCAATATTGATTGTAGCTTTCTTAAATGTCCTGAACCTATCATCTTCCCATTAAGTACCATGGGGGAAAAAGAGCTATGGACAGCATTAATAAATGCAAATAGTAACAAAAAAATTTTTGCTAACTTGAATTGCATAGATCTTCGGAGTTGTAGCTTGTTCCAAAACTTGTACACATTGGACTTGTTTTGTATTTTGTCTGTCCCTTAAGTCTAAACTCTAACTGCTTTTTCCTCTCTTTGTCCAGAAAATGAATAATTAACAGACTTAGATAATTTAGGTAACTTCATTCACAGTAGGGAAGCTAACATCAAGCTTTACTCCTATTACTTCTCAAAATACTTTGAGTTTTGGGTTGCATATGCTGTGAGGGTGAACTGAACTCTCACACTGAACTGAGAGTATAAAATTGATAATTATCCAACCTGAGAAAATGTGGTGCTAACAAATTTGGGTGGGGGGAGTGGGGAGGAAAGCAAGGGAAGACAGAGAACCATACTTAATCTAGAAGAGCTGGTCCTTTCATGTTTGTCCATTCAGTAGTGCTATACCATGGCTGACATCTGTAAGTCAATGCTAGTTTATCTGTGGATTTCAATATCAGTAAATTTTAAAAAGTGTATTTGTTTGTCCTTCACAGCAAATATTTTTCAACAGCACTTTCCAGCAGCAATTGATTCATTTCAGGATGCTGTAAAATGTCTTTCTGAGTTTGCCTGTAATGTTGCATTTCCGGACACCAGCATGGAAGCTATTAGACTTATTCGCTATTGTGCAAAATACGTTTCAGAAAGACCACAGGTATCTTCTTTTAATTTTTACCCTTGTATATTCTTACGCTATCAAACTGGGACTAATCTTGTAACTAAGAAAAAGCTTTCAGACTCAAACTTCAGTCTCACAGCAGCAAATGTTTGTGTTAAAAGCTTTTTCAGAATTAGGAGTCACTTTGGCATTATGTAAGCAGTAAACTGGAATTAATTAAAAAATTTTAAATCTTGTCAGTCCAAGTGGGAAATAACTGAATAACTGCATGAAATAGTCCTTTTTTTTCTTTTTAGTAGTGTTAGGATGACCTGGAAAACAGTGATGCTTGTTCTGTCATCCTAATTATTTCTAGTGAAGTTGGTTATAAACATTCGTATTTTTCTACATCAGTCTATTGTGTGAATACTTAATATAATGATCACTTTGCTGAAAACAGTCTGGAATTAGATTGCAGTTGCACGTCACCACTGTATGATGTGCATGCTGTATTCACTGTGCTGGAGAAGTGTAGAGCTGGTTTATGCCAAACTTGAATTTACTCTTTTTATAGTTGTTGCCTGTCACTGTTAAACTTGCTTGCTAAAGTCCAAACCTCTGCAACTTGTAAAGCCTTTGGCAGGACTTAAGTATGGATATGGATTTAAGTATTCATTTTCCGTATATTTTCCAGTATTTTCACAAATACTCTCAGATTTATATTTTACAAGATTTGAGTGTTACGGTTGAAACTTAAGCTAAATTTTCAAGTCTGTCTGTGCCACTGGTAGATCTAAATCTCTCAGATTTAAAGATTTTTGAGGTTTTTTTTCTAAATCTTTTTTTTTTCTGTCCATCTCCAAGGTATTAAGAGAATACACGAGTGATGATATGAATGTTGCCCCTGGGGACAGAGTATGGGTTAGAGGATGGTTTCCCATTTTATTTGAACTTTCTTGTATCATCAATCGTTGCAAATTAGATGTTCGAACGAGGTAATAGAGCTTTTCCTTTTCTCCTTTTTTAATTCAGTTAGTGAAAAGATACAGGTATGCATTGTAACATTTTCCTTTATTTGGGTTTGTTTATAGAGGCTTAACAGTGATGTTTGAAATAATGAAGAGTTATGGCCATACCTTTGAAAAGCACTGGTGGCAAGATCTGTTCAGAATTGTGTTTCGGATTTTTGATAACATGAAACTCCCTGAACAACAGACAGAGGTAACAAACAAACAAACAAATCCAAAAGCAAGAAAACCTTAGAGTTGTTTTTTAAGAACTCAATCCATCAAGGCAGCTGTTTGTATTGTTTGTCTTGTCAGTGTATTTCCAGCCCATGCTGCCCCAAACGTAATGATACATTCTTGTATTCTGTGGTATGTATGAAACTTGTCATAGTGGCCTTTCTGTCTGACTATTTTTCAAGGAGAAAATTCACACTTTGTTGTGAAAACGTATAGTTTTCTGAACAGTATTCATGTGACCGACTAAATGCTTCTGACAAGACATCTGCCGTGTGAGGCTTTTTAGTCTTTTCTAAATTCTACTCTCCTCAGAGGCCATGTGTTTTGTTGACTAGCCATGTATAAGCCGAGTGCTATTATCATAGAAGAACCAACATAAAAACAAAGACTTTTCATTGTTTCTGATAGAAATCTGAATGGATGACCACTACATGCAACCATGCACTTTATGCGATCTGTGATGTATTTACACAATTTTATGAAGCTTTAAATGAGATCCTTCTTCCTGACATACTTACACAGTTACACTGGTGTGTAAAACAAGGTAGCTTATTTACTTGTATCTTTTGATTAATGTGGGTTTTAAATGCTCATTGCTTAAGAAGGGGAAATTAACTGAATTTTGGATGAATGAAAACTACCATTAGGACAATATGTTATGTAATAGATGGATGCAGTATCTTAAATATTGGAGCATCATTCTATTTAATGTTAGGAAGCTCTTCTGTTAATGTCTTTATAATGTGTTTATGGTGCTATTGTGGCAGAGCAAAAGCTTTTAAAGAATTGTGTTAATCTTCTGCCAACTACCTTTCTCCATTTGGCTGCACAGATAACTTACAGATAAAATACCTCATTTACTGACACACATACACGCACTCATTCTGATTTTTATTTTTCTTTTTTTACTTCCCCTTCCCCCCCCCCCCCCCTTTTCTCAACCTAGTACTTTTAAATATGACTTCCTAAAGAATGTGTCTTCTTTTGGGCTCCAACTCTTCTACCTGAAACCCTGCATATAGCTAGTGTGGAATGTTGAGGGAACTACCTTGCGGGAAATAATTAATTTCTAATTGGTGCTTTTCCTTCCTTTGTCTCACTGTATGCTTCCTTGCTGCTTCTCGCCTGTACTTTGTCTTCCCCATTTGGATTTCAATCTCATGAAGTCTTTAAAAGGCTTTTTTTTTTTATTCAGTACGTTCCTAAGCTTGATATTATTGTAATATAAGTAGGCTTTGAGCTATGATACTGTGCACTTCAGGTATGGGTAAAAATGTTTAATGGAGCAGTAATAGAGAATTCTTAATTTTTCATTGATATTGTAGAATTTGATAAATATGGGAACACTTCTTTTGCAGATAATGAGCAGTTGGCTCGATCAGGTACAAACTGCCTTGAAAACCTGGTAATACTGAATGGACAGAAATTCAGCCCTGAAGTCTGGGGCCAGACATGCAATTGCATGCTAGAAATCTTCAAAACTACTATTCCTCACGTGTAAGTTCATAAACTTGTTGCTCTGCAATCAGCTATTAGTATGAGAATTAAGATTAACCTATTTTTATTTTTTTTCTACTTTATGAAGCTTGCTGACATGGAGGCCTGTGGGGATGGAGGAAGATTCAACTGAAAAGCACTTGGTAAGAGTTAATTCAGTGCAACAAACTAACTCAAAGGGGTTTGTTAGGTTAGCTTTCAAAGTATTTTATTGTAGTAAATACACTTGTCAACAAATATTGGAATTTATATTAGCTTGTATTTGATGTCATTGTGAAATAAGATATAAAGAATGGATGCAGGAAGCCTTTGAATCCAAGATCAGTGCAATCATCTGAAAGCTCACAGCTGGATGGTAGTTAGCGTTTGGGATTGCTAGAATTGTTCTGTATTCTCTTCTAGGATTTAGACCTAGATCACCAGTCTTTAAGCAGCATGGATAAAAATGCTTCAGAACGAGGACAAAGTCAGTTTTCAAATCCAACAGATGAGAGCTGGAAAGGTGGTCCTTATACAAGTAAGGAAAACTTGCAAGTTTATTAAATGAACTTCTATTGTCATTCTTAGTCCACTTCCGTAGTTCTGTAGAGAAAGTTTTTTGGCATTTAAACTTGAGGTACATATTCACAATTTGTGTTTATGCCTTGCAGAGAAATTTTCTCTTTAAGATAATCCACAGCATCACTAAATACCAAAATGTAGTGTTCTGCTAGTCTGTGTCATAAGTTGCTTAAATTCATGTTACTCCATTTCATTAGACCAGAAGCTGTTTGCTGGCCTCCTTATAAAGTGTGTGGTACAGCTGGAATTGATACAGACCATTGATAATATAGTGTTCTATCCAGCAACAAGCAAGAAGGAAGATGCTGAGCACATGGCTGCAGCTCAGGTACCATCAGACTTACTTATAACCTTGTTGTGGCAATAAAGTACAAAGACTATTGCATGCTCTGAAGTGTGTTTACAAAATAGTCTCTTCTTTTTTCTAACTCTCAGTGCTACCCTGAATGTGTCTGTCATTACTCTTAAGCTGTTATTGACACTTCTCTCTCTCTCTTTTTCCCTTTAGCGAGATGCATTGGATGCAGATATCCACATTGACACAGAAGACCAAGGAATGTATAAATACATGTCTTCACATCACCTCTTTAAGTTACTAGATTGTCTGCAAGAGTCTCATTCATTCTCAAAAGCCTTTAATTCAAATTATGAACAGAGAACTGTGTTATGGAGAGCAGGTGAGGCTTTTATTTTTGGTTTGATAAAAATACTGAGTTCTGCTTCTAGCTGTAGTTATCGAGATACAAAAGTGTGCCATTGCAATAATCTCTTCAGTTAATCTGATTGTGATGCATGCTTTTATTATTTGTCTCCTTCCTGATGACTTGAATAATTCTTGTACTAAATTATCTACCTTTTTGATTAAAGTAGAGCTACAGAGTTGGTAGTACTGTACTTAAATACCTTTATAGATTAGAGCTCAATGAAAATCAAGGAGGAAGAAATACTATCTGGACAAGAAATCATTACTATTCACTTGTGGGGGTATTGATAAACTTGAACTCTTGCTAGTAACTACAAATGCCAATGTTCCCTCTCTCCCAATGTCTGATTTCTAGGGTTCAAAGGTAAATCAAAACCCAATCTCTTAAAGCAAGAGACCAGCAGCTTGGCTTGTTGCTTGAGAATACTCTTCCGAATGTACGTGGATGAAAGCCGGCGGGACTCCTGGGACGCCATACAGCAGCGGCTGCTCAGGTAGGAGTGTCAGCGCGGCTCGGATCCTTCTCTTGTCAGCCAGCACATCCAGGTACATCCCTGGAAGCACATGTTCTAAGTTGCTGAGCAGAGTGTGCAAAGTACATGAAGATGGATACAGATATGAGCACTCCTGATTAAAAGTTGATTTAGCAATAAGAAACCAATCTACTTGCAATAAATTGAGCACCTTCTTGCCTGACATTAGCTTTTCTTTACAGAAGGGGTGGTGTATGAATACTTCTCACATCTGAGTACATACCGATATTCAGAGCTATAATAGGGTACTGTAATCTAAACACTGCAGTATAAGCTGCTGTGTACCTGGGACTTAAGTAAACATAGAAAATTATGCTAAATAAATAAAAAAGGTATTGTGGTTCTCTTTATTTGAAAAGTGAGATTTTGGTACATGAAAGTTCAGACTGCTGATCTCTAATCAGATGTAGAGAACTTGCTATTGACATTAATACAATGAATTTCAGTAGCATTCTGATTTGTCAGTATCTATGGACATACACACTAAAAAGATTAATAAAAGAGGAGGTTCCATTCCTTCTAATTAAAACAGTGCCCTAAAAAAAACCATAGTAAGTGGTAAAATCTGTACCTTGTGTTGACAGTCTACAGCAAGGACCAAAAATTTATTAATACAATAGTAACTCTTCTTTAATCCATGATGCTGAACTCGGCAGCTCTTTAATAAAACAGTCTAAATTTAGAGGGAGAACTTTTTCATGTTCCTGTGGCCTAAGCTTTCTCAGGATCAGGAAATAATGTTTGCAGGCTGAAGGTGATAACACTAATTATAGAATGTTTATGAGGAAAATCAGACTCTTCCACCCCTGACTCCATGATTCTCTGTTGACACCATATTTCCATTTGATTATCTTTAACATCTGCTGTAATAGAAAAATCATCAAGACAAATTTGTGTAATTAATGTTGTTTCTTGTGATTGAAAATTTCCTGTGGAAATGCACCCTGCTTGGAAACAAAATACACTGAGAGGACAAACAGTGCATATTATAGAAACTTTTTGTGGGTTTTCTTTATGGTTTGTCTGAAATACGTAATCTCTTCAGTGTATGCAGTGAAGCCCTGGCATATTTTATTACCGTGAACTCGGAAAGCCACAGAGAAGCTTGGACCAATCTCCTGCTGTTGCTTTTAACAAAAACACTAAAAATCAGTGATGAAAAGGTAAGAATAGCCTTGAAGTCGTGTCTGTTTGCAGTCAGGTATTTTTTCACTTCTGTTTTTGTTGAATTCAGTCTTCATTTTCATCCATATTGCAAGGTGGCTACTTCACCTATAGTGAAGTATAATCACTATAGTCACAGTCACATAGTCTGCTCTCTTTGAAATATGGCAATCATTACATCTCCATTTTTTGCAAGCATTCCACATTGTAAAAAATCAGACTGCATCCATGGAATTCACAGTTCTATAGAAATACTGATAGAATTACTGCAGAGCTTTTGTATAAAAGCACAATGAGTGTGCAATAAAGGATGGGCTTGTGCTGTATTACAGCCATACAGGAATGGTAGAGGTGACGTTCACCACTGTAAAATTGGAATTCTAGTTTCTTGACAGTGATGACAAAAAAGATGCTTCCCAGACGCTGGTTCAGCTGCGGAAGGCTTTGTTATGTATTTGTTATGTATTGAGGATGATATTTTAAAGAGGCTGGAGAAGCAGCTGGACAAATTCACATCAGCAGGGGGTGTTTCCACAAGTAGTCCCTGGTACCACCTCTAGCCTGGGAAATCCCTGGGCCACAAAATAATCTGACATGATTTTAGGGAAGTAATGCCAAATGCATGCTTTGTGTGGGGTTTCCTGTAGGAGTCTGTTAAGGCTGCTTGTAGTGGTCCTTTGGCCAACCAGGGGGACCTTTGTCTGGGTGAGACCTTGTGTTCTGACAAGTTGGTGTACCCACAAATGTGGAAAAACTGCACTTTCCTATAGTAATGGATAATAACGTTCTTTTTTTTCATATGTTCTTTAATAGTTTAGGGCACATGCTTCAACATACTACCCATACTTGTGTGAAATCATGCAATTTGACCTCATTCCTGAGCTTCGAGCTGTGCTACGAAAGTTCTTCCTGCGTATAGGTGTTGTGTTCAAAATCTGCATAACAGAGGAGCAGATACGGACAACTGGGATGAACTTACCTTCATGGTAGCCCTCAGCAGGGTTGGCTACTTCTGCTTGTACATAGAGCAATGTTTCAGAGATGGATTGAAGTGGATGGGAGAAAATGGGACCCTGGTGTATCAACACAGCAGCAAGTTACTCTTACCACAATGGCATTTGGGGAGGAGTAAAAAAAAAAAATCCTGTTCTGTCCATCCTACAAAACTATCAGCAGTTTTATTTAAATTATTGCTTACAGAGTTAATATGGTAGATGTAAAGTCTCTTTGTTTCAATGCTGGTCATCCTTATGATCAAGTCTGTCTCTTCTAGTCTTTTATCAAACGTTCGGTCTTGCATCCCAGCTAAATCTCAAAAATTGGCTGGATTCCTCAATAGAAATTATGCCCCTTGGAAATAATGAATATAGTTGTATAGCCTTGTGATGTTAGCACATGTGTTCATAATAAACTATACTGCAGTGGCTAATGACCACCTAAGATCATTCTGGGTTTTTCTTTGTGTGTACATGACTAGACCAGGCAGTGTGTTACTGTTTTTGAAGTGGGAAGCCTGTAGGGTATTTCGGGAAAGGGCTTTCCTCCTGTTTAGCAAGTCCTTTTTAAGAACTTTTTTCAGTATCAGTGCTTCATCTTCTGAGACTTATTTTTTGGTTTTATGGAAGGTTTTACATCAGGAGTACACAACAGCATCTACTCTATTTAGCTTGTAAGTCTTGAGTTAAAAGCATTTAAAAAAGACTTCTAAACTTTCCATTTATTTTCATACATTGCCAGATCACAGACAGAGCATATACAGTAATATTAAAAGCAAGGTTCAGAACAAATAAACCCACCCTTTTTACCCTTGACTACAAAGTATTTGTTAGTAACTGTGTCTGTTTAGCAAGAAGTCCTGTCCTTAGTACATAACCAGGTTCTCTTTACTGCAGATCTGCAACTTCTGATTTGTCTTTTTGTGCAAATGATTTTTGTTCCCAACTATTAGTTCCTATTGTGATCTAAAAGAAAAATAAATTCCCACGAAAATGCTCTAGTAAAATTAAACTTAAGTTCATTCATGTACTGCAAGAGTTACCAATACATTCTGCACTTTGAAGGTATGTGTGAAGCAGATGTGACTTAATGCTGCAGCTTGGTTTGCCCTAGAGATTTTTCTTTCTTTGAAATGCATCGGTTTTCTGTGACAACTGTTTCAGTGATAAAATACCAGTTTACAGCTGAAGTACTGCAGGGCTGAGGGCTGTCCTTTGAAATTACTTTCACTTAAAGTTTTAAGGCTTCTCTAAACTGGAGGAGCATGGCAGTATGGGAGGAGAGGTTCCACTTCCTAAAATAATGTAAACAAAAGTGTTGTTTTAACTGCTGTGCTATCCATATTAGCCAAACCTAAAATATAACAGTATTTAAAAAACAAAACACCAACAACCTATTTGAATAGTATTAAGTGTTTAATCTGTGATTTTGCTTTTTAAGTTGAGCTTCCTGGTCGGGCGGCAGAGTTGAGGTTGTCTTGGGATATTCCACTCTCAGAGCTGTTGGGATTTTTCTCTCTTTTTTTTTTTTTTTTCCTTTTTTTTTTTTTTTTGGTTTTTCAAAAGAACCTCATGAAGCCTGAAGTGAAACAGGTTTGTCTAAAACTAAGTGGTATTCTGAAAGTTAGGACTAGAACTCATCAGTGAAGGAGTGAATGTCTCTGAGCGTTTGTGATTTTTTTCTCTTTTTTTTTTTTTTTTCCTCTTTTTTTTTTCTTGGTGTTTCCAAAGGGTTCATATGGTGCTCTTCAGTAAATCAGCCTGTTCTGTATAAGCATTGTTTGGGAATAGTGATAAGGCTTTCACCTTTTTATTTTCACTTTTTATTTTTAACCAAAGAAAAATAAATGGTAGTTATGGCTCTTTAACTTTTAAACGTATACACTAATATTTAGTAGGAGGGAACATATGGCTATATTTTACAATAGGAAAAGACTGAAAAACAAGCAATGCTGATATTTAACTTGCTGCATTTGTAATGTCCTTTTGTGTTGCATTTAGTATAGTAGCTCATTCCCTGGTAATGTCACTTCATCAGTTACAGTAACAATGAAGTATTTATTTTAATTCTATTTAAATCTGTAAGAATAGGCTATTCCTTTTCTTCTGGTCCTAGACAGTCCTAAAGAAAATATTTGAAACTTTATTTTTCAGATTTTGAATGTCACTGCCTCATTGAATGTATTATTTCCCCTCAAAACACAAACTTCTTAAAGTCGCATGCTTTTTCTGTATTTTACAGTTTTGAAAGCCTTACAACTCATGTCTTGAAACAAGTCTTAATTTTCAGATTTGAAATGACTTTACAGCAGCATTGTGGGCTTTCTTTACTGTACTGTGCAACATTTGTACTATCTGCATATAGAATAAGGGCCTTTAATCAATCCTTTTCTTCAGCCTTTGTTCTGAGACTGTTCTTTTGGTTAAGTTAACTTTTATTGTATTTATATCATTTATAAACTGCTGAAATTAGGTGATATCTAAACATCCTATGCTCTGTAGCACGTGAAGAGGGACTGGAATGCAATTGGATTATAAGAGCCTTAATCCTGTCAATTTTCTGAAATTGATTGTACATGTTAAAGCAATAAGAATGGTATGTTCAGTGTAATACCTGAAACGGTTGTATTAATGTCAGCTGTTTGGTTTCCCTTATACAGCCAGAAAGATCGTAACCTATCGACATCTTAATGAAGCTAAAAATGCTGAGCCAAAACTCCTGCAGTAGTCACTGCTGGTTCCGATCTTGTCCCGACTCTGCTGACATAGACTTTATCTGCCCAGTGGTGGTTTTGTTGGCTTTAGTGGAACTGGGAATGAGAACAAGGTTCTGTGTCAGCATCTCCTGGTAGAGATCGAGACATCTGTGCAATACATGGAGTAATAAAAAAGTAACCTCTTAGACTTTTAAAGTAGTGTTATACAAGAAACTAAATAATAAACTGATTTACCTAAAATGGTATGAATATGGAGACTGCATGATATTTGTTATTACTACTTCTTTTGGAATCCTCTAGGAAATAGGTAGGCAGGGGGAGGATGCTAATGAGGAAAACCCTAAAAACTCCATTTTATGTTGATTCTATTGTGTCCTTACAGTACAAGGAAATTTTATTTTACAGTGGTTTATCTGTCTCACATTCTAAACTGTAAACAGACCAATCGAAAACAACGTCCACTGTTACAAACACCCCCTAAACTTTAGCTCAATCTTACCATCAAGAAAGATTAAAAATAGTAACTTCTAGTCAGAACTAGGATTTTCCTGTCAAAAGTGCAGCTCCCTTTAATATGTAAATTCAGTTTGTTCAGCACCTTTAATGTTATTTGTGTAAAATATGTTTTAACATATTTAAAATGCCTAAGTTTTTTGAAGATCTCCATATTAAGTGCATTTAATATCAGTAATTTAAAGAAGAGCATTCCTTGCCCAGTGGGTGTATACATTTTTGAGAGAATACCAAAATTATATAATATGAAAACCTATGTAAAGTTTTCTACATGAAAATACTGTGTATAATACTGTTATAATATTCCATGCTTTAATCAAGTGGTAAATCAATAAAGTTTTAAGAAGTGTTGCTTGGGCTTTTTTCATGTAATTTATTATAAGGCTCTAAGACTATATCACTGATGGTGATAACCACTTTTAGGGGCTGGTTGGGTTGGGCTTTGGGTGGATTTTTGATTGATTTGGGCCTTTTTTTTTTAATATCGAAATGCCCCCCTACCTCTTCTGGCTGCTCTTTCCTCAGTGGCACCGTCCCCCTCTTTTAATGACTAAGAGGGCTCCTGGCTTTCGGGCGCCTCCGCTTTCTGCCCTCTTGCGGCCTAGGTTGCCCTCGCCGGGCGCTGAGCCGTCTCCTCCTACCCTCGACCGGCTCCCGCTTGCCGTGTGCCCGCTAGCCCCCGCCCGCCCCGCTGATGGCGCCCAGGCCCGGCCATGGCCGCCCGCGCTGGGTGCCGCCTTCCCGCGGCTGGCCTCAGGCGCCGCAGGGCCTTGTGGGAAGAGCCTGGCTATTGGTCGGCCGCCCCCCCTGGGGAGCGCGGCAAGGATTGGCTCGTAGAGGAGCGTGTCGGGGGAAAGAGAGGCCGTTGATTGGCCCGGCGGCCTCGCGCTGTCACCGCCCTGCGTGATGCGGTCACGGTGCCGCCGCCGCGCCCTCTCACCGCGGTTTGAATGTGAAGCGCAGCCGGAGCTCTCGGAGCCGCCGCCGCCGCCGGGGGGAGACACCAGGTGAGGCTGGGCCGGGCCGCGCCGCCTGGCGATGCTGGCGGTAGGGCGACCCCGCAGCCCGGCGGCCCGCATGGCCCGCTGGCGGCCGCCGCTGCTGCGCTCCGCACTGGGCTCGGGCGCTGGGCCCGCGGCGCAGCGAGAGGCGCAGCTCACCATGCTGAGGGTGCTCCGGCCCGCCTCGCGATTGGCCCGTGGCCTCTGGGGCTGAGAAATCTGCTCTCCTCATTGGCTTCCGCTGCTGTCAGTCTGGGACTGGCGGGGAGGGGGATGGGAGCAAGTTAGTCTGAGGGCGGCCGGTAGCGTTGGGGGCTCCCCCGCCGCCGTCAGCCCGCGCTGCCCCGGCTCGATCCGGCCCGGCGGGGCTGTGCAGGCCGGCCTGTCCGTGGGCCCGCCTGACGGGGGCCGCAGCTGAGCCGAGCCGAGCCACAGCCGTGTGAGGCAGCGCGAGCGCCGCTGCGGGGGAGGCGCAGTCTGGCGGCGGCGGGCGGGACGGAGGGGCCCCGTCCCTCGGATAAACCGCCCGGCGGCGGGGACGGGACCGGGGAAGCGGCGGGGCGCGCTGGGCTGAGGCGGCGGGAGGAGGCTGGGCCGCTCCCGTGGTGGTGGCCGGGCCTGGAGTGCTCCCGGGCCTCGGGTGGCCTCGCCAGCAGCTCTGAGGGGAACGGGCGGGAGCGGGCTGTCGGGGGCGCTGGGTGCTTGTCCCCCGGCCCCCGCCGTTTGGTGAGGTGGGAAGCGAGTGTAAAGATAATCTTTCCTATAAAATCTGAACCGTAACCATCCTCCGGCACATAGGTGGCGTTTGGTGAGTGGTGTGGTGAGTGGATGCAGCAAGAGACTTCTCTGAAGTTCTTCACAGCCTAAGGCTTGCAGGGCTGCTGCTTTTTGCCTTTAGTTTTTTGTTGTTTTTTTTCATAAATGATCTGTCGTTAATTTGACTACAGTAGTTAATACATTAAGCACATTTTCTGGATTTTCTTCTGGAGAGGTGGGCTGAAAAGATTGTTTTCTGTGGTGTTTTCAGGAGGTGTATGTCACAACATAGCAAAAAGCGTCACATCACTTCAAGTACTGCCAGGTTTTTGTAGTGGAAAACAAAAGAAATGAAAACCTAAAGGAAGAGAAAGAAATAAGAGTAAGCAGGTAGCAGGTGAAAATATTCATCCTTATGTAGGAGGGGTTGAGCAGTGGGTTCAAATCTTCACCTTTGGCCTTTAAAGTAAACTCAGAGTCAGCTTGAGGTATATGTTTTTTACATAGGTCCCTATATTACATATGTATGTGAGGTATTTGTAAAAGGCTATTCAGGGTTGTCATCTCCTCTTTCAATTTGGTTTCCCATTTTAGTCACATTTGGTCTTCATAAGTGATTTCTGTGTGGATTTGTACCTGGGCCTTCCAAACTTCCTTGGAGCAGATAATTTATATTTTTTTAATTATGAAAGATTAAGTATTGGTTTCAACATCATAGTAATGATGTATGAGGCCATTTTGTAGAACAGATGAGCCAGCTATTATTAGTGTTGTTTGCTTATACTGTACTTTATTGGGATTTTGTTGTTTGATGTGAATTGGTGAACAGGACTACAGGGAAGTAAACCCCCCAAAAGGGAAGGGGGTTAAAACATGGGAGGCAGAAGTGGTTTTTTTACTTTTTGTAAAATATATTGGGACCTCAGTTACTCATTAATATCCATTTAATTCGAGAAGATACTGTTGCTCTCTCTTCTAATAATACAGCTGCCGTAGTTAAAATAAAAATTGTGTCATTGAAACTCATTGCCTTTGATAGCATGCTTACATAGAAACTATATTTATTGCACTGATAATTAACATAGAACAAAACCAAAGCGGGACAGACAAATTTCAGTTTGTCTTACTAATTAGAAACTTTAGAGAAGAAATAGAAATCTTTGCTTCCTCATTACTTCTCTAGTGAGTGAACTGTGCTGCTGGTGGTAAGAAAGATGGGCAGAATTGATGATGATACCCTGAACAACAAGATGTCAATTAAAGCATGTCTTGCTACTGTTTTAGTGTTACAGTAATTTTAATTATTCCAATTAAAGCTCTGAAGTTAAATAGCACTGTGGTAAGTGTGAGAATGTGTGTGGGAGGATTACTAGAGAGGAGTAATTTAGACTTATTGCACAGAGTTATTCTGTAATAAGTATTGCAGTTTAAATTAACTCCTATTCTAATTGAAGTTAATTTTATAGGGTGGACAACCCCTCTGGCTTTGCACAGTCTTTTGTCTTTTTGTAAAAAAATTAATTTTCTGTTGAGTTTTCTTTGATAGTGAGTATTTAATTTTAAACAAGCCTTGGCTCTCCAATACACTTTAAATTGTTCTATTTACAGTTATATAGGGCAGGACTATTCAGCTTTTTTAACAAGGAATAGGTTTCTGGGGCTGAGAATAGTTCTCAAAAGCAAAACCAAGCTTCTGTTGTCCTGAAAGAGCAGGAGATCATCTTTTGGCTATACCTGGTTCATGATTTGCTGAATGTATGATCCTGTTCTAAGAGTTTGGTGTCAATAAACTAGACAATAATGGTTACATGTAGTTGAAGAAATTGAATGTTTTGTTTTGTGCTTGGTGCACACTAGCTGTTGTTCTATTGGATGAGACATGCAATGAGACTATGCTTTAGGAGGTACAATCAACAAGAGCTGATGTGTGGATCAGGTGGATTCCACGTGTCCTCCATGGAATCTAGTTTTACATATGTGTAGATTATAGGATATATTTTCTGATCTGTATTTGTAACAAAATTGCTTGTGGGTTTTAGGTTCTGCCAGAATGGAGTTGAGTGATGCCAACTTACAGACTTTAACTGAGTATCTGAAGAAAACACTAGATCCAGATCCTGCTATAAGGCGTCCTGGTAAGTGATTCTCATGAGGGACCAAAAAAGTTTAGTTTCTTTTTGGCTCTTCTGTCTGTGTATAGCAAACTTCAGTGGATGTTTATAATATAACCTCTTTGCAGAAGTTCTCAATATCCTTTTAAAACAAAACACACAAAAAACCCACAGAAAAACCAATGAGGGATGGATATAAGAATAAATTTAATAAATAAATTCGTTTGCTTTTTGCAATTTTATTTTCCTATATTCTTGATTTTATTTTATTTTTTTTGGTACTGCCGTTGCTTAAGATGGTGCTGCTGTTCACAGTCATAGAATCACAGAACCATAGAATGGTTAGAGTTGGAAGGGACCTTAAAGATCATCAAGTTCCAACCCCCTGCCCTGGGCAGGGACACCTCCCACCAGACCAGGTTGCCCAAAGCCCCATCCAGCCTGACCTTGAACCCCTCCAGGGATGGGGCAGCCACAGCTTCTCTGGGCAACCTGTTCCAGTGTCTCACCACCCTCACGGTAAAGAATTTTTGGTATCTAATCTAAATCTCCCCTCTTCCAATTTAAAACTGTTACCCCTTGTCCTGTCACTAAACCAGGATTTACTTCTATGAGGTTACGCCTTTTAAAAATGGTGAGGAGGCAATCCTGCTTTGAATTGAGAGTTTTTGTTAATAGCAGAATCATTAAAGGAGACACAGTACCTTTTGTCAGACCTGTTCTGTGTTTCTGTTCTTGTGAAACTCTGGGGAATTGTTCATGTGTTAATTATTTTAAATAGACATTTGAAGTATCATAGGACTCCCATTGGAAAAATCAATTCCACTTTTGCTGATCTTAATATATTCTCTTACAGCGGAAAAGTTTCTTGAGTCAGTTGAAGGAAGCCAGAATTATCCGTTGTTACTCTTAACACTGCTGGAAAAATCACAGGAAAATGTCATCAAAGTTTGTGCGTCTGTAACGTTCAAGAATTATATTAAAAGGAACTGGAGAATTGTAGGTATCCTAGTGAGTAGTTGTGTTAAGATTTAATCATTTTAAGGTTTAATAAGATACTCTGCAGTAACCTTGAAGAACGTGTGTATGTCTGTGCTCTATGAAAGAAAGTAGATCACTCAGAGAACAAACACAAGGTGTGATTTACTGATGAGATACTAAAACCTGGACTGTTGGAGTCCATTCTATTAAAAAGCTATAGCTGGGTGATAAAATGATGAACAAATAATTACTCTAATATTATGTGCATATTTTGAAGAAGCACAATATTTAAAGCTCATTTAGCTAACAGTAATATTAATTAAACTAAAATGATTGTCAAGTGTCTTTACACATTACTGGCCAATTTGGCTTGTATCCTCACAATGTTACACACATTTCAGGCCAGCACTGCAGCTAAAAGTGATGATACAAACTTCCTTTCATGTCAATGCTTCTGGAGCAAAGAATAGTGAGGGACAGTTTATTTTGGTGGCCTTGCTAGTTTAACGCTTAGAATTATTTTTAGGCATAAAAAGGAAGTACTGCCACTTAATCCTGTTTTATCCTTTGTGTTGAAGAGGTCAGAAACATTTTTGATTCAGAGCTTTCAGCGTTCATGACATTTAATTTATGGTAGAAAATGTTGAGAGCTCAACTCATTCAGCGGTTTTCATTGACGTGTTTATACTTTGTCTCAGTGGAAGTACTGTTTATATCTGAAAAGTATCAATGGTATAATGTTGAAACTGGTTGATATTTCATCATCACATCTTAGCTGGTATCTATTTGCAAATTTGCATGTGATTGCCCTTCCCCCTCCAGATACTAATATTAAGAAGCCGTAGCAGTCCCAGCTCTGGTTGTGTTTAATCAGATCAGTACATTCAGTCTGGCGTGAAATTTCTAGAACTTTGGTTTTGCAATACTGTGTTCTCAGTCAATTCTCACAAATTGCATCTTTATCCGTAGTGTATTGTAAGTAGAAATAATATTCTGTAATGGAAAAAATTGTAGGTGGCTTTCTTTTTATGGATTGCTGATGTAATTCAGGATGAGATTTTGTTTGGAGTAGGTGGAGATACTATGCAGTAAATGCATCCAGAGGACCGTTATGATTGCTGTGTGGCTTCAAGCACATTATTTTGTCCAAAATTGAAGCTTTCATTTCAAGACCAGCTGCACAAACATAAAATACAGCCCTGGGGCTGGCTTACCTACATCACGTGGCTTAATTTAGCAACCTTGGACTTGGCTGATACAAAGCTAGTGGAAGTAAAAGGGTTTTTCCTGTTCAAGGGCTTGGATTTGGTAGATCCTGGAGAGTCATATGTACAGGGCACTCTAGAGAGAGAAAAGAGTTTGCTTTTTTGATTTATTTTTAAAGTATGTACAGAATACTCATCTATGTGCTGCCTCTCATGTCTTGTAAAAAGGTCTAAATTCTTTGAAAAATCTCATAAATAACTCCATAGGAGGATTTGCTGTTGCTGATCTCTGTACCACCTCTGTCCTGATCTATCTAAATGCATAGCAGCAAGTCTTGCCTTCCTGCTTGGAACTTGCTTAGTGCAGTTATTGCTGCCTTTTACATCAAATAAACTTGTAAAGCTCAGGTTTTAAAGGTCGTCTTCTTTTTGTGGTTTTTTAATGTATATATAATGATGCTTTACGTTCTTCTGATTCAGTGCAATTTGATAGAAGCGGAAAAGCAAGTTCTTTGTGTCTTAGTTTTGTAAGTGCTGGTTACAAAACCTAAGTCATGAAATTTTGAAGTTACTAAACTTTTTTTTTAACTTTATGGAAAGATGGTAAAAGGGAGGTAAGAAGGAGGGTAGTAGTGCCATCTGGTTTAAGCATCTTTAGATCATTGAATTACTCTGGAGGTTCTTACCTCTTCTAATTGCTGTCTGGTTTCTAGGTTTCTTAACCTTGGTGCTGCCATCACAGATGATGTGATTATCTCTGCTGTCACTGATTGGTGACAAGCCTCCTTATTTTTTTATTTCTTCAGTAGAAATTTTGTCATGTAGTACCACTTGGCACTATTGACTGACTGGACTTTGAACTGATTGATATTTTGAACTGATTAGATAACTCTTAAAGTCAGTGTTACAGTTTTGCTGGTGTAACCTGCACCTATCTTCATGTACGGTTTCTAGAAAGTATGGCCTGAGGCAGCTTGCACAAAATGAATCTGTGAGGTTGGAGGAAGTGAGGACAAAGATGTGGTTTGGTGTGGTGGAAGAGGAGACTATTGGCTAAACTTATATATGTTATTGGCATATGCATCCACCCTGATTATGGCTGAATTGCTGATCTGAAAAGTCACTGTTCGAGAAGGAGAAAACTAGTTCAAGGTTCTACAGAAAGATGTAATTCCTTTCAACTTTTTTAAGGTACTGCTGTTATAGATACATTGTAAGCAATATCTTTAACAGATCTGTGATATTTACATAAATCAGTATAAGCAGTTGTTTTCTGAAATGTTGATATTCACTTCTTGCCTAGAGTATACTGATATGCCCATGACTTAATTATTGTTTTAATTTTAGGTTGAGGATGAACCGAACAAAATATGTGAATCAGACAGGATAGCCATTAAAGCCAACATAGTGCCCTTGATGCTTAGCAGCCCAGAACAAATTCAAAAGCAGGTAATATGTCCGTTTCTGGTTATATCCATGAGACTCTTGAAATATTTTAAGTGTCTTTAGAGGCTCTGACTATTGGCAGAGCTCAGTTCCCTTACTGATGAGGTCATCACAATCCAAGTAACTTGGGGTATATTGTCACAGCTACTTTTGCCTACTTTAATTTTTTGTTGTTGTTTTTTAAACCATATAATCTTATGGCTAAGTTCTAGTATTAGACAGTTAAATATAGTAATTCCAGAAAAAGTGAGACTGCCTGTACACATTGGATTTAAAGTGAGATTTATTTATTTGAGGTGAAAAGTAGTAGATACTTAACCCAATTATTATTTTTTTTTAATTTGACAAGAATAATAAGCATTTTTCTTAGATATTTACCACATTTGGCATGACTGCTGTGGTTTTTGTAATGAGGAGCCTGCTATTATATCATGTAATGGTTATGTTTCCTTTCCAGTTAAGTGATGCTATTAGTATTATTGGTCGGGAAGACTTTCCTCAGAAATGGCCAGACTTACTGACAGAAATGGTGAATCGCTTTCAAAGTGGAGATTTCCATGTCATTAATGGGGTCCTTCGCACTGCTCACTCTTTATTTAAAAGGTATTGGAAATAAGGGAGTTAGTATATGGATTGTAAATTTCTGTTCATCTCTAAATTTTTACTATTACACTTAATTTTGTAGATTTACAAAGTCTACAGTTGTGGCTTTGACTTACGCATATTGACATCTTAATAAGGAGTTAAATATTTGTCAAATTGTACACCTGGCACGGTATTGAACTATGTTGTTTATTATTTACTTGACAGTATTTGTTTCAAGGTTCAGCACATAAAACTAATTGTATGAAAAGTTAATTTAGTAATGAATGTGAAGACAGTATTCTATTTTTTGTGTATTTCTCTTTCACTTGTCAGGTACCGCCATGAATTTAAGTCAAATGAATTATGGACAGAGATCAAACTTGTCCTTGATGCCTTTGCTTTACCCTTGACAAATCTCTTTAAGGTATTTCTTTTTGAGTCATTTCTAAAACAAGTGTAGCGTTTTGATGTGCTTCTTGTGAATGCCTGCTAAATGAAAACTTAAGAATAGTTGCTTTGAATTGGTTAATGAGATTCAAACTGAAATCATGAAGTAAGACCTTTCAGGATTGATAAGGGGAGGAAAAAGAAATGTTTTCTGTTTTGTTTTGTTTTGTTTTTTTAAATAAAAAACGAAAGAAAAAAGTGTTACATCACATTTTTCAATGCCTCTGGTCAATGTGGTTTGTGTGTGTGTTACTTGACTGAATCTTACGTCTTTTTCCAGGCAACCATTGAACTTTGCAGCACACATGCAAATGATGCTAGTGCTTTGAAGGTTCTTTTTTCTTCTCTCATTCTAATTGCGAAGCTGTTCTACAGTTTAAATTTTCAGGTGAATCTCCTTGTTTTTCTAATAGTTTTGCCTTGATCTCACGAAGCTGTTATGCTCTTATTTATAGGATCCATTTGAGGCAGCCTTTAAGGCCATGCTTTATCGCAAAAATAAAATTTGACAGTCTGCATCAACGCTGGAGTAAAGGAACAGTAAAGATGGGGTTAATTAACATGTTAGCTTGGCCCTGTCTAAACAAAAGTTCAAGAGAGTCTAAGCTCTTGTCACAGCAAGGAGGCATTGCATGGGTAGCTCTGAGCAGCTGTGACAGACAGAAGTCAAATGCCTGAGTTTGTACTCGCTGCGTTCCTTTATAGATGTGTCTGTACTGACATGAACTCAGTCATGTGGGTGAAAGTCAGTTAAAACCAGTAGCTCCGTAGCACTACAGTGGCAAGTAATTCCGGTAGCAGTGTGGAGCTTTTTTGTTTTGAAATCAGATCTAAATTTCTATTTAATACGTAAACTATCTGGAAACTAATAAAAAGATACTTTGCTGGGGTTACATATGTTCATGTTGAGACATAAAATGTAAGTCTGAAGTGTGATGATCACGCCTTGATTGCTTGGGCTCTTTCATACTGGGCAAAAGAGCAAGCTGAGGGCTTATGCTCTCTTGTTCTGAGAGTAAGAGGCAATATAAGGTTCTTTGTTTATAAAACTGTAGGCTGTATAGGGTGTAAGCAACTTGTAGTGTATTTGGAAATAGTGTATTCCAAAGCCTCTGTCTGGAGGGTTTTTGATTGGGAAGAGGAGGGGTAGTGTTTCATTTTGAAGATTGTTTTCCACACTTTATTGTCCCTCAATAGATTATGAGGTGGATACATACTACTTACAATGTAGGTATGTTACCTAAGCAGTGCAATCAGAAATTAAAATGTAGATTTATACTTTTCCTTCACAGGATCTTCCAGAGTTTTTTGAAGACAACATGGAAACGTGGATGACAAATTTTCATACTCTTTTAACTTTGGATAATAAACTTTTGCAGACTGATGTAAGTGCTGCATAAACCTCCTAGTTTGCCTCTGTGTAGTACAGGGGGTTGACTGAGAATTTAGGTCTAAGTCTGAACAATGCAATGTTTTCTTTGACTAACCAAAGGAATGGAATGACTGTGAGGAAATGGGGTTTAAGAGAAGTTGTTCCGTTGCCTAAGAAATTTCAGGTCCAGTTCTTGAAGTTGTATCTCAGATACAGGTATACCCAGCTGTGCACAGAAATTGTTACAGATAATCATCAATGAGCAGATTCTTTTGAGGACATCTGCTGAAGCAACCTGATCATTAGAGAGTCACAGTGCTTAGGTTTTCTCTACCTTTCGGCTGGTTTATGCACTATGTTTTAGAAAACAAATATCTTAAAGAACTTGAAACAGTTGAACACAGAAGGCATAACCCTCTAAGTACTTTAGTTTAGCATTTGCTGGCTTTGTCTAATTATAAGAATTAGTAGTTTCACAGATGAAAGATGATATCAAGTCATCAAATCTCAAGTTAATTTTGTGCATGCTGTCTACACTTTAAATGCTGATGTCCTCCAGATACTGTACAATAGTTTGCCACATGATGGAGCCAGAGCAACTCTATAAATTGCTTTACAATGCGTAAGGAGGCTTACTAAGTGTATCTGTGCTATAGTTGGTGGTTTTAGGCTAACGCTGCTGCTAAAAGGAGCTTTGCTGCTCTTTTCTCTTGTGTCTGTGGACTGTTGCACAGTACAGACATTCATGCAGCTGTGTGCTGAACAGAGTCAGGAAGTGATGTGCTTTAAAACTGAGGTGGGGATTGGCAGGGGGTGACAGAACTGGGGTGATGGTTTGTTGTTGTTATTTCTTTAATTCCAGCTCAGTTTTCCCAATTCCCTTTCCTTTGTGGCTCCACAAGCATCTTTGCTGGTATGGGGAAGGAAACTACTTTTACAACTATTCCAATTTAAAGTAGCAAGATATGATGTCTTCCAAGCATATTTTTTCAACCCCTTATGTTGTCTTTTTCCAAAGACATTTGTAAATTAATTTCATGTCAAACTTTATCAGGTCTAAATGATTTAAAGTGCATAGTACTTTCATTTGAAATGTAGGTGTGATTTATAACTTGCAGTGCAGTTTCAGTTCAAATCAGCAAAATACAGTAACTCTAAAGATGTGAGATGGATTTCTTTCACCTGTTTAGAACATGGTAAAAGAATAGTGTGAATATTCCCTTCAAATATGTTAATATTTTAATATTTAAGTTTGGATGTTTAAGTTTTTAGTTTTGTTTTATGTGAGGATGAAGAGGAAGCTGGATTACTGGAGCTCTTGAAATCACAAATTTGTGATAATGCTGCTTTATATGCTCAAAAATACGATGAAGAATTCCAGCCCTACCTGCCACGTTTTGTAACAGCAATCTGGAATCTGTTAGTTACAACAGGCCAGGAAGTGAAATATGACTTGGTAAGTTGTTATAAACTGATCTTGTCAAGTTTAATAATGAATTATAAATTGGTCAGTCATGCCAAAGCTGAGTGTGTTCTGTTTGTGTTGTTCCAGCTGGTTAGTAATGCAATCCAGTTTCTGGCCTCGGTTTGTGAGAGACCACATTACAAGCATCTGTTTGAAGACCAGAATACATTGACAAGCATCTGTGAAAAAGTTATTGTTCCCAATATGGAATTTAGAGGTAATTTTTTGAGGCTTAATTTTCAAAGACACAATAAAAATCTAACTAATTATAGCGATTTGTGGCTGTGCAGGACTAAGAATTGAGGTTTACCTCTTGTGTACTTTAGTACTGGATTCAAAACCAAGTTTCTACAACAGATTGCTGCCCTATGGGCTTTGTGGAATTGTATGAATAGATCTAATCATTTTTCTGTCTTACTGAGGTCTCAAATTGAAAAGTATAGCAAGCCTAGATATGTGCCACAAACTGTTCATGGCTAAAGTGAGTATCAGAATAATTCAAGTCTAAATAAGCATTGATATCAGGCCTACTAAATTGTAATGTCTATTTCTCCCAAGTTTTGGTGGGCTCATGTTGATCCTAGTATCTAAAATCAGTGAAGATGTATTGCAGTGATGAGAAGCCTCTCTCTTAAGTCTATGACTCTTGAAGCCTTTCTAAATGCACTTAGTGTTGAGTGTCCTGTCTTTTTTTTCTTTTTTTTTCTTTTTTAAATCAGGAATACATGGACTCATGAGTATGAAAGACTAATTTGTGGGGCAGCAGCAAGCTAAACAGGCTAGTCTGGCAGGATATTTACCATTAATTTCTATTAATGTTATAGAAAAATACTTAGAAAAAATAGCAAGTTGATAATAATAGACCTTTTTATCATAAAAAGCAGAGACCTCATTATTTAAACTTCTCTATATTTCATATTTTCAGCGGCTGATGAAGAAGCATTTGAAGATAATTCTGAAGAATATATAAGAAGGGATTTGGAAGGATCTGGTAATCCACAGATTTATACTAAGAATACTTGGTCTTTAAATATAGCTCTAAAGAACTGAAGCAATTTAGTGAAGCTTTGTTTTTTTTTTCCCCTCCCAAGAGAGTTTATCGGGTTTTGATCAAGTTTACTGTCATGATGTGCCCATCACAGTGTCTTCTTTTTTTTGAACAGTGTTTTTGTAGGGTTTTTTCCTTAATTGGATTGGTATGTCTCCTGCACTGCACACGTTCTTATTTCAGCAAATATAGCCTGTAAGTCAATGCTGAATAGTGGCCACAGTTGTGTATTTAGTTCCTATGTGTAGAGTTTTAAATAACATGGAGAGACTGTGCCTGTATTTAGTAGTCTATCATGTTGAAACTGAAATTCTGACTGGTGTTGCATACAAATCTGTGATGAAGCCAGCTGGACACCAGCCAGCTCTTGTACCCAGCACCGCGTTCAGACCAATGCAGTAACTGTCCTGAAAACACAGAGCTGTGCTACCAGAGCTACTTCATCTTCTGATTGTAGCTGTTTGGTCTTCAGCCACAAATGAACCAAATCTGGATCTGTGTCACAATTCTGTATATGCTGTTCTGTGCCACTAGCAGTTTGCTGACTGACACTTTTAGATTAATGACAGTTCATAACAGATTTAAGAAACTACTGTATGCTTGCAGTGGAGCACAAAAATTGGAGGAAGACATTTTTGAACTTTTTTCAAGTGAATGTTTTATCATTCTTATCCAGGATTGGCTGCATTCTAGCTATTTGTGAAGCTTTTATTTGTTAGCTACTCCTGCTTTTAAGATAGTTGAAGCAACAAGTATTTGTGTTTTTCAGAGATTATTTTAGAAATGTACTCTATTGCATTTAAATTGACTTGCTTTATTTTCCTTCTTTTGCTTCTGTTAGTATATTGTATTAAAGGCCAGCTGACTTCTTTTTTTCCTCTCTTGAAACAAGGAATTTCTACAGCTTTTTTTTTTTTTTCCAACAAAAATATACTGATTCAGTGTATATTCATATTCAGTGACTAGCAGCTTAGCACCACACAGCAGCTTGCTTTCTCCCCACCCTACTGCAATGGGATGAGGGAGAGAATAGGGAGAGTAAAAGCAAGAAGACTCACTCTTAAAAAGTAACTTCTTAAAAGTGGATGGAGATAAAGAGGAATTAAAAAGGAGGTGGTGGTGGGGCGAAGTACTCAATGACTCAATGTCTCACAGAGTAGATTGATGCCCAGCCTGTTCCTGGGCAATGGCTACCTCCCAAAAAACCCTCTCCCCTCAGTTTTTATTGCAAAGCATGACATTATAGGCCATGGAATACCCATTTGGTGGGTTTGGATCAGCTGTGCAGGCTGTGTGCCCTCCCAGTTTCTTGCCCACCCCCAGCCTACTTTCTGGGAAATAAAAAGAGAAAGCCTTGACACTGTGCAAGCGCTTTTCAGCAACAGCCAAAACACTGGGGTGTTATCAACAGTTTTAGTCACCAGTACAAAACACAGCACCATATGGGCTGCTATGAAGAAAAAGGAGGTGGTGGTGGTGGGGCGAAGTACTCAATGACTCAATGTCTCACAGAGTAGATTGATGCCCAGCCTGTTCCTGGGCAATGGCTACCTCCCAAAAAACCCTCTCCCCTCAGTTTTTATTGCAAAGCATGACATTATAGGCCATGGAATACCCATTTGGTGGGTTTGGATCAGCTGTGCAGGCTGTGTGCCCTCCCAGTTTCTTGCCCACCCCCAGCCTACTTTCTGGGAAATAAAAAGAGAAAGCCTTGACACTGTGCAAGCGCTTTTCAGCAACAGCCAAAACACTGGGGTGTTATCAACAGTTTTAGTCACCAGTACAAAACACAGCACCATATGGGCTGCTATGAAGAAAATTAACTCCATCCCAACCAGATTTAGGTGCATAATTATCAACATAGTAAAAAGTTTCCCTCTGTGTTTACTGAAATGTTCTTTGGAGGGCAGTAAAACCTGTGAATACTCATGCAGTCTTGGTAGGTGTCCATTCCTCTTTTTGTTGTACAAGTAGTCCCTGTTATGACAGTAAGTAAAAGATTTAAACCTGTTCATACACATCAGTGAGGAGGATTGAAGGTGTGGCTGTAACTTGAGAAGCTGTATACTATTAGTATATTATTATGATGTTTATTAATATGAAAAGTTGTATACTTTCTCATATCCAAACAATCTTTGATTCTCGTGCAGATATTGACACCAGGCGCAGAGCAGCTTGTGATCTCGTCAGAGGCTTGTGCAAATTTTTTGAAGGACCTGTGACAGGGATTTTTTCTGGATATGTTAATTCTATGCTGCAAGAATATGCAAAGAATCCATCTGTTAACTGGAAGCACAAGGATGCAGCTATTTACCTTGTTACGTCTTTGGCATCCAAAGCTCAAACACAGAAGGTACTTTTACATTTTAATCCATATTATAGTGTATATGAGGACTGCAGTTCATTTTATGCTGCTTCAGAATGGGAGAAACTGTATTTGTAGTAGTTTAATGTCGGTGAGATTAAAAGTTGTCCATGATACAATCCTATCACAGTTGGATCTGCAGGTAGATTGAGCGAAGTCAACAACCATGTGTGACCTTTTGGCAGATTTTACTGGCATGTGTGAGGCAGCCGTACACATTTATAATTATAATTTATGCAATTTTGCTGAAGGTTCTCAGTCTCCTCCTGAAACTCTAGTTTCACAGCAATTGCTAATACTAGTGATGTGTAATGTGAACCAGAGTCTGCTAGCAATTAGAAAACTCCTAAGTTGTACATCTGTCTTTTTCTGTGCTATTTACTGGAAAATACGGGATAACATCACTTAGAATACCTGATTGATCAATATCTATCTGAAAATCTTGTTTTAAGATTTTCTCATAAGAGAAAACTAAGTAGTCATTATTTTTCTGCTCTAATTCAGAATTGGAGTTTGAGTCCTAAACTTTTCCTTTTTAAAGGGCCTATCACCAAAAAAAAGTATCAAGTTAGCACAATGCTGATATTTTCTACCGAAAATTTTCATTGATAGTTATTATTCCTCAACTGGTAACTTTGAACCTCAGTGGTGCTACAGCTGAAGCCTAGAGACTAAAAACATTACGAAAAAGAAATTGGATGGTGCTGTGCTAAAGATGCGCTTTCAACAATTTCATCATGTCTGTGAATGCTTTAGATTCCTTTTATTAAAAGCACATAAAAATGAGTAATAAAACTAGCTGAATGTAGCATCTCAAAACATAGTTGGTTTGCATTTTCTTTTCTAGCATGGAATAACACAAGCCAATGAACTTGTTAATCTGACAGAATTCTTTGTGAATCACATTCAACCTGATTTAAAGTCTGCTAGTGGTAAGTTAATGTTAATTTTGATACGGCATTTTCTGTGATATATCTACAACCTTGACAGTGACTATTGTTTCTTAAGGCTCAAGCAGTCGTATATCAGCATAATCTCTGAGACAGAAGACTGTTAACACCTGGCATGTAGGAATTGATTCAAATTTGTTTGGCTGGCAATTAATGGGCTTTTAAAGAAGGGTGGATTACCACATGCTATCTGCAAGATCAGAGCATGTATATACATGGTTGCCATCAGATATGTGCTTAAACCTGTTGAATCAAAGTAATTTGATTTCTGTATTCACAACCTTATGGCAAGCTTCTGTGCTGTAGAAAACCCTGAGAAGTTAAAATACTGAAGGCTGGGTCATAGCCTGTGTCAGCCCGTATCAACGAGATTACGGATGTCTAGATTTAAGCCACATATTTTATGTTATGCTTCAGCAATTATCTTACAATGTTTGGAACATAGTGGGTTGTCTTGGAATATGTAGGTGGAGGCTTTTTAAATCAGAGCCAGAAAGGGAAATTTCATGTGAAAGAGTTGGACTGTATACTTAATGGTACTAAAACCAATACTTTACCTAGCAGTGCCCATACAGAAATGCAGAAACTAAGCAACGTAGGAAAACACTGTATGTATTATTTTTGAGTGGAAAAATCATGACTTAGTGTCACCTCTATATATAGTATATGTTCGGTAATCACACTTATATGAAAAGAATCAACATAATTTGCATATTTTTCTATTGTAGTGAATGAATTCCCTGTGCTAAAAGCAGATGGTATCAAATATATCATGATTTTTAGAAATCAAGTAAGTTTTTCTTTTACTCTTATGGTAACAACATATTGTAGTTCGTTACTTTATACTTGCCAAGCCTAATTTATCTCATTTGGCCATATGTTAACTCAACAGGTGTTTGATAGTCATATATGACACTTCATGCTGAATTTTTAGTTTTGAAAGTAAATGACATTGTTATAAATATCCAATTAACATGTAGACTATATGCTATCCATATGCTGTGGGAGCACTGAGCATCTCGGCATGCTTAGTTCTGTGACACACTCAGACTTTTTCAAGTGAATGTTAGTCTAAATATACTTGATTGCTCGTATCATTGCAGTAGCTGTTAAAGAGAGTACAGCAACTTTGTTCTTTACCCCTTCTGATTTGTAAGATGCAGTAAGAAAATACATTGAGTATTATTTCTAAATTTTAAATTACCTTTCTTCATCTCTTATGAAATATCTGTGATGTATTTTTTTTAAGCTGGATATATTTTTAGTTGCCCATTAAGACAAAGTAAAATGGAAAAAGAAATATACATTGGGAATATATGCACTTACTGACAATCAAATGTAACGTTGATGTTTGGGGAAGTGTGCCAGCAATGACAGAAATAGTTATCTCTTGGTTGTCAAGGTGTGATTTAGCAACTGGGGGAGCCTTCTAAGGTTTCTTCCTCTGCCAAGCTTTCAGTTTGTAGCTGATGAGCTTAAAGTGGTTATGCTCTAGTGTTGAACCATCTGTATTTTTATGTAATAGATGTATAATTTGTTGCTCTGTTTTTGTAGGTACCTAAAGAACAACTGTTGGTATCTATTCCTCTCTTAATAAATCATCTTCAAGCAGAAAGTATTGTGGTCCACACTTACGCAGCCCATGCTCTTGAAAGACTGTTTACCATGAGGGGGACAAATAATACTACCCTGTAAGTTTTCAGGCAGAAATAAATTCATTGCTACATGGATTTTGTCCATTAAGGATGACAAATATCTGTAGGGGATCTTTCAGTTTTGAGTATTACAATATTGTAAAATGCTTGAAGTTTGAGTATCTTTCATCATTAAAGAGCTGTGTTTTACTTAACAGCATTACAGCTGCAGAAATGGCACCATTTGTAGAAGTGCTACTAACAAACCTTTTTAAAGCACTGACACTTCCTGGCTCATCTGAAAATGAATACATTATGAAAGGTAAACACTTCATGGGCTTATAGTCACAGACTACTGACATTTTTATTTGAAAAAACTAATTTATGCAAACATGCTAAAGAGGCATGCACAGCCTGCAGGCATTTACCAGGCTCTATTAAGGCATCTTTGACTAAATGTATGGTACCCAAGAGAAACACTACACATAATGGTACTGTGACAAATTATTTCTCAAATGGTAGTCCTTGTGGTCAGGACAGCTACCTGAGCAGTGTCAGTAGGAGATCTGGGTGGGTTATGGCTAATTGTATGCCAAGATTTGAGACTGGCCCAAGATAAATGATGGTCTTTGCAAAGTTACTTAATCTTCTGTACTCCATCTCTAGAATGGAGGTAGTAAGCTTTGCTTTATCCTTTGTCATGATTATAGATTGATTGCTCTTGCAGCTTGTGCTCTTTCTTACTGTACCTAATTCCTTGGGATGTGATTTAATCGTGAAAGGTAAAGGATTTAGGCATATGATGGGTGACAGAAGTGTATGTTTGTCTCCAGAAGATAATACTTTCAATTTATTTGCAGCCATCATGAGGAGTTTTTCTCTGCTACAGGAATCCATAATTCCATACATCCCTTCTGTCATCACACAGCTTACACAGAAACTGCTGGCTGTCAGTAAGGTAAAGAAATAGGCTATCTGAGCAAAATGTTCACTTTTTACCACTTAGAGCAGTCTTTCTAAAGATTTATGTATACCGTGTTGTCTGTCTTCTGTTAAAAAATTGTTCAACATTTTCTAACTAACATTAAGTTAAAACAGCCTTTGAAGGAAGTACTGTCTTTTTGTTCAGGCTGGTCTAATAGTCTTGGACATTGACATTAGGGAATGCTTTAGAATAACTTCTTCAACTATCCAAGAAACTTCTACTATGTGTAGTTTAAACTTAGCTGCAGAGTATGAGAAGTGTTCAATAAAGAATTGACTAGGCAGAGGATTGAAAAGTAACCATTTTCCCATTTTTGTTTTGTGATACTTTAAGTAACTACCCCTCGTTTATGCTCTGAAGGTTTTTATGTTTGCTTTTATCTATGGAATTAATTTAATTAGCATATTAATAAGTCCTAAGTATCCTTCAGACTCAGCTGAAATAAAAAAAAATATATATATTTTGCTAAATAAGTGGCTTGGCTGCAAGTTTGGGTTGATTTATCTGTTTATAACTTGTTTTTAGAATCCAAGCAAACCTCACTTTAACCATTACATGTTTGAATCAATATGCTTGTCGATAAGGATAACATGCAAAGCAAACCCTGATGCAGTTGGAAGCTTTGAAGAGGCTTTATTTATGGTGTTCACTGAGATACTACAGAATGATGTGCAAGGTAAATTAAAATCAGTAAGTGCTTGTGCTCTCTCTCTACTATAATTGGTTGCAATGATTTACCTCATGGCAGTTTTTCTGTAACATAGAAATCCAAGTGAGAACACAGCATGTTCACAGTCCTAATAAACGCTTTTAGGAAGCATCTGGGTTGTTCCATAGGGTACACCAACTGTATTAACTTTTTTTTTAAAAACCTGTATTTTTAAATATCTAACAATCACTATCCTGAAGCCTCTTATTATTATTATTAATTAAATTGCATTGTTTTCAGTAGTTTATTTTCCATGTTCTGAAACCTTAACAAATAAAGGGAATAGAATTTTTATATAAATATATATATATAGTGCTTGCAAATTTTTGGAATAATTAAATTTGGGAAGTGAACATTTCTCCAGGGTTTTCTTGCAGTCTTTGTGTTAATATCATAAAATTGTAGGTTCAGTCAATGATTCATGGGTCTTACAAGCTGACACTGACTATATATGCTGAATTCATAAATGTCATAATTTCTTTTCCAGAGTTCATTCCATATGTGTTTCAAGTGATGTCTCTACTTCTGGAAATGCATAAAAATGAAATCCCAAGATCCTATATGGCGTTGTTTCCTCATCTACTTCAGCCAGTGTTGTGGGAAAGGACAGGAAACATTCCTCCTCTGGTCCGACTCCTGCAGGCTTATTTAGAGCGGGGTGCCAATACAATAGCCAGTGCTGCTGCTGACAAAATTGTAAGTTGGATTGATTTACTCACAGGCTATGCCTCTAGACACGTTGATTTAAGATTAAAATTATACGGAACTTTTTCATTTAGTGAATAGCTGGATTTGTGCTGAATTTGTGCTTGTGCTTTGAATTAATGGTGTTTACATAGAAAGACAAAAAATACTGTGAAGGCAGGCTTTTTGGATGCTTTTCCGTTAGATGGATGAGATAAATCCTAGGCTGTGATGCTTTTGTCAATTAAGATGTAAAATTCCTGCACTTAGTTTTTGCAAGCAGGTAAGTTTCCAGCTTTCCTGGCTCATTTGCCTCATGTTGAACACTGTGGGTCAGGGAAACTCAGAGGTTCTGTTCAGAGCAGTCTTCAGAAGAGTGAGTGAGGAGAAACCAAAGTGTTGGGGGATGTGAGGATTAGTGAATTCAGTGGGAGATTTATTCTGCATACTTAGCTTTTGTTATTTCTGCTGCATGATCTGCTATAGTCAGACTTGATTAGACAATGCCATTGATGAAGCAGACATGCGTGTTCAAATTGGATTTGGTGTTCATTTGATCAAGGCTAATCTTAATGCTTAAAGGAACATCACTTGGTCCCCACAGAAATCTGTCTTCCTAGTCCTTAACTGCAGAAACAGAATCCCGTTTTAGGTCATAAAAGCTTTTGCCTTAGTGCATGTCTTAGACAGTAAGGACCAACTTTCTGGTAGGTCGTGTATGAAGAACTGTTGTGTAGAGTTTTATATTTGCTTTGCTTACAGCCTGGATTGTTAGGTGTGTTCCAGAAGTTGATTGCCTCTAAAGCTAATGACCATCAAGGATTCTATCTTCTAAACAGTATTATAGAGCATATGCCCCCGTGAGTATGACTTGAAATTACATTAAAAACTAATTTCTTTGGATTTTATATTTGGTATCTTTGTATACTGCATAATTAATATTTAACAACTGAAAAATGTCACATTTATCAGTAAAGTAGATCTGAACAATTCTTTACGTTTTTTTCTGTGAAGCGATGCTAGCAAAATCCTGGATTGAATTGGTATGGATTGAATAACTGTTCTTTTAAATTTCCAGTGAATCAGTTGACCAGTACAGGAAACAGATCTTCATTCTACTATTCCAAAGACTTCAAAATTCCAAAACAACAAAATTTATTAAAAGTAAGTTCCTTGCTATATAAAAAACTTCAGCACTGGTGATGCCAACGGTTAGAACATACAGCTTTGCTGAATAAATATCCTGTCGTGTCCTGTGATTACGCAGATGAAGTGACACTGGTGACTCTTACTATCAGTGACTTGCTTCAAATTATTTGTGTAATCCAGGGTGGGATACAGGGCAGTTGCCACAGCAGGTGACAATTATTTCATGAAAACTGAAGGAAAGGAACTAAAATAAGGGAGAAGAGTTGTGTATTCCTCTTTCTTACTCTGTGTGATATCATTAATTATCTGAAAGTGTCTCCTTTTAATCCTCAACTAATACCAGCAAACTTTCACAACCGCGACACTTCTCTTGATTGTTTTAGTGTGCTGCAGGACATGAAAAAATCAGCAGTTTTTAGACAAACTTCAAGGTAGCAAGTTAATGTACTTCACTAAAACTGAACATATATAAAGATTGCTGTTTCTGTCCCCTTGAAAATCTTGTCAGAATCTATTTTGCTGCTGATTTATTCTTTTGTTTTCATGATGAGTTTTAATTTGAATTTTTTCTTGTTACAGGTTTCCTGGTCTTCATTAACTTGTACTGCATAAAATATGGTGCATTAGCTCTGCAGGAAATATTTGACAGCATACAGCCAAAGTTAGTGTGATTTATTTTTTTTTTTAATTTAAGACTGCTGTAATTTTTATCTTTTTAAGTAGGAAATACTTGTCTCCTTTAGCTAAAATTGCAAACTGCATTTGTCACTAGTTTGACTAGCCAAGTGTTTCTTCTAATGTGGTTGATTTATTTGTCTAGCAATCTTTCTTTTTCTGATTTGCTGCCTACAGTTCTTTGTTGGTAGTTCAAGGTATTAATCTCCTAGACAGATCATAAAAAGGACAGAGTGATGTTTTTATTCTCCCTTTGTGGAAAGCTTGTGTACTTCAGTTTCTACCGGGCATCTACTGCAACAGAGCAGCATCATGAGAAATTACCTGGTTTTCTCTTTTTCCTAGTGCTTCATATTGTCTGTTTCTGGTTTTCTTTTATTACCGCAAGGCTGATAAACCTTACTAATAATTTTTCTTTTAATGTTGTAATAGGATGTTTGGAATGGTTTTGGAGAAAATTATAATTCCTGAAATCCAGAAAGTGTCTGGACAAGTTGAAAAGAAGATCTGTGCTGTTGGCATTACAAAAATATTAACAGAATGTCCTCCTATGATGGACACTGAGTACACCAAGCTGTGGTATGTGGAACACTTTGTCAAGTTCTGCTAGTGAGGCTATTTGATTTTTTTGAAAACGTGAGCCATCATCAAAATAAACTCTTGGGATTTCTTCAGGCCTGCTATTGTTATGAGGCTGGTTTTCAGGCTTCTCATACCACTTTCTTTTCTCAACAAATAGAACTGTATTTTCACAGTAGATGCCAGAACTGGTTTGAGATTTTTGTGTGGGGATAGCACTGACTGGTAGCGGCGCGTAGCTAGGACTGCATTTAAGGAAATGCACACCTTTCTTGTTGCTTGTATTCTTTCTGAAAAGCTAGGCCCAGTTTTGACTTTTAACTGTTCAGGACAGTTAAAAGTCAGGACACCGACTTACAACCTGACAGAGAGGCAGTAAGTTCTTAGCTTAACAGTAGAGTTTTGGGGTAAAGCCATCTGGGAAGATTGTAAGCCAGTCTAGCAGTCTAGGATGTTAGGCAGGCTGAATTTAATGATAATAACCAGATCCCTGAACTAGAACTTTTTTTTGTGTGGTTTTTGTGGGTTGTTTTTAAATTTACTTAGTGAAAAGATATAATCTAGAAAATAATTGCTTTTCTAAGGTATGTTTCATAAGAATTTGACCTGATAAAAAATACATCATTCGTACTTTTAATATGAGCACCTATTACATTCACCCACGATTCTTCAAATCAAGCTTAGACTGGGCACTTACATTTCAGTAGCTGAGCAAGTACCTGCAAGGGCTAAATTGTAAGGGTTCTGAGTAATTTGAACATTCTTGGGAAATACACCCTGTCCTAATGTATTTTAAGCACTCCAATTTTATCCTCCCCTCTTTACGCATAGGACTCCTTTGCTGCAGGCCCTCATTGGCCTCTTTGAGCTGCCTGAGGATGACACTATCCCTGACGAAGAACACTTCATTGACATAGAAGATACTCCAGGCTATCAGACTGCATTCTCTCAGCTGGCCTTTGCTGGAAAAAAAGAACACGATCCTGTAGGTCAAATGGTGAACAATCCTAGAATCCATCTGGCACAGTCTCTTCACAAACTGTCCACAGCGTGCCCAGGCAGGGTAGGTGACTCTCATACATGGCATGTTAATGCTGCATTCTGTGGAGGAAAAGTGCTTTTTTGATAATGGGTCTCTTTTGCTAATGTTTGATAATCAGCAAAATGAAGTATGTCATAACCAGAATTGCTAGGTATTGCTCTCTTTTATTCTTTAATGGAATATAGCTTTTATAAGGTTTTTTCCCTAGTAACCTTAGAATGGCTATATTTTCACATTACTTAGTTTAGCAATAAGCTTAAGTATTCCATTTCTTAAATGAAAATTTGTCCACTTGTAGGTTTATAAATAATACTTGTCTCCAGTTCAACTGTAGATACTCAGAAAATTTCAGGCAACTCATGTTAAATATAAACAAGTTCAGTTTACAGTTAACTATTTTAACTCACGGCATCTTTATTTTGTTCAAGATTTTGGTAAGTAAAGATTGTCTGAGAGATCTGATGATTGCTGCATTCAAATATCCGCTTTAATAACTGAAGTTTTTCTCTATTCTTCTTTCATATTTGATTCAGATAAGTAGTATGTAAAGCTGTCGGCATCAGAAGTTGTAATTCCAGCAACTGCTTTCACAATGAAAAACTGCTGCTCTCAGGATGTCGTTTGACTTTGTACCGTGTGTTGACACAGTGATTAACGGGATATAGCAGTAGCTTAATGTATACACACATTGACACTTGTGCTCTGTCGTATGTTTTAAGGTTCCATCAATGCTGAGTACTAGTCTGAATGCAGAAGCGTTGCAGTATCTCCAAGGATACCTCCAAGCTGCAAGTGTGACACTGCTCTGAATCACGTATATTCCACAAGCAAGATCAAAAGTCAGAAGCGGTTTTGTTATACAGAAGGTTGACGGTGACTTTCTTTATAGCAGAGCTCAGGCAAAATGAAAAATGCTACTTGAAAATGTATTGCAGAATCCATCTTGTAAAAGATAAATGTGGCTTTAAGCAGAAACTGAAAGAATTTGGTGGTTTGTGTACTCATAGATAAAAGGTGGCTAACTTCCATTCCCAGTTCAGTTTCAAAGGGAATAGTCATAGCGGTTTGTTATGGGATTTATTTGAAATCTGCATCTGCAGTGTTTGGATAACATTTTGAAACGTGCGGAGAGCGCTGGCTGTAGAAACTCACTTTGGTCACTAAAACTCCTTTTCATTTTGATGTTGTCCTTTGTATTTCTTTTGTCTTTCCTTAAACTTTATCTAAATTGTGAATAAATAAGAAGTCCTTGTTTAAAATGCCTGGCACTGTGCGCTTACTGTTTTAGACGAATGTAGTTGGTTTAAAAAAAAGATGTTTTAAACTTAGAATAGAATATAAAATAGTGGGACTGTGAGGATTTTTCTTTATCCTAAGTAACAGTTTAAATATATTGTAGGATCATAGAGAGCAAATCTAAATCTTTGGCAGAAGATCCAAAGCTATTATCGCTCTTGATATTCATCAACAGGTGCACCCCTTCTCTTTGAACAAGACGTGTCAGTATAGTGCAGGAAAAGCAATTAATATACCCTCGTAGATGGGTATCAGCCTCCCAGTGGATTTTTAGTGATGGACTAAAACTGAGGAAGTCGTCTTAGAGTTCAGTTTAACTCGGATGTTCTCCCTGTCTCCTCGTAAATACACTGATGAGGTTTGGTAGCCTTGAATTCTAGGTGCATCAGTTTACCTTGTAGTTATGGCTGCTTCAGTGACGAGTGAAATGCCCCAGCCTTACTGTGTTCTCAAATGGCCTGGGCACCAAAATACTGTAGGCTTTTAGAGCACTGATACTTCAGGGATATAAATATATCTAATTATAGAGACTGTAAAACTCCTGAGTAAGAGTGAAGTCTCAGACTTATCTGGTATTTAGCAATGCCATACATGACAGACTCTTTTTTTATTATTATTATTTTTTATTTAGTTACGACAGACTCATTTTTCTTTTTTTTTTTATATTTTTTTTATTTAGTTACTTGTCCACAGGAATTCTGCAGATGCCTTGAATCGGGACTGATTTTTTGTTGTTAGAATGTCTGGTGAAGCTGGGCCTTGTATCAAGAAAGTTACTGAATTTACTGAGGGTGAAACATAGGGCAGAATCAGCCATCTTTCAGTTCTTCCTTAGCGTCTGTGGCTGCCATGTGAGAATGCATGCTGGCCATTTCTCTTAAAATAGAAAGAAATGAGTTGTTGTTAGACAATGGATTTAAATTAAGTGCCTAAAAATGTATTAAATGAGTCAGCATCAACAGGTTTTCTTGAAGCTGGTCTGCAGTGCAGTGTCAGACCCTCTGTTCGTAGGTACGAAGTGAAAGCAGTTCTCAAGGGTGAAATAATAGTGTTGATAATGAAAAGCATCTGCCTTAATGCTGATGAGAGAGACTGTGATGTGTGTTCTAAGTTTGCCGAAGCGCCTTGCAGAATGAATTTCAATAGACAGGCTGGAATCACATGGGAGATGTGTGACATTTGTAAGGAACTGAATGCTACCTCCAATGTCAATGTTAATTGAGCTGTGGTCATTCAAAACCTGCAAGCCAAAAGGATCCTCTGAGCTCTGTCTGCTCTGCGGCTTTGTCTTTCCCCTCGGATAAGAGGGAGAACAATTCTACAGAGAACTCGCAGATCTTCTTATCCTGTCAGCCTCAAAGAACAGAAAATAAATGGGTAGTGGTGGTCACGTTCAGTGATTTGTGGTGCTGCCTTTGCATCTGCCTGAGTAGGCAGCCTGTGTGTGTGTGCTGGGTAACCTTCTGCTCGAGCGGGGTTCTCCAGCACTATGCAATATTAAGGGGCTCGTTGTATTAGACCATCAGAGTTCTGCAGCCCTCAGCAAGATTTCTTTAGGTTGCTGCAATATGTAAGTGAACAGATGTTTCACTGGAGATGGAACTGGACAGAATTTACAGCAACAAGCCAGAAATTTTCTGAGAGGTAGCCAAAGAAAAATTGGCTCTTCTGAATGGAAAACTATCAGTGGATCTTCATGTTCACCATCTTGTACTTCCCACAACGTGTGACTTTTTGTTGTTGGACAGACGTTCCGTGTGAATAAGTGCCTAAGTGACTTCAACAAATACTGGTGGCATTCTTGCCCTTCAGTTCACTCAGAGTTGAGTAACTTAGACGTTGTAGGCATGGCTGTGGCACTGTTAGTGACGTGTTAGTGAGCGCTGATGTATTCTGCAGACTTCATAAGGCATGTGAGTCTTTATGTAAAGCACTTAACCTTTCAAGGGAATGAACTTTTCAAGTGTAGTGCAGGCAAGTGGGTGCATCTCTGCTTCCCAGTACAGGGGAATGGGATCGGCACTGCCTTTGCTTAGGTGGAGACCTGGTTGCTACTTCTGACACCTCCCATTCTCCAGACTTGGGAGGCAACACGATGTTCCAGCTGTATTTATCGGTTAAGCTTAGTGGAAACTGATGCAAGCAATGTCGTAACAGTTTTCGCAAGATTGTTAAACTTCTCTGGGCCACCCTTCAGTGTATTCCTTGTTAAACACTCGGGTAAATACTGGCTTCTTTAGAAAGCTCAGACTGGAAACATCTGGTATCGATGGATCTTCTGAGGACTTGGATGCATCTAATTCAGTATTAGACAATTAACTCCTGATCCTCTTCTGAACCATTTCTTTTCAGAAGTAGCCAGTTCTCCCTTGCAATTGATAATGGTAGAAGATTATTCAGATTCAAGGGGGAAAAGATTACTTGCTCTGTTTTCAGTATGAACTGGGTAAAGGGACACCTGGTTTGAGATCTTTCAACACCACAGAACTCTAATCTGCTGTCCTTTTTCGGAGCCTACTGACTGAATTGTGGTTGTCAACTTCTACATAACGTTCTGTGGCTTTTGTAGCAGAAATACCTTAGTGTTGGTTTAAGGGAGGAAAAAAATAATCAACGGCACCATCAAGACCAGCAGTAGATGTTCCTGTTTTCTTGGGTGGTGAATGGGCTGTGGTACTACCAGCATTCCTAAAATGTTGGCAGCACACGCTGAAGCAAAGTTCTAACTTTCTGTTTCTTCATATAAGTATGTACTAAGATAAGAGTCATCCTCTTGGTGAGCCAGACATTTCATTCCAAAAGCCTTTGGTGAGGCCAGAGCATGTTCTTTCTCTCAGCTGACTTCTGCTTTCAGAAAACATGGTTCTCCTTCGGCTCCCGGTACCTTGCTTGAATGTGCTTCTGTCAGGCTGCCTTTCTTTGATTGTTGCATGGGCTTTTGTACTTGTGACCTTAATGTTGTCCAGAAGGGGTGAGCCAGAGTGAAGGTGTCAGAGCCCGTCCTTGCACTGTCACCAGCACGAGGTAACCACAAGGCATCGTGTGAGACCCAGGCTCAAAGCCGGTCACAGCCATCTGGTTGTCTGCAGTTCTTCACCTTTCTCTGAAGTTTGCTTGTTCTTCTACTGAAAAGGTTTATCCTTCAGTGAATTCCCCTCTATCAGCCCCAAGACTGCGTGCTTCAAGCTGTCAAAAATGCTGGTGAATCCCTTTGAAAATATTCTGACAGAATTTTGGAAGATGTTTACAGCACAGCACCATGTACCTGTGCTGGACTGGGTAGTGCCAGGGGCTGGGCTGGGGCAGTGCAGAGATGGAGGCAGCCAGCCCTTCCTGGGGGAGCAGATGGTCTCACCTGAGGAGGATCTGCCTGGGCCAGGTTGCCCCCAGCAGCCCGTCCACAGCCTGGGCACAGCCCATGGCAAACCTTGATTTTTTTTGTCTTAAAACAGCTTCATCCTTTCTTCACGGAAGCAATAGTATTTCTTAATCCCCATTACCTGTTTTGTGGATTCCATCAACAACAAAAAAAGCTGAGAAAACTGAGGGAAAAGCCTTGCTTGTTCTCTCAGCCCCCAGCAGAAGTATTACAAAGGCATTTTCTCCTGTTTTGACCACTTGCTTTTAAAATGCTGAGGGTGTTAACTCACAAAGAGATGCTCCAGGCATGACTTCTCTGTGAAAATTTAAATCTAGGTAGCTATCAGAAAGCAGGATAAATGCTTTATTTCCCCTTGGCTTTCTACCCTTACTTATTTAAATGAAGTCATTATTGCCTTTAATACAATTCAGAGGAAATTTGAGGTGTTCCTGGGGAATATGGTGTGTAACAGCAGGTGCCAGCTGGGACGTGAAAGGCTCCGTGGCTGCTGGTGGCAGCTGGTTGCAAAGTGACTACGGGCTTTAAAATGTTTCTCTCAAAGTAATAGTCTTCTAATTCGCACGAGGTCAAAGCTTGTGCTGGACTTACTGTATTGTATTCAGGATGAGAATAGAACAAAATACTCTAATAATAAAGTAATAAATCTTAATAGAAAGTAAAAGCTATTTTGTTACAAACAAGTAACACGTCAGAAAAACAGAACAAAGGGGTTTTGGCACAGCTAGTTCATGTGTTTAGCTTCCTAGTAAAAAGTTTTCATTTTTCTAAAGCTGTGAAGAGAAATTCATACTCTGTTTTTGTGCCTGATATAAGGGGTATTTTGGAGTAAGTATTTAGCAAAGAAAATATATTAATAACAAATATCAGATTTCTACATGAACATCTGAAAATACTGTAATTACAGTACTGCTTTCTTCATGAAAGAAAAATAAAGTTTCAAATACTTTACAAATTATTAGCTAGAAATAGGTCTCTGTCCTTGTTTAAGCTGCTGCATAAAGAAGTGTGGAAAAGTCTTTTGTAACATTTTTGAATAATTAATAATCATAGACATCCTGGAGGAGCCAATATCCTTCAAATGACAGGACAAACGTGTTGGATATTTGAGGTGGTTGTGCCAAGTCCCTCCAAGAGCTTTTGAATTACATATATATTGGCTTAAATTATGTTCAACTTCCTAATCTGGCTGCAGATACTTTTTGTCCCAATCGTGTAGATTTTACACTTATCCAGGAGTTCACAATTTTCTGGAAAAAAAGATAACATAGATAACATAAAACTGAATTTTAAATGTAATCTGGGGTGGGGGGGGGAAGTTAATTCTCTGTCTCCACCCAACTCTGCAGAAAACCTGCACAAATGTTGTTTCGGTTACAGACAACACTGCGCCTCGGAGTAATGGTGACACAACAGTCGAAATTTCATTTCCTTCTGAAATATAACTGTTGTTGGCTTGGAATAATTAAAGCATCTAACAGCACATATCGTTATGCAACAGACCACAAGAACATACGAGTAGGTGTTTAAGTGTGATACGGGATATATATCTATATACTTATATACTGGGGAATGTCTTTTAAATGCTATATTGTCCATTGATTTTAAGTGTATTATGTATTTTTTTTTTTATGGTATCTTTGGAATCCATATCAGTATTAAATGCAAAAATGGATATGGAGCTTTAGGTATATTGTCTTTTATTTCTAATTTGCTTTTGCTGAAATGTTGTAGTTGTGATTCTCCCGACGAAATACGGCGGCTTTTGCATCTGCTGTAGAGTTGAGTCCATGGATTTGGTCAGGGAACGGGCTGGACGCTGCCGGTTTTTGCTGAACGATGGCAGAAATTACTGACTTGCAATTTAATGATGCCATAGGGTTGTTACTGAATTTACTGAGGGTGAAACATAGGGCAGAATCAGCCATCTTTCAGTTCTTCCTTAGCGTCTGTGGCTGCCATGTGAGAATGCATGCTGGCCATTTCTCTTAAAATAGAAAGAAATGAGTTGTTGTTAGACAATGGATTTAAATTAAGTGCCTAAAAATGTATTAAATGAGTCAGCATCAACAGGTTTTCTTGAAGCTGGTCTGCAGTGCAGTGTCAGACCCTCTGTTCGTAGGTACGAAGTGAAAGCAGTTCTCAAGGGTGAAATAATAGTGTTGATAATGAAAAGCATCTGCCTTAATGCTGATGAGAGAGACTGTGATGTGTGTTCTAAGTTTGCCGAAGCGCCTTGCAGAATGAATTTCAATAGACAGGCTGGAATCACATGGGAGATGTGTGACATTTGTAAGGAACTGAATGCTACCTCCAATGTCAATGTTAATTGAGCTGTGGTCATTCAAAACCTGCAAGCCAAAAGGATCCTCTGAGCTCTGTCTGCTCTGCGGCTTTGTCTTTCCCCTCGGATAAGAGGGAGAACAATTCTACAGAGAACTCGCAGATCTTCTTATCCTGTCAGCCTCAAAGAACAGAAAATAAATGGGTAGTGGTGGTCACGTTCAGTGATTTGTGGTGCTGCCTTTGCATCTGCCTGAGTAGGCAGCCTGTGTGTGTGTGCTGGGTAACCTTCTGCTCGAGCGGGGTTCTCCAGCACTATGCAATATTAAGGGGCTCGTTGTATTAGACCATCAGAGTTCTGCAGCCCTCAGCAAGATTTCTTTAGGTTGCTGCAATATGTAAGTGAACAGATGTTTCACTGGAGATGGAACTGGACAGAATTTACAGCAACAAGCCAGAAATTTTCTGAGAGGTAGCCAAAGAAAAATTGGCTCTTCTGAATGGAAAACTATCAGTGGATCTTCATGTTCACCATCTTGTACTTCCCACAACGTGTGACTTTTTGTTGTTGGACAGACGTTCCGTGTGAATAAGTGCCTAAGTGACTTCAACAAATACTGGTGGCATTCTTGTCCTTCAGTTCACTCAGAGTTGAGTAACTTCGACGTTGTAGGCATGGCTGTGGCTGTGGCACTGTTTGTTAGTGACGTGTTAGTGAGTGCTGATGTATTCTGCAGGCTTCATAAGGCATGTGAGTCTTTATGTAGAGCACTTAACCTTTCAGGGGAATGAACTTTTCAAGTGTAGTGCAGGCAAGTGGGTGCATCTCTGCTTCCCAGTACAGGGGAATGGGATCGGCACTGCCTTTGCTTAGGTGGAGACCTGGTTGCTACTTCTGACACCTCCCATTCTCCAGACTTGGGAGGCAACACGATGTTCCAGCTGTATTTATCGGTTAAGCTTAGTGGAAACTGATGCAAGCAATGTCGTAACAGTTTTCGCAAGATTGTTAAACTTCTCTGGGCCACCCTTCAGTGTATTCCTTGTTAAACACTCGGGCAAATACCGGCTTCTTTAGAAAGCTCAGACTGGAAACATCTGGTATCGATGGATCTTCTGAGGACTTGGATGCATCTAATTCAGTATTAGACAATTAACTCCTGATCCTCTTCTGAACCACTTCTTTTCAGAAGTAGCCAGTTCTCCCTTGCAATTGATAATGGTAGAAGATTATTCAGATTCAAGGGGGAAAAGATTACTTGCTCTGTTTTCAGTATGAACTGGGTAAAGGGACACCTGGTTTGAGATCTTTCAACACCACAGAACTCTAATCTGCTGTCCTTTTTCGGAGCCTACTGACTGAATTGTGGTTGTCAACTTCTACATAACGTTCTGTGGCTTTTGTAGCAGAAATACCTTAGTGTTGGTTTAAGGGAGGAAAAAAATAATCAACGGCACCATCAAGACCAGCAGTAGATGTTCCTGTTTTCTTGGGTGGTGAATGGGCTGTGGTACTACCAGCATTCCTAAAATGTTGGCAGCACACGCTGAAGCAAAGTTCTAACTTTCTGTTTCTTCATATAAGTATGTACTAAGATAAGAGTCATCCTCTTGGTGAGCCAGACATTTCATTCCAAAAGCCTTTGGTGAGGCCAGAGCATGTTCTTTCTCTCAGCTGACTTCTGCTTTCAGAAAACATGGTTCTCCTTCGGCTCCCGGTACCTTGCTTGAATGTGCTTCTGTCAGGCTGCCTTTCTTTGATTGTTGCATGGGCTTTTGTACTTGTGACCTTAATGTTGTCCAGAAGGGGTGAGCCAGAGTGAAGGTGTCAGAGCCCGTCCTTGCACTGTCACCAGCACGAGGTAACCACAAGGCATCGTGTGAGACCCAGGCTCAAAGCCGGTCACAGCCATCTGGTTGTCTGCAGTTCTTCACCTTTCTCTGAAGTTTGCTTGTTCTTCTACTGAAAAGGTTTATCCTTCAGTGAATTCCCCTCTATCAGCCCCAAGACTGCGTGCTTCAAGCTGTCAAAAATGCTGGTGAATCCCTTTGAAAATATTCTGACAGAATTTTGGAAGATGTTTACAGCACAGCACCATGTACCTGTGCTGGACTGGGTAGTGCCAGGGGCTGGGCTGGGGCAGTGCAGAGATGGAGGCAGCCAGCCCTTCCTGGGGGAGCAGATGGTCTCACCTGAGGAGGATCTGCCTGGGCCAGGTTGCCCCCAGCAGCCCGTCCACAGCCTGGGCACAGCCCATGGCAAACCTTGATTTTTTTTGTCTTAAAACAGCTTCATCCTTTCTTCACGGAAGCAATAGTATTTCTTAATCCCCATTACCTGTTTTGTGGATTCCATCAACAACAAAAAAAGCTGAGAAAACTGAGGGAAAAGCCTTGCTTGTTCTCTCAGCCCCCAGCAGAAGTATTACAAAGGCATTTTCTCCTGTTTTGACCACTTGCTTTTAAAATGCTGAGGGTGTTAACTCACAAAGAGATGCTCCAGGCATGACTTCTCTGTGAAAATTTAAATCTAGGTAGCTATCAGAAAGCAGGATAAATGCTTTATTTCCCCTTGGCTTTCTACCCTTACTTATTTAAATGAAGTCATTATTGCCTTTAATACAATTCAGAGGAAATTTGAGGTGTTCCTGGGGAATATGGTGTGTAACAGCAGGTGCCAGCTGGGACGTGAAAGGCTCCGTGGCTGCTGGTGGCAGCTGGTTGCAAAGTGACTACGGGCTTTAAAATGTTTCTCTCAAAGTAATAGTCTTCTAATTCGCACGAGGTCAAAGCTTGTGCTGGACTTACTGTATTGTATTCAGGATGAGAATAGAACAAAATACTCTAATAATAAAGTAATAAATCTTAATAGAAAGTAAAAGCTATTTTGTTACAAACGAGTAACACGTCAGAAAAACAGAACAAAGGGGTTTTGGCACAGCTAGTTCATGTGTTTAGCTTCCTAGTAAAAAGTTTTCATTTTTCTAAAGCTGTGAAGAGAAATTCATACTCTGTTTTTGTGCCTGATATAAGGGGTATTTTGGAGTAAGTATTTAGCAAAGAAAATATATTAATAACAAATATCAGATTTCTACATGAACATCTGAAAATACTGTAATTACAGTACTGCTTTCTTCATGAAAGAAAAATAAAGTTTCAAATACTTTACAAATTATTAGCTAGAAATAGGTCTCTGTCCTTGTTTAAGCTGCTGCATAAAGAAGTGTGGAAAAGTCTTTTGTAACATTTTTGAATAATTAATAATCATAGACATCCTGGAGGAGCCAATATCCTTCAAATGACAGGACAAACGTGTTGGATATTTGAGGTGGTTGTGCCAAGTCCCTCCAAGAGCTTTTGAATTACATATATATTGGCTTAAATTATGTTCAACTTCCTAATCTGGCTGCAGATACTTTTTGTCCCAATCGTGTAGATTTTACACTTATCCAGGAGTTCACAATTTTCTGGAAAAAAAGATAACATAGATAACATAAAACTGAATTTTAAATGTAATCTGGGGTGGGGGGGGGAAGTTAATTCTCTGTCTCCACCCAACTCTGCAGAAAACCTGCACAAATGTTGTTTCGGTTACAGACAACACTGCGCCTCGGAGTAATGGTGACACAACAGTCGAAATTTCATTTCCTTCTGAAATATAACTGTTGTTGGCTTGGAATAATTAAAGCATCTAACAGCACATATCGTTATGCAACAGACCACAAGAACATACGAGTAGGTGTTTAAGTGTGATACGGGATATATATCTATATACTTATATACTGGGGAATGTCTTTTAAATGCTATATTGTCCATTGATTTTAAGTGTATTATGTATTTTTTTTTTTATGGTATCTTTGGAATCCATATCAGTATTAAATGCAAAAATGGATATGGAGCTTTAGGTATATTGTCTTTTATTTCTAATTTGCTTTTGCTGAAATGTTGTAGTTGTGATTCTCCCGACGAAATACGGCGGCTTTTGCATCTGCTGTAGAGTTGAGTCCATGGATTTGGTCAGGGAACGGGCTGGACGCTGCCGGTTTTTGCTGAACGATGGCAGAAATTACTGACTTGCAATTTAATGATGCCATAGGGTTTAAATGCAACCTTGTAACTTAAAAGTGTATTTTTACCTATTAAGAAAGATAAAATATTTCTAAACCAAAAAGTTCTCACAGTATCTTTTTCTGACAGAGTGGATTGACCTGTTCTAGTTCAACTGGGGACGTTATTACCCTGTGACATCTTTGCTGGCTGCTTTGCTGGCGCAGATTTGTTATAAAAAGCAGTTGTATTGCTTTCGGAAATGATACAGGTTAGGAAAAGTGTTGTCTTTAGAATACTTAGTGATACTTCATTTTAAAAAAAAATCACGATGGTGTTTATTTAAATCTTGTAGGGTATTTTGATTGCTGCAGTGGCCCGGGAAGGGAAGGGAAGTTTGCGCGATGTCGGGAGCTCCCTGCACAGCTGCACCTGCTGCCCGAGGAGCTTCACTCCTCTTCCACGAGCCACGGTATCTGAAGCACCAGAGCAGTATTTAAGGGCTTGATCTGTGTGACAAATCTAAAATTAGTAGAAATTACAGACTCTAGTAGTGGCACGCTAGAATTTTTGCTTTCTTAATGCAAAATAACTGTTTTTTGACAGAGCTGATGTAGATGGATTCACTGCAGGCAGTAATTCCGAGTCCAGCAGAAACAACCACGGGGTGACGGAGAGCCCTGGTGAAGGTGGTGGCCGTTAATTATTGGCAATGGGGGGGGGGGGGGTCTTTGGGAAATGGGGAGATGGATGCAAAGGGGAAATCAAAGCTGTGTGTAGGAACTAAACAAACAGATTTAGCTTCCGTACCTTTTACACATACTCTTTAGATTAAAACTTAGAGCTTGAATTCAAGTGTACCCCAGCAACTGCCGCATGAAGCGAAGCCGAACACACAACCTGGGATTTTCTGGGCATGATCTGTTCAAGGGATTTTACACGTATGTAGCTGCTGGTTTTACTGGTGTGTCTGCTGAGGTTCAGCATGATTTTTTCCTTCCCACCCAAACGTTTTGAAATTGGGGATATTTTTTTTTAAATACCGGTCCCTAGCCGTGTTGGCTGACATCACCCAGGAACTCCTTCGAAAATAACTTCACACTGATGTTTAACCCAAACGCAAGTTTGCCTCCGGCCTCCTTTCCTTTCCTTAAGGGCGGACCAGGCTTCCCCAGGCAACTTCTCCTTTCCTTTCCTTTCAGATGTTTCTCTTTCACAGAAACGCGGCGGGAGAAGCACAAACTGGTATTTTATATCCCTGTCTTCGCTGCGTCTGATCAGCGAGGAAGCACAAAGCGGGGAGGGGGGGGAGCTCCCTGCCCGGGGCCACTCGGGCAGCCCCCCCGGGCCCGGGGGCTGCGGCCTGCCCGTCCCTGCCCGCTCCCGCCGGCCCCCGCCCGCGCCGCAGCCGCCTTGTACGTGGCCGCTCTCCCGCGGCGGCCTGCCCCCGGCCCGGCCTGCGGGCCCTCATGACGCCCCTCCGCCAGGGCCCTCGCATCGCCCCCGCCCGCTGAGCGAAAGGCGCCGCCAGGCCTCGCCGCGGGAGGGGGCCGGGT
>NW_015090855.1:1440301-1505408 GCF_001431845.1 Calidris pugnax
GGGCGAGCGGTGGGGGCGGCTGGGCCGGCCCTCGGGGGGGCAGTGACAGCGGCGGGGCCGGGGGCCCTGCGCGCTGCGGGACGGGGCGGACACCCCGAGTGCGGCGGGAGGGTGATGGTGGCCATCCTTCCCCGCCCCAAGTCGCCTGTGGGTTCGGAGGGTGACAGCGGTGGCCCCGGGACCCCCCGGGAGCAGGGTTTGGTGGGAGCAGAGCTGGTTCGGGCTCCCCGAAGCTCTCGGAGCAAGCGGCTGCAGCCATCCCGCCTGCCCGGCTCCCGGGGCGGGTGACAACCGTCCCAGACTTGTGCAAAGTCTCAGGGCACACGGCAGCAGAGCTCCCGCCTTCCCCGCCCCAAGTCGCCTGTGGGTTCGGAGGGTGACAGCGGTGGCCCCGGGACCCCCCGGGAGCAGGGTTTGGTGGGAGCAGAGCTGGTTCGGGCTCCCCGAAGCTCTCGGAGCAAGCGGCTGCAGCCATCCCGCCTGCCCGGCTCCCGGGGCGGGTGACAACTTGTGCAGAGTCTCAGGGCACACGGCAGCAGAGCTCCCGAGACACAACCAGACGTGTCTGACTGTTGGGATAAAAGGTGTAGACGCGGTGACAACAGCGGGAGATGCCCCCAGCCTTCCCCTGGCGGGGATTACGGTGCGCACACGGGGACAGCTGGCGTTGGCAGCCGGAGCTTTCCTTCCCGACGCCCGCATCATCACACTCTCTCCTCCGTGCCCACCGGCTCTGGCAGCCATCACTGCCCCGGCCTCGCTCTTCTTCTCGCCGTGTTTTGGTCACAACACCGAGTTTTTCGGGAGGTGGAACAGCAACAAGTTCCTTTTGAGTCTTTACACCGCTCCCATCTCTCCGGGAGTTACACGGGGTGTGTTTGATTTGGGTTGTCTCCGTCTCGGTGGTGCTGCAGCTGGTAACCTCCATGGCCATTTTTCTGATTTATTCATCTGTTGGGTATTTTTTGCCACTGCTTTTCTGGCAGGTTTAAGGCAAACCTGGGAGGAAGATCACCTGGGATGTAAAAGGCGGCTAGGTGTACATATAGCAGTGAAATAAAATATCTGAATGAAGCCCTTTGTCTGCTTTCGGAACAGTATGTTTAGAAAATGTTCTTTCTTCTAACTGGAACACGCAAGTGTAAAACATAGTTCCCTTGCGCAAACTGGCAGAAATGTCTTTTTCTTTTTTTAAATACTAGTAAACATCAAAACTTGAGTTTTCATGATGCAACTATAGCTCTGATGTAATAAAGTGATCTCTCATTTTTCTGTTGATCATCTCAGATATGCAACAAATTTGTATGTTCAGACTTTTGCAGAGATTATTAACTGGATGTGTGTCTCATCTTGATGAAAATTCAAAGAGCAGATGGGATATATTTTTTACTATATTTTCTATTTTCTGATGTTAGATCAGAATCTAGCTTCAAAACTCTCCTTGAAGAATATATGCAAGATACAGTTCTTTTTATTATTATTATTTTAAGCGGCCGCTCTTCCTTTGTTTGAGATTTTTCATAACATTTATCATTAATCATTTTTTCACTCTCGGTACCACTGAGTCAAAGTATCAGGTGTTTTGTGGCACGATTAAAGTATTCATAGGTTGAAATAAATTTGGGGTGATGTAACTGTACAAAGTCCAAACAAAATTAAAAACTGTTCTGTGCCTTTCAGATCTGACTGAAGAGCAGCAACTTTATTCTGAGGACGTGGGAAATTTCAGAATGTGTTTTTTTAAATGGCTTTGTTTCGGATCCTTGCTGAGGGGTTGAGTATTTTATTAGAGTTCTTGAAGGTGCAACTGGCAGAATAGAGGAGATCTGTGCATTGATCCCGTGTTAGCTGCAGTCAGTATCAGTGGGCTGTTGTGACCTGTTCTACTGCAGGAAAAAAAGTAGTTCATTAAATATTTTGTCCCAGTAGTAACTAATTCAGCTAGAAGTAAGCGTTTAAGCATTTATCTTTATTCATGATTGACTTACCACTTTCTGCTTTATTATTTTGTGTTATGTTTGGAACTGTCTGGTTTATGTGTACATCTGCTTGTTCCCTCTTTTCCTTCAGATTTTACTTTCAAATTTTAGCTTTTCATCACCTGTTCTCTTATTAATAATCCATGTCTTAGCTCCCAAACTAATTTGCTTAATGTTTAGCATTTCCGCCCTTGAAAATTCATCTTACCCGTACTCAAAAAGAGCATAATCTTTTTCTACAGTGAATGTTTCCTTTGAGATGTACCTTGTCTTGCCCAAATATTATAGTACAAGATTTATCTAAGGAGGAAACATTGCTCAGCTTGTGTTTTACATTTTGTTTAAGTAGCTTGAAGTCTGTAAAATTTGTAGTCTTTTTTTTATCTTGATTGGTAGTGAATATGTATTTAGAGTTTCCAATTGTAAATTGTTAGATGTTTTTATTAAACACCATTGCAGCAGTCAAATGCTTTAGAATTTTATGTTATATATTACAAAGATACCACTGATGTGGGTTTTTCAAAGGTATATTAGGAAGCAAACCATCTCAACAAACCTCCTACAATTTGTGCTCCGAAATGGTCGAGTGTTGGACAAAAGAGATTCAACCCCCACGTTCAAGTTATTTAAAACCCCTTTAAAAAGAGGGAGGAGAGAGTGAATCTTTCCAGCCAATATTTTATCTGGGTAGCGAATGCACTGTCATGTTCCCCAGTCTGCAAACAGCAGGTGAAGGTGGTGGTGGTGGTCAACAGCGGTGGTGTCTGCCTTGGATGTGAGGGTGACCTCTGCCTTGAGCAGGGGTGGGTTCCCTCCTGCCAGAGCAGCGGATAAAGGCTTCTACCCGACAGAGGGTTGGTTGATGTTGAGTGGCAGTAGAGCAACGGGCGAGTGAAAAATGCAGGTGAAGGAGGAGTTAGTGGGTAAATGTTGTGCTTTCCCCAGTTCATTGAGTTGTTTCGGTTCTGCCAAGCCCCCACCTTGGATACCTACGTCCTTTAGCAGGGACAGGACTTGGGGTTTGTGTTCTGGTTGTCCATCTGTGAAATAGAGACAAATGAACTTTCCTGCTTTGAGAACAGAGTTTGTTGTTGATAAGGAACGATTAATCTTCCTTGCTGTGTGACTGACGGGTCAGTAACTGTTCAGATGCACTATGTTACAAAGCATCTGCTTTTCAGGAAGAAATGAATCCTTAATTTAAAATCACATTTCCTATAGCTAAAACTTTGTCTTGGCTATTGTTTATGACATAATTTTTAGTTGGTGATGCCAAGAAGTCCTTGTAATTTGAACCTTGATGTTTTTATCTGCTATCTGTTCTGTTCCTCGTTCTTCTCTGTTCTTATTCCACCCAAAGCCCTCTCTGCCTGGTGCTGCTCATCACAAATGAATGTAAGGAAAGTTTTAATGGGGTACACATGCAAGTTCATAACAAGTAGCATAACGAGAATGTCATAACTTCCAGCCTTCCGGCTGCGTGCATCCTGAGGAATAGGACACCTTTCCATAGTTTGGTCCTGGCAATGAATAAAACCTGCTTCTTTGAGGATTTAGTCTCTTGAATTTTGAAGTGGTTTATCAGAGTTCAGAGCAAGCCTGTGGTAGGACCCACGTGAGATCCCCCTTTTTGCCAAACCTGTTGTTTAACAACAAGGTGTCTTCCCCTGGTGAGATACAGAGATACGGAAATGTGCTGTTTGGTCAGGAACACCCAAGTGTTGGCAGTCATGGGAGTGTGGGGAGCTCGAGGGGGTGAAGTAGCCCATCCCTCTGCGGTGTCAGCTCTGTGCCACCCTCCTTCTCAATGGGTGCTTATCAATGACTTGAAGTTTGCCAACAGTGAAGTCACTTTTGTCACCCGAAGCAGTACAGTTCATTGCAACCATTACTATCAGATGGCATTTTCTTGATGTGCTTTTAAGCCTCTTGCCTCTAGTTCTGTCACTTTAAGCATGAAGAACAGATTAATTCTTTTCCACTCCAAAAACCTTTTATGTATTTGAAGACTGCTGGTTGCCGGGCCCCAGCCTTCTTTTCAGTGTATACAAGGCAAAATCCTGTAGTGTTTCTCTTACAGGTTACAGTTTTCTAAAGCTGAGTGTTTTCTGCTTTTCCTGCTTTGTTTTTGTTAACTGGCTCCACATCTGTCTTGAAGCACGGTACCCGTGTGGATGCACCAGCTGAGGGCTCAGTAACACTGAGTCCAGAGTAGAAGGGCCACTACGGATATCTCTCAAGCTATTTTTCCAGTTTCCACCTCAGTATGGTGATTGCTTTTTCTAAAAGCACCTGTTGGATTTGGGCTGTGTTAGGTAACGGTGTTGTGTTGGTTGTATCTCTTCTCTCACTCTGCTGGTGTCGGTGGTTTTTCTGCCCTGGGTTTGATCAGCAGACAGTGCCTGCCCAGAACCTCGTGCTTGTTCCTGCTGAGATCAAGTGATTGGTTTTGGAGCCTGGTTGGACTGCCAGAGGTGGCTGGAGAAAATTCAGTTGCTTTGTACAACTTGGGTTTGGTTCCACCTGGGAATATTATCCATTTCCTTATTTTCCAGGTGCTTAGGAAAACTTCTGGAAGAAAAGTTGAACTGATAGGACTGTGATCCTCTCTTCTCCCTTCTTTACTCTCCAGTTAAAAAAACAGGCAGTATGCCTTTTTCAGGCTCTGTACCCTCAGCTGTTCTGCGGGACTCCTCCAAGACAACTGGTAACAGTTCTAAGATTCGTTGTAGGGTTTTGAAATGGCTCTCCTAAGCAAACTCAAGAGCTTGTTTATCTACGTCCTCTTCTAACCTCAATCAAGATTGAGATCTTACCCGTTTAGTGCTGGTAGTAACATTGCTAGCATCTGTGCACAGTTGGCTTTAGTCATGGAAAAGAAGGATTAAACACTTTGTGCTATATTTGTAAGCAGAATAAAATACGTTTTGATTTCCATTTAGAGCAGTCCATGCAATGACAGGTGTCATATTCAGTACCAAGACAATTTTATTCTAAAATGGTTTTAGAGAAGTTGATATTTTTATGTGCCTATTTATGAGTGAAGTCATTAGACTGGAGATGTAGCCAAAAGGTAAAATCTCGATCAGATTTTGCAGTTAATAGCTGCTGGAGTTTCTCAGGTTAGTGGCTTGCTTTTGGTTTGGGTTTGTGAATTAAGGCCTGGGTAGAATTTCAGTAGCTGCTCTGTAAGGCTGTTGGGAAGAAGGTTGACTTCTACAGAACTGGAAGCCTTACTACAGAAGGTGAATTTGCATATGACTCTTATAATCCTGCAAACAGCACTACTGTGAGCTTCCACTGTTCCTGTAAGAAAAGTCACTTGGGTTTGGGGAAGGAGAAAGGAAAGAAGATTCTTGTGGATCAGGGTGGAACTTCTTGCTTGGAAAGACACAGCTCTGTTGAGCAGTCTGTCAGTGAGAATGTAATGGTCATACAAATTCTTGTCATCCAAACAGATGAGGCAAACTCAATGTCGTGGTGAGACATTTACTACAGGAGATCTTTTTGTAGCTTTAGGAAGCAAAATGCTAACTCTCTGTTTTTCCTTTTAGGCATTTTCCATCATAAATATCCTATTCAGAACTAAACCCAAATCTCCACTCTCTGGATCTCCTAAAGGTACAGGAAACTTACTTAAAACGTTAAAGTTTCTTACCTTTTATTTGCATCATATTAAAGAAACCACAGGTTGTGGTAAAACATGATTATCCACAGGAAGTGTCTGCTTTTTGTGTGATCCTCTGGCTTCTATCTGCAACACCTTTGAGAATTACAACACAAAAAAGCCCCAAGAGAACTTTTATCTGAAAATGCTACATTCTTTTTTTCATAGAGGAAGATTTTAATTTCTTTGGCAGAGTGGACTGAGACTGTGTTCACATCTTTGTGCATTTCTTTGCTTGCCTTTTGGTTACCTTAGTGACTTCTGAACTTTGTATTCTAATGTATTCAAAATTTCTGGGAATATTCCAGGCATTGATGCGCCAAAAGAAGATAAAAATCTCAATACTGGAGTGTGGAGTGGTGCTCTGTCATCTGAAAATCCATCTCTCTAAGTTTAGTATTGTCCATAGGTCATTGAATTGTTTGATGGCAGCCGTTACCGTCATGAGGATAAGATTCTAGTGCAACACTACCTCAATAAAATTTAAAATATTAATATCTGAGTTAGCAAAAAGTGTGGAAGGGTGGGAAAGGAACAAATTGTGTGATTAGCTGCTGGCTGAGATGGTAGGAGTAAAACATTTCTTGGTTCACCTATCTTTTGATGTCTGAGTGGTTTTAAGTTCTGGTAGTGCCTTGAGTATTGTACAGGGGTCAGTTACTGTACTCTTATTTGTCTTGAAGAGTTTGACAAAGCTAATCCTTGATTCAGCGGAAAAATCACCTGAAATACTGGCATCTCTTTGTTTCTCTGTTCACTGGAACAGCCTCAATTGTTAGCCTCAATTTTCTGGATTATGCGGCTTTTTCTTGTTAGGATTTTGTAAGCCTGTTGTAGGGTAGAGGGCAAATTACTTCGTAAAAGCACTGTAAACCTTTTATAGGCCCCAAATAACCTGTAATTAAATGTGCAATGATGGACAGTGAGTTCTTATACCCTAGTGAAATACTTCACACAAATCAACTACAGTATTGTAAACTTCACAGGTAGCTGAAAAACCCAAACAAAATTCCAGTTTGTTTTGTCAGACTGTTCTTTGAAGTTGCTTGTCAAAGCATGAGCTAAATGTTTTTAAAAAGAAAACATTATATATATTTGTATATATATACTTGTAAGGTATAATCTTGTGAGTTACTGCTTAATGTCTAAAATTGTCAGAAATTTGTAAAGTGGAATTTCAATAATTCACAAGCTGTTCCTAATGCCTACTTTGCTTTGATTCTGCCTGAATTCAATCTAATGAACTCTGAAGTAATCCTGAATTGGTGATAATTTACAGGATGTAGGTTCAACTTTTGATCTGAATATAAAAACATGAGATTGGTGTATTGGTGAAGGAGAGAGAAACGTGATGATGACGTAGCAATTTATGTAGAAATTATGTAGTAATTTATGTAGAAACAAGCATTGTATTCATTTAGGTTAAAAGGATATATTCATTGGAAAAAATTTATTTTCATTGCAATTCAGTTCTCTCCCTGATAATAAATTTCTGTTCAGCTGTGGCAAAATGCTGGCGTGCCCAGGTACTCAGCTACTTGAACGTCTTGGGGATAAACCTTGAACAGCAGTGTGCTCTACAGGTTTTAGATTTCTATTTCAAGTCAAAATATAGCTTATTGATTCCTTAGAATTTCTTTTTGGTTAGGCATTGCAGCTCTTCCTTTCTCCCCCTTTAGAAACAGTCATGGAAAGGAGCACTTAAATAATCCTGTTGAGTACATCTTCTCTTTCTTGCTAAATTAATGGCTCCAGAAGCCAGGTATCTGTATGGTAATTTTGGTCATCAAATTATGGCTACACGTGCAATTGCAAAGCATTTTGCAAAGAAGGGTGTGTGGGATTGTTACCACCTTACAGATGCAGAAAGTGAGCTGTGCTTAAACTCTCAATCCTTGGTTTCTTGTGAGGCTGGAAGTCTTTTGGGTTCCCAGAAGGTCCTGGGGGGCTGAACTCTTCCAGTCCGTGGGGAGGCTGGGGGAGAGCGAGGTGTGTGGTGAATTCCAGCGAGGTGTGTGTCAGGGGCTTCCCTGGGTCCTTGCTCGTTGGTTTAGATGTGACGGAGCAGCCAGGCCGCCGGAGGAGCTGGGTGATTGGGCTCTGTGCTGAGAATAAGCAGGTTATGAGCTATGGACGTGTCTGCAGCAATTTTTTTGTCTGCTTGTCTAACGTGCGCAGCTGAAGTCTATTCAAAATTGGATCAGTTTCCAAAACCTTATTGTTTCAAGCACTAGGATGTGACCTCAAGTCTCCACATATTTTTGTGAATAACTGCCGAGTTGTCTGTCCTGAATATTATTCTAAGCAGAGGTATTTGAAGAAAAGCTTTTTCAGGCTGAGCACTGATGGCTGTAGCTCTTGGTGGAGAGAGAGCTGGGCAGAGAGCAGTCTGAGCTGCACCGCTGCGAGGTTCTGTAGTAATCTGCCGTAAATATAGACAGTGAACTAATTATATCCTTGTCAGGGACTTCCCTTCTTGGGGAAAAAAACCTACTAGGAATTTGTATACTGTTCTTCCCTGCATTGTAGGACTATAAAAACCACTTTTAACGTGTGTATTTTGGAGCTGAAATTCCATGTTCCCTAAAAGCAGGTGATGGCAAATAAATGGAGGATAGTGCCTTGCTTTGAAAGCAAAGGACTCTGAGGCAGAGTCTTCTGAAGCGAATTTCAGACTTCCTTTGCAGCATGATCTGAAAGATCCTGATGTTACTGACTTCAAATTAAAAACTTTTGGTGTCATTTTCTCAAACTGTGTGGATTAGAAACTGTTTAACTTCAGTTACTTTGAAGGGCATTGCACTTCAACAAGAAAGGAGAAATAGCTTCTTTTTTAATGCACTTCAAGACTTTATAGTCTCTTCCAGGCAATTATTACTGTTGTATTATGTTTGAAAATTTTCAGTGTTTCTGGTGATGCTCCTGGGAATGAAACTTAGTAATTATAAAATTATTACCCTGGAGTCTTATTCTACATACTTTTCATCTTTGTCTTACAACTTCTTGGAGTTCCTTTAGATAGACTCCCTAACAGCATTTTCACGGTTACAGTGCACCCAATGGGTAACTTCTGCAAATTCAGTAGCCAAATATAGGATTTGTTTTGAGTAAAATCTACATATAGGTCATCTGAACTAATTTTGCTCTCTAGTAAAAAGTGAGGTTATCCAACTGGTAGCATGATAAGCCTGACATGTTTATGATGTTTTTTCAAAGTAAAAATATTCCAGATGGTAGATTTGTTCGTGTATCTGTTGTTTCCCAGTAGCATCTTTCTTCTTACGTAATAAATAAATAAGTAAATAATTTTTTGTGTCTGTGACTATATTAACCTAGGTTCTCCTCTTAGGCTTGATTTATCAGTAACTAGCTAAAAACTTCACTCTGACTCATTGCTGCTCCTCCCACATTTGGAAGTCCATTCACAGGTTCAGAATTTGAAGCGTACAGAGCACCACTGGAGTTGTGTTGCTACTAATAGATCCCTGGTGGGATCTGGAGCAGCGATTTCTCCTTTCAATCTATAAATTATGAAAGAATAAACCTTTGTTTGCTGCCCTAATAAAATCTGTAGGTGACCAGTGTATGTGTGCATGTGTGTGTGCCTTTTGTGTGTAAAATGTATTTACTTGGCTGTAAAATTTATTTTTAATAAATAAATTGATACGTGGACCGTAAGCAGATATGGGCAGCTGAGCTCTGGCAGCAATGACAGCCTCAAACTGGCAACCTGTTAGTGTATATTTAGGTTTAACTGTCTGAGCATGAAGATAATGTTGCATCCATGTGTAAGAGAAATCTAATATTAATGTGGAGGAAAGAGCTATCACAATACTTCACATCGACTGTGCAAGTTCATTGCTTGGAGGTGTTTTTTCTTAAATGAGCACGGATGCCCACGAGCGTTTTCAACACTTGTTGACAGTGTTGCAAGGCCAAATAAATAACTCTAAATTGATGCTTGACCTGTGACTGAGGCACGTTCTGACATAAATAGAAGTAACCTTAAAAACACATGTAACCTATAAAGTTTATGAACTCTTATACCTTCACTTTTCCCAGTCACAGCTACTTCGACGTCTTCTGCTGGACACTGGTTGTGTTCCCCTCATAAATGCAAGGCCTTCTCCTTGGTGACCCTGGGGGACAAAGTGTATGATTATAACAAAGGGTGCATGCTCTGAATAGTTGTTTTGTAAAGCCTGCATTTATTGCTTGCCCTCTACAAGTTAAAAACTGTAACTTTGAATGGTAGAATGCATGAAATGTAATCTGTTCATGAAAGTTGCTCTTTGTTTAGTATAGAAGCAGTGGCTATCGGTTTAACTAACTGGATTTGCTTTGTAAGTGGATTCAGTGATGGGAAAAACAGATGGATAGTTACCTTAAATGAACAAACATAAATAAAGCTTCTATACTACTTCTCTTTTATAAATGAAAAAAAATGTGAAATTTAAATGTTAGGGCATATAGATTGAAATATGTTGTTAAAACTGGATGTGTAAGTGAATTATTGCATACCAAATGGAAACAATGGATGCTTGATTGGACACTTTACCCTTTTCCCCTTTTTGTTGACAGAGAAATAATTTAGTTAGAGAATGCTAAATATTTAGTATAATCTTTTTTTCATCTTTACATTTTAGGTCATCAATTCGGCTTCATCACACTTGAGTTTGCCTGCATTCAAAGCTGTTTACCTACAGTAATTTGCTCTGGTTGGAAGTGAACATGTCTCAAGTTCAAATTCAGAATCCTTCTGCGGCCCTTGCAGGGAGTCAAATATTGAATAAAAACCCATCTCTTTCACAGCCTTTGAGTATTCCTTCTACTACTAGTTCTTTGCCCTCTGAAAATGCAGGTAGACCTATCCAAAACTCTGCTTTACCCTCTGCATCAGTTACATCCACCAATGCAGCTGCAGGTAAGATTAACTCTTAAGTGCCTATATTCTTAGTGTTTGTACATTCCTGATGTCTTGCACCTACAAATACTTTAAAAGTACTATTTATCCAGCTACAGTAGCTTGTATAATGCTTTCCCCCCACTGAATGAAATCTGAGACAGATGGAAACAAGTCCTAATAATTAATTGAAATGTCTGTAATGGTAAAGAATATTTAAAACTGTGTACCATCAAATTCTTAAAACATTGCTAGCCATATTTTCTACAACTAGCTTGTTTTAAATAAAAAAAAAAGTTTTTTTTACATAGTTTGTTTAGTTCTATTATCTTTAGTTCTTTTATGACCAGTTTAATGATAAACGTATTGTGCTAATAAAATATAATACAGAGAATAAAAGGTAATAAATAAAAAATAGATAATAGGGAAACGTAGGAGAAGGAAAAAGAAATGAAGGACTTAAAATTATTCAAAGCAGGTGACCATGATGAATACTTAGAAGATTTGTTTCTTGAAGTGCAACTACATCAGATGCAAGCTAAATGCAAGAGTCTAACTTCATACCTTTGGCTTGCATTAAAACATTAAATGAATAATGCTTTATTTTTGGCATGAGCATTGCTTGGAAATCCCAACGTTCAGTAATTTGTTGCTTGTTTGGCTAACGAGTAGAGCTGTCTATTCCAGCAAATCTTTTCTGAAAACTGGTATATTGCAGACAACGAAGTGCTAAGGCAATGAGGTATTTTTTTTATTTTAATTAAGAATTGTAGTCAAGTTCATAGCTACCCATTCATTTATCTGATTTTATGTAATCTTTCAGCTCCTTCAAACATGGCAAACCCCAAAGAGAAGACCCCAATGTGTCTTGTGAATGAGTTAGCCCGTTTCAACAAGATTCAGCCTGAGTATAAGCTTTTGAGTGAGCAAGGTCCAGCTCATTCTAAGGTGAATATACACAGAAGTTTCTTGTTGCTGCTGTTTGTGCTCTTTCATAAATGGAAAGGCAAAGTGTATGCTTTTGGTGCAAGGTAGCACAGAATAATGATAAGGAATGGAAAGCTCCCCAAAGCCCTGATGGCAGGGAATTGTGAAGCTGTTATGTGCGTGCTAAAAAGTTGCTTTCCCAAAGTAAATAAAGGTTGAACTTATTTGTTACCTAAAACTACTTAGGTTATTTGAAGGGTTATTTATGTTAGCTCCATTATGAGATGCTTGGCTTTAACTTTCATTTAATAAACCAAGGTTTATTAAACCTTTATTTGTCCCTTGCAGACTTTGCTAAAAAATTTTGTATTAAATATGGATAATCTTTTTGCATTCACTTTCTAGGATGTTGTTAAGCTTTTGTTCTACATCTTGCCTATTCTTTAAATTTTCTGGGTTCTTCCTGTGGTACATTTTAATATTTTGAAATTGATTCACCAACTTTAAAAGATGAAAATAGTTTCTTAGTTCAAATTATCACATGAGATGCAGGAAGATTTATGGCAATCGTGTTTCTTTAGGAAAAATACTACATAAGGGGTTGTAGTTGGTGAAGTACAAATCTATATTTGTTTATATGGAATAAGTTTTACTACTTAATTTAAGAGTTCTCTCTTTTGCACATTGTAACAGAATGTTACTTTGCTCTGTTTTGGTTGTAAATAAAATGAACCTTTCTATCCTAATTGCCCAATATTTGGAAAACAAGGATCTTGGTATATGTTCTTTAATGGTTGAAGTCCAGTATGATTGGAGGGCACTAAACATTCGCCTGTTCTGGAACAGTTATTTCGGCAAAGAATCCTTAGTTCTTCAGAGTGGGAATATAGAAACAGTGAGGGCAGAGCAGCACGAGGTGTGCATCCCATGGCATGGCATGTCTTTTACAATAAGTCTCAGCAATACACAATTCCTTTGGTGTTCTGTTTGTATGGAGAGAGAGAGTTTTTCAGGAATACAGCAAACATACAAGCAGTTATTGCAAAGAACACGGAAGAAGGGAGTTCTAGCATTGTGAAACCTCATTGAAGATCTCTGTTGTATGAGGACTGAAGTCAAGGCTGAGATGTGTCTATTTAATCTGACATCGTGTCCTTAAGGGTTTTCCTGGAAAAGTGTTTGTTGTATGTTACAGGAATTGCCTTAGAATTGAATAATATTTAGAACTAAAATCTTTTGTCCAAAATACGTGTAATGTCAGCTTCAATGTGCAAAGGAGGCAAGGTTTGCATTTACAAAAAGTATTAGAATAGCATTCAGAGCATGTGTTCACTTGTGTTTTCATTCTGATTGAAATTAAACTTCATTTAATTACCAGGGAGATGTTGGCTTGCTGTTGTCTGATTAATTTGTGAAAATTTAGGACAATGTATATCCTTCCTTATCCCACATACTTAAAAAGAAGTGTGACAGAGCTTTGCTCTATAACCAAATAGGCTTGTGCTCACCTGTGGCCATGGAGAAGCTTTTATGGTGCAATGTGAACTTACCTTTCTACCTTTCTTCAAACTGCTGGAAAGTATCATTGAAAAAAACCCACAGTATTAAAGAATTATGGGGGGTAAAAGTCTGCATTTCAAGGTTACTGTTCAGAGTAATGTTGGCGTATCAGCTAGTCATGTAGCAATAACCTCTACACACATGGTGTCTTTTGTTTTTTCACCTATATGATCTCATGCAGGGTAGCTGCTAGCTACAATTACTGTGAAATTCTTAGTTCAGTAATCGGGGAAATCCTATCAGTGTCCAAAGTGTTTAAAATCTGGAGATAACACGGTAGTTGAGGAAAGCTTTGATTACTGTATTCTCAACTTTTGCATCACTAAAAGACTCATTGTTTTGCATAAGAGGGTCTAATAAATTACATGAATTCTGAAGTAGCTCATAATAAAATTAATGTTTTCAATTTTTGAGGTGTTTACAGTGCAACTGACTCTTGGGGACCAGCACTGGGAAGCTGAAGGAACTAGTATTAAAAAAGCGCAACATGCAGCAGCTGCCAAAGCTTTGGAAGGGACAAAATTCCCTAAACCTACGGCTCGTCCATCGCGTAGTGAAGGCAAGAATCCAGGTATACGTCACAACAAACTGATTTTAAAAAACAATTGTAGAACACACCTTTCTGGTTTTGGTATGTATAAGTTGCATAAGGATGAATAAAAATAGTGACACTGCATATTTAACAATGGCAATTGTCAGGTTTTGTGAGAACATGATCTTGATTTAGTCTTTGATTGTTGTAGGTGATGTGATAAAAATAATCATATTAAGAAGTTAAAAGTGTAGGGTTTTTCCATTAAGTCATTCAGGCTTGAAGAACCCACTGCTTAACTTACTGGTTTGTATTGTAACACTTGGTAGAATCCTGGAAAAAATGTTTATCCTAATCTGAAGAAAAAAAAAAAAAAAAGAAAAGAAAACTAAGTTAAAAAAAAAATCTAATTTACAAACTAGCTTCACAGCTCAGCTGCACATGATTGTTTTGCGTGTACTCTTGGTCACTTGAATTTAAAGCTATTGGAGCAGCATTAGTATGTTCAGCAAAGGTTAAAAGTTATCTTTTGTGCCAGTTGTATTCTGATATCGCCTAAATTCTTTCTTTAGAAACACTTCCTACAGTCAACAGTGAAACTATTAGAAGCTAGCAAGTACTGATTGTCTGCAAATCTGTTCCATAATTTCCTTTTTCTTTTGGCAATTGCCATATAAAAAAAATACCTTGTACGAGATTACACACTGATTTTTGAGCCAGTGAGGCTTGTGATAGAAAAGTTGACCACTTACGTGAGTGTTCTTTCTCAAATCAGAGCAGTCAGGGAGTCCATTCTTCATCCACAGGATATCTGCATTGAGAGAAATGTTTATAGCCCTCAGTAGCAATATACCTTCCTTTTGAAAAGGCAAACTGCGGTTGAAAGTGAAGAGCCATAAACCTCTTCTTAGGTCATTGAGTACAAAGAGAAACATTTGATCATTATCAGTAAACAACAGAAACAGTAGGTATGTAGCATGTCAATTTAATTGAGAAGTATTTTCTGGGGAAGAGACATTTCTGTTCTGCAGACCACATTGTTAGATATGTAAAATAAATTGGTAGCTTCACAAGTTTAAAGAAAAATTAAAAAAAGCCAGACAGCAAATGTACTTTTTTGTAACAGGATTTGTCACAGCTGTACAGGGCTGCTAATTTAATATGCATCATATAGACTTATTTTCTTTGTGTTCATTAGCATTTCTATTCAGAATTCATTCAAGATATTGCAATAGGCAAAACTTGAGCTTATTTTTCCCTGCTTTGAGACAACATGAGAGTTTAGATTGTTTCAGTTCCTTGTGACTCCCTTTACATTCCTTTTTATTTAGACAGTGTAACCCCCACAGTGGAGTTAAATGCACTTTGCATGAAGCTGGGAAAGAAACCTATGTACAAACCCATCGATCCTTACACGGGGATGAGATCCACCTACAGCTATACTATGAGAGGTGGCACTTACCCTCCTCCACGGTATGTATTGTTTAATTTTTTTTTTGGTTTTGCAGCCTCGTATATTTGAACTTCCGCTCTCTTCATCCAGTGCATTGATGCTATCTTCTGAAAACTGGCTAAAAATACAAGGTCCCTTACAGGGATATTCAGCTTGAAACAAAGCCAGGTTATGAAGCAAAAAGTTTTGATAAGTGTACCCCATTAGTATCTGTAATTTGTCTTAAGTATGGGGTTTTTTTTTGATTTAGGGAGGAGCGGAAGGAGAGGAAAAAGGGAACTGAACCAAATGATAAAGCGTTTTTGAGGGCATTCGGATGTAGCCAGTTTCATGAAGTGAACAGCTAAATATTAGCTACATACTTCTTGCATTTCCTTTCTATGTAAAAGCAAAAGTGAAGGAAACAGTTTGATGCTTTCTTGAAAGCTATTTAAATTAAAGTTTCAGTTTAAAGAATTGGATATAGGCATAAGAATCGGGAATTCAAAATAGACTTGGCAGGCCAGTATATAAAAGTGTAGTAACATTGTCTTTCTCTGTTCTACTTGGTTAGAACTGTGTTCGTATTGTAAAACAGAAACCTTGATACTCTTGTTTCTAAGGTTTCTCTCGAAAAATCCTTTAGACCTTAAATCAAAAATTGGCTTTTTAATACTAGTGCTTCAGTGCTATATCATGGTTACTGATATCCAAGAGATTCATCTATGTATAACTCACATTTCTGTTTATTTTGTAGACCAAACTATTACCTTATTTAACTCTCTCTCTCTGCAGGTACTTTTACCCATTTCCTGTTGGGCCCTTACTTTACCAAGTCGAGCTGTCAATTGGAGGGCAGCAGTTTCATGGGAAAGGAAGAACAAGGCAAGCTGCTAAGCACGATGCAGCTGCTAAAGCACTGAAAGTTCTGCAGAATGAGCCCTTGCCTGAGAAACCAGAGGTGGGAATTAATCCTGGTGGTGTAAGCGTAAATTGCTAAGATAAACTGAGATATTGTTGTAGATTTTTCCCTTATTGAGAGGAATATGACAGTTAGGAAATCTAATTCTGTGTAGTGGTGTTGACCTACTTGTGTCAATAGAAACACTTTGATTTAAAAACATAAATTTCTATGGAGCTAGAGTATTCACAAATGAAGTTATATTAATTCTTTTGCTGTGGTATTTTTCCACAGCAATGCCTCTGTCAGGTATGAGCACTGGAGGCATAGATAGGAACTAATATCTTATCAGGTATAGATCATATACAAACTTCTGAAGAAGTGTGTAAATGGGGTACTTGTATTCTAGTATGGACAACACAGAAATCAGACATGTGTTTTCTTCCTGGGCAAAATTTCTGCATGATTTTGTAAAGAAACATAGAAGTTCTAGAAGAGCAGTCCATGGAAATAGTAAACTCATACGTACATTTTGAGATGAACATAAGCAAATTTTTATCCCTCCATATATGTATGGCTGCCCAGCACTTTCCATTCCAAGACCCTGTTATTGGTTATTTTTTCATGCTTTCTTGCTAAGTTGCTTTAGGCAGAAAAAGTGCATTGTGTGGACACAAGTCACTCATAGCTTCTGGGGCTGGTTGATTGCGTGCACCCTCCCCATATTAGGTGTTGTCTGTCTGCTTTGGCCAAAGACTGCTACAATGAGTGCATTAGTCCTTCCTATATGGGCTCATTATACCTATCTGAGTTATGAGGGCTTGATGTTAGAACTAAAAGCAGGAGATCATTGATGTACTCCATCCTGGCATCTAGATCGTGTTGAGGAGGAGGCCATGCAATACAGACCTAGAAGAAGAGAGACTAGGAAGAGCAAGAGGACTGAGAAAATGTGTTGTGAAGCTAAGGGGGACATTGAGTGAAAACTTCCCAGTGTGCTTGTGGGAGAGAGCATTGCTCGGATAATTAGGCAAACCTGCTGGATCCGATGGTTCAGGGAAGAGGCCTAGAAGGCGCTGGTGGTAGTGGTTCATGTAACAGAAAGCTCTCCTGGAGGAATGTACGTTATTGAATGATGGAGGCTACTAAAAGTCAAGGCATTGCAAATGCTATCAGGGAGAAGAGAGTGATGCTGGGAATAGAAGCTGAAGGAGCGGAGATGAATTCTGCACTGAAATGTAGTGATAGGCAGAGTGTGGTCAGGGACAAGCTGGAGGTCCTCAGGCAGGAGATGTCAAGCCTGAGGGGGATGCTCCCCTTCAGTGCGGGGGAACCCCAAATTCCTGTGTATTGTTCTGTGTCAGTGATACATAACATCCTCTTCTCACCCTCACTCACCCTCATAAAAGGTAACCGACCGTCATTAGCTGTTTTTCCACCTCATGTAGCAACGTTCTGTGTACTGGACCCAAGGAGTCCAACTCTGCAGAAAGTAACAGGATCACGTGTAACTTACTATTTTTCTGTTCACTTTTTCAGAAATGCTTCTGTACAAATGACTTTCTGAATATTTGTAGGGTTGTGTTTAAAGTTGAGTAACATGAGGTCTTCAGAACAAACACTGCAATTGTCTTTACATGACCACATATCCTTTTCTATAGGATGTCTCATTCAGTGTAAGGGGTGTAATGGAAGTAAACCTGCAGTGTCTCTCTTTTTTTTTTTTTTTTAAGGACTTGATAAGGGAAATCCTATTGTGAATGATGCAAGAAGGGAGAATTATTCTATGAATAAAGCAGTTGCAAGCTCACTAGGAGCTGAATGCTGTCTTGACCCTGCTATACATATGCTGGGCAAGTCACTTAAACTTTCACATGCATTTGTAATTTTATTTTTCTATTTATGTTTGACATGATGAACAGTAAGAACAGTAAGAAATGCAGCTATGCTTAAGGAAAACAATCCTTTGAATAGAGAGTACTGTTTTATAATACGTAATCAAAGAATTCAGTTCTTAATTTAAAGTGTGGTACTTAAATGCTTTGTGGCTTTCAAATGTAGTTTTAGGAAGGTCTGAAGGAATTGCTGTTTTTGTAACAGCATTTTGAACTAGACAAGATGAAAATGCCCAGAGAAGCTGTGGATGCCCCATTCCTGGAGATGTTCAAGGCCAGGCTGGATGGGGTTTTGAGCAACATGGTCTAGTGGGAGGTGTTTCTGCCCAGGCAGAGGGGTAAAATTGATGATCTTTAAGTTCCCTTCCAACCCAAACCATTCAATGATTCTATAAGATAAAATAAGGAATATGTTACCATTAAGTGAGCACTGTTCATTCTTGCTTTCAGTGAGGCAAGGTCCGTAAAGGATATGGTAGTGTAAGATTGTAAGCAATGCTATTATAATGAGTGTATACAATGGAGGCAAATTAAGATTTCACAAGCAGAGATAATTCCTGCCTGTCATTTGATGTTGCCACTAATTTTCCATTTAAATGTAGTTATTTTTGTGTATCCCATTCATGTGTGTATAAACAGAATATGCTTAAGCTTGAACTAGAGGTTTTTTTGGAAAGGGGAATAATTTTGTAATTTTTTTTTTTCATTTTACAAATTTTTGTATTTGCAGGATTTTATTCTTGTATATTTAAATTAGAAAATAATCAGTGCTTGAAAGGAAATAATTTAATAAAATGATTAGACTTTAAGGGTAAGAATTGCCATTTCCCACACCTTCTCAGACTGCAAATCTAGAAGCAAGTGGCAGGAAAAAAAAAATTAATAATATTAGCTCTCAACTGGACAAGACCCTGCCTGAATGACCCGATTTAATTTTAAAATCTGCTCTGCTTTGAGTGGGAGGCTGTAGTAGGAAACCTCCAAAGGACCCTCCCAACCTAAATTAGTGTGGAGTTAAGACAGACCAACAAAGCTGCAGTACTTTGCATATGCAAAGACAGAGATGATAAAGCATCAATTTAAACTTAGCAAGAATAGAAAGCTATGCTTTCTAGCACTATTGTTAAACAGAAATTCTAACTTTTGCTTGAAAATACTGAAACCAGAATTGCTTCTATGTATTTTGCCAACTTATTTGGTAAATATCAGCTGTTCTTTATATCCTTAGCGTGGAAGAAACAGTCAGACAAATAGCTGTGTTGAAATCAATGTAGTTCTAATCAGCAGCTCCACCAGTTTTCATAATTTGCTTAAAGCAGTCTTTGAGGAAGTGCGTGTTGAAAGAGTTCCTAGAGAAGGGTGAATACAGCAAACAATTCCATGCTATTTATTTGTATTCTCTTGAACGGGTATTAAATAGGAAAAATCTAATCCAATAAATAGAAGTCCTGATTACCTTTTCAAGGAAAAATGTCTGAATTTGAAAAACTAGAATATATCTGAAATAACAAGGAGGGGAAAAAATACTTGTAATTAAAGTGATTGCGCTAATGTTTTGACAGTAAAGGTAGTAACAGATTTTTCCTAGGGATGCTGGTAGTAAACTTGCTGTAATACCTAGAGTGTAATGAAAAAAGACCTTAGTAGTTAAATACTTTTTTTTCTGGGTATATGTTGCTATTGCTTTTGGACTTATCAATTGCATTTGAAATAGGTTTTAGAATATGATGATCAAGACTTTTGAGCTGGGTATATGTTGCTATCGCTTTTGGGCTTACCAATTGCATTTGAAATAAGTTTTAGAATATGATGATCAAGACTTTTGAGTTCTGTATTCAATCTTGGTTTTGCCAGTTTTTACCTGGGTTGTGCCTTCTGCTGAGGTACAGCATGGTTCCTCCACTGTAGGTGTTGAGGTGTTGCCTCCTCTATGGTCATGCCCTCTGATGCACAGTGCATCTACCTGGATCCTGTGGGAGTGGTGCCATCATGTGGTCTTAGTGTTCGCGGAGCTGAGGATTGCTCGATGCACATCTCCATGTAGGGATCAGAAGTATCAGATGTTATCATTATATGGAGCAGAAGATTGCTCGATGCACATCTCCGTGTAGAGGTTGGGGACTGGAAGTAGTAGTGGGATCAGAAGTATCAGATGTTATCATTATAAAAGGCTGTTGGTCTATATGTGCTCTTCTGAAATGTCTGCAGCTTGAACCTGAAGTACATAAGAACAGTGTGAAATCTGATGGGACAGTGGGAAGAGTGAAAACCACAGATTAATTTTACTAGTAATTTTTTCTGTGGTGGGAAGAGGCTGCTTTAAGTGGTGGAAAAAAAATACTTCATGTTTTACTTATTAGTCTCAGACACTGGGGATGCTTGCTACCATCAAAACTAGTTTTAATCAATGAGAGCTCTCTAGCATATTTCTGCTGCTCCAATAAAATATTTAAATCATTTTTGTTACCTGGTTGCATAACTAGTACTGTGGCATGATATAATTGGTGAAATTGTTGCTGTTCATCTTTATCATAATCTTTCCAATATCACTGCTGGACACTTAGTCTTAAAATGTCTCTGTTACTGTTACCATGCCTCTTAGTTCATGTTGATCCCAACATCAGTGAAGACATTTTTGGAATCACAATCAAAATTTTACCTGGAGATACGTAGAAGTGCCTGTAGGTAAGCTTCACCTGGCACTGCTGTCCTCCTACCAGGTGTAAGTTCTCAGAGATGTACACCACTTGATTTAAGGCAAGTTCCTGACAGTATGTTCTCCAGATGAGAAAAAGATATGTAGATGAAGCACTTACAAATGAGCATGTTAAAAGACAGGACTATGCCAGGGTCTAATTAGCCATCCTATATTCACATTGGTCCCATTCTCAGAATCTTTATTTTTTCTGCCCTTTCTCTTATCTGATACTGTCTTAGTGCTTTTGGTATGAATGTCCAATCAGTATATGAAAACTGTATTTCATAAAGGTACTTCCATTTGGAAATCACTTCATTTAACACTTCACTTTGTTTTTCTATAAATAGATTTTTAAACTTATTGGCCCTTATTCCATTTGTTCTTTCCTGTAACGAGCAGATGAAAATATGAAGGTTTGCTAGCTTTTACACATACACCTTAAATGAGCTTAAGTTTCAGTTCTGTAGTATGTGTGCTGCATTTCTACACATTCACGTAAAATGGCACTAAAGATTAGACTACTTAAAATTTTGAGAGTTCAGTAAACTGGTTGGATGGATAAAATTCAATTTAATAGGATCTTTATTTTAAATAGAGTATGCTTTTTTTAGGTTAACGGAAAAGAACCAGATGATGAAAATCTCAATAAATCTGAAATAAGCCAAGTTTTTGAGATTGCACTTAAAAGGAACTTGCCTGTGAATTTTGAGGTATGTTTATTTTACAAGCTCTAGATTTGTTTTTATTAGAATATTAAGGGTACACATTAAGTTGAGTCTATTCTAGATAACCCAAACAACTGACTTTTAACATGTCTCGTTAGTTGTGAATACACTTTTACCTTTGACAGTCACCCTGACTGTCTTGGAGTTTATATGGTAAAGTGAAGAAAAAAGAAAAATCCACCTGTTCACAAATTTATGCACTAAAATCATGAGTGAACAGCTACGTTGTGGTTGTCTGTGCAATCTTTTTTCCAGTCTTTTTGAAAACACCAACCCCACATTAATGGTTAGAACATTAAAGTGCAGAGTCGAGACAAAGAGTATAGCTCACTCTGAAAGACATTTATGGAAGTATTTGCTTAATTAAGCACTGATGTGGACTACCCGCATGTTGCAGAATCTCACAAATAGGTTTCTTTTCTTGCCATGAGGTGACCTCATGTGCATCTTACTTTCCTTTCCTGGCCTGGCTGCTTGCTGCCTCTTTGCCCCTCCCTGATCATTTTAGTTACCTTAAATCAATAGCTTCCATAGGAGCATCTCTGTTTCACTAAATTATTAATTTATCATGCTGCTTTCCTGAGCTGGCAGAGCAATGTTTAAGTCAACTATCTGAATTATAATAGTAAGAAAACACAATTGTGTGTAACTAAATTGCTTGTGAAGCTATGCTTTCAATTATTGCAGATTAGCCTGAGCATCACTGGTAAAAATATACTGTCACACAAAGCCAGTTGTGGGTGGAAGTTCTTAATTCATTCTTACTTTTTTACTTTATGGATATTTTGAAGTACGATGTATTATGAATGGAGTTAAAAGACTAAATCTGTAGTAGACAGCTATCTCTTAGGTGTCTCCAGAATTCTTGATTTCTGAACTAAAATGCTGGATCCTAAAGAATTTATTTCTCTGTAATGTTCTATTATTGTAACATGATATATTTAATGAGGTGATGATAACTGTGTGGAAGTATGCACTGATGAAATAAACCAGTCATATTTTAATATTGAAAGAATTAATCAGTAAATTGACTAAGATGGGTTAATGACTTGCATGTAATTAATGTTTACTGCTTGCTGCATTTGATCTTTTTAAAATATATGTTTATTTGGGTGGGATTATGTTATTTAGAGTGGCTATGATTTATATCTATATTTTCTGGATTGTATAAGAATCTAAAATCTCTTTATCCATAGTTCTTGAGAGATGTTTGCTATAAACAATGTGCCCTACCATTTTTAATAAGTGTTTATCACGCTTTCACTCAGTTTTTCCCTCTGAAACAGGTGACCAAGGAAAGTGGTCCTCCCCATATGAAGAGCTTTGTAACCAAGGTGTCAGTTGGAGAATTCATGGGTGAAGGTGAAGGAAAGAGCAAGAAGATCTCAAAGAAAAATGCTGCAATAGCAGTCCTAGAAGAACTGAAAAAATTACCACCCCTTCCTACGGTTGAGAAAATGAAGCCACGAATCAAAAAGAAAACAAAATCAATAGTGAAGGTAAGAGACAAACAGGTTGGAAATCTGACTGTTATAAATAATCATCAGATGAGAGGTGTTTCTGAGTTAATTATAAACACTCTTCAACTGCTCAGCCTTTCTCAGCAGTCTGATACTGCAAATCAAATGTTATTTTGCTCCCACTCTAAATGGGGTTCTGACACCACTTTTACAATAGTTATCAGTAAATTCAGGATGAAAGAGAAACCTTATAAAAGAATGAGTGGCACATAAAAATTAAGCTCTGAATTTCAAGCCTTAGCCTTTACAGCTTTGGGTTTTGCATGACTCTGCTTGTGCAAATTCTCCTGCAAGCCTGCCCCTCCTCATTTAGCAGGATTAGGATTTGTAAACTGTTACCAGTGGTAGGTTCTATGTGGTCAACCCTGACAGCAAAGAGGAATAAATTGAGTGTTTCTCTTTGGCTGTGACAGTATTTCATTAAGGAACTTTTGTTTCCGTGTTTTTAAGTTCTAGAGATGCATGAATTCAGTGGCATGCTGCATTTTGTCTATTAAACCAAATATTCACAAATTTTGGCTTATTTCCTAAACATTGTTCTACATAGCTGCAGACAAGTCCAGAATACGGCCAAGGAATGAATCCCATTAGCAGACTTGCCCAGATACAGCAGGCCAAGAAAGAGAAGGAACCAGAGTACATGCTCATCACAGAACGTGGTCTTCCAAGGCGCAGGGAGTTTGTTATGCAGGTTTGTATGTTAATTTGAGAAATTCAGTTGCATGTCTGTAATGTCTTTTTTTTTTTTTTTTTTTTGTTTTTTTGTTAATAAATTGGATAGTAAACAGTTCATGGGGACCACACACAAATACTACGACAGAAGAGCTGTTATATTAAGTCTGTTGATTGGAGTCGATATTTAGCCCACTGGTAACGGAGGAAGGAGTTTTACGACATGCTGGAGCAGCGTACTGAAGGGGAGCCCATCTGATTTTTTTTTTTTTTTTTTTTTTTTTTTGGTCTTATGGTAATCAAGGTGTCACAAATTTAACAGGATTACATCCAAATTTCCATGAGATTTATTAAGAAAATATCTAGTGGGCTACATTCAAGGAAGATAAAGGTTTAAGAGAAGTGATCTGAATCATGGTTTGTTTGTTGTTGTTTTTTTTTTAATTGTATAGGGCATCAGAAGTCTATGTTGTAGCTGCCTAATGTTTTAATTAACAGAAATATTAATATTCTGTTAAGAGATACTAAGCTGCTTACATTTTGTAATGTAAGATTTAGTAACAGGAACCTGGGTATCCTTCATTCCCTCCTTTTCTTGAGTTTTTGTGTGTTGCTATAGAGCTCAGCACTTTCTACACTCTGCATTGCAAATCCCAATAGCACAGCAGTATTTTTAATACTTAGTATCTAGTAGCCTCTGATACTTAAGTGCATTCTCCAGACCTCTCTCCTATCCTGGCCAATTCAGGAAAGCTAGTTCCTTGCTTTCCATTATGTTAGTAAATCTGCTACTTCAGCTTGGAAAACCTGTATCTGCTGTGGTACCAGTTTTGAGCGCTTAGGCTGGTGCCAAGGTGAGATGATGAAATATAGTTGTTTGTGTGACTTCTGTTTGGGTTTTTTGTGCTTGGAGGCCAATGATCATTGATAATAAATGCCAACTTGCTTAGAATAATGATCAGTTGAACTGTTTTGTGACTCATGGCATGCTCGAGACACAGGTCACTAGTGAGTGTATACTCATACAACTGTTTAAGAATTGGTTTGGTTTTTTGTCCTTTTTTATCCAGGTGAAAGTTGGTGTACACACAGCTGAAGGAATGGGCACGAACAAAAAAGTTGCTAAACGCAATGCAGCTGAAAATATGTTGGAAATTTTAGGTTTCAAAGTCCCTCAACCTCAACCTCCAAAGCCAGCATTAAAGACAGAAGAGAAGGTAAGAGGTTCTAACAATCGGCCGCTGTTTAATACTACAGCAGAAGTTGAATTGAAACAATAGCAGCTTTGCAAGGCAGCAACAGTGTAGTAAATTCACCTGTTCTGCACTAGCCAGGAAGCAGTTGTATTGAGGTGACTGTTCTCTAAAAAATAGTGCATTTTGGACACATTAAGGGTTCAATTTTGCAAGTAAATCAAAGCCTCATCAGAAGGCTAAATGCAGGTATTTCTTTATAGAATGGCCCAGAATCTGTGATAACTGATGTATTGGTCTGAGAAACTTGCAGACATGTAGGTTATAGGACTCTGGTAGCAGTAGTTTTACGTAGCCTTATCGCCAGTTGCAGTAGAAAGTTTGTTACTGGCGTCTTTCTTTGGCAGGTCCTTTAGCAGGGAAGGAGCCTTGCAGTCTCCTATTGATTCCACAGATGTTACCAGGGAGTTAAAATAGCAAATCTGGTTTTAGATTTCTCCTTTTCACATGCATGCTCATTTGTGTCCAATGTGTTGTCCTCAGCAATACCAATAACTAATGTTAGTTTAACTGGCTTTCCTGTGGTATCTAGTTCTCAAAATATGTGTTCTTAATACCACTTCACTGGTCTATAGATCATTTTAGTCATTCAGTGAATAAGAATCACTGAACTTGTCTCTTCTGGGTAGCTATCTAATAATTGAGGGTTTTGAATAATAAAATTTTTCAGTAAGATTTTGACTAGTCAGATTGCCTACATCTTTAAAACTTGGGAGGAAAAAGAGTTTTAAAGAGATACTTTGTGTTTGGCTTTTTTCCTTTTATTTTTAAGACACCAGTGAAGAAAACAGGTGATGGAAGAAAAGTAACCTTCTTTGAGCCAGGCTCTGAAGAGACTTCAACTAGTAAGTAGCCTTACTGAAAGAAGCGTGGCCCTGATGGCCTGTGAAAGATGTGTTTTCAGTCCCTTCAATAGTGTCATTTAACACATGGCAATGAGCAAAGGTGTGTAACTGCTGCAAACAGTCTACCCATTGGGAAGGTTTTGTTCAGATCTCAAAGAGATTATTCCTCCCAAGCCATGCAGTATTCAGCTTGCTTGGCCACCAGCTGGGTGGAGTCGATGGCCACACCAAGGGCGTGTTTGTGCTAAAGAGTCGGTGGAGCAGTTTGTGGAGGTGCAGCTACTGCTGTTTGCAGTGTCTGGGCTTGCCTTACCTCGATCTGAGGGATCTTGGAACAGGCTTCAATCTGTGTCTAGGGCTTTCTAGGACAAGAAAGAACCGAGCTTTGTTCTGATCCAGGGACCAGGCTTCTTAAAACAACAGGAGTGAAGTGAGGGCAATTTCTGTGGAGGAAACGGTAAGGGGAGGAGGACAGATCATCCTTTCTGGCTCAGCAGAATGTTTCTTGGGTATAGGGTGCAAATGAGGATGGGAGCAGATTCCCTGGAAAAGGCTTGGGGTTTCTGCCACCTGGGAATAGCCTTCTGGATTTGAAGAATGGTTGCAGGTTGGAAGACTGTCCCAGAAATGTCACTCTAAGCCTGAGGCAGAGTAGCAATGGGAGGGTGGTGCTGAATTTGTTGAGGCAGGGTTAGTTAAGTTTGGCCATGTCACCTTACAGACGTTGAGGGAATAACTGCAGTATGTTGAAGACTGTTCCTGGCATGAAGGTGAGAAAGGGTGTCAGTACTGTGAAACTGGTCTTCCTAAAGCAGAGTTGGAGAAGGAAGGAATGGCCTTGTAGTTCAGAACAACCTCTTCATCTGTGCTTGGTTTCTAATGACTGAGAGCAAGGAACTGTGCCTGCATTTATTTCAGACAGCTGATGGTTATAGTGGTCACATCCACAGAAGATTGGTTGGAACAAAAAAAAACCCAAATCTGGCCACCAACTACACAGGCGTTGGCATTCTCTAATGTAAACTGTTGGGAGGAGTCCTTATGGAAAGTTTGTCTGTTGCAGTGTATCTGTTCTGTGTAGTACGTTTCAGGTGCTTTATGTATTTCAGTATAGTTTTGTTGTTTAAATTATAAATAGTTGGAATTGACTTGGATTTTGGTAATGTTTTACTGCATCCATAAGATCTTAGCTAAACTTCCTGGCTTCCTATTCAAACTTTGCCACCCCTGCTTTCTTCCATCTACAAATTTTGACTTTCATCCTTAGACCTGAAAGAGCACAGTCCTGCTGAACTCCATTTATCTGTTCGGCCACAGTACTGACTCCTCTATTTATTTCAGTGACACATTCTTCCCCATGTTTCTTGAGCACACCTCTGTTGTTTTCCTCCACAGTCCTGTGTGAGTTCCCCGAAAAAGCTGTTCTTAATCCCTCTTAAATCTAACTTAAGCCATAACGTCAATAAATTGCTATTAATTGACTGTGGCTGGATATTCTTGCTTTTTCATGCTGTGCTAACATTACATTTAACCTTACTTCCCTGTTTCCATTTTCACAATATACAGTTTAAACTTTGTGGACTATCTGTCACTCTCTTTACAATATTTAACAGTGGCTCTGGTCATTCTATGGTTTCATTATTTGCTCCTGCAGTTTAAATAAGCAAATAAAAAACTAGTTGCAACCACATTCTAGGTGTATCTTTTGGTTTCATGTCTGAGGCATCTGTAAGCTTCACTGACCTGAAGAAATTGCTCCCAGAGGTAAAGGTTCTCCTTTTGGCAGAAGCAGGTGTTGCACTGAATCATTTATTCAATAAGCAAACTCTGTCTTGATGATGCTAATTCTCTGACCCACCAAAGGCAAATCAAGCTTGCTAAATTTGTTAGTGTTTCAAAAGTAATTTGAAAAAACTTACATTTTTTCCAAAAGTGGCTTCTGATGCCTATATATGCCTTCAAGTGCCTGCAGAAGGGCTCATAGCAATAACCAGCATCTGTTTAGGATGTACCTCTCTCTTCTCAGGTAATAAAGAAGATGAATTTAGGATGCCTTATCTCAGCCATCAGCAGCTTCCTGCTGGAATTCTTCCCATGGTCCCTGAGGTTGCACAAGCTGTAGGAGCCAATCAAGGACACCACACCAAAGAGTTCAACAGGGCAGCCCCAAATCCTGCCAAGGCTACAGTAACAGCAATGATTGCTAGAGAGCTTTTGTACGGTGGTACTTCTCCTACTGCCGAGACCATTCTGAAGAACAACAATTCATCAGGCCACGTACCCCACGGACCACTTGCTAGGCCCTCTGAGCAGCTGGACTATCTTTCCAATGTTCAAGGAATCCAGGTAAATGTTCAGCTTTCCAAGATTTCTTCCAAAGCTATCCAAACCGGTCCAACCTGCTGTTTGTTCTGAAGCTTTTTAGTTCTGCTGGTGAATGATGTATTCTGAGGCTACTTGTTAAGCTGAAATTAATGGAAATATTTTACTCTACCTATGAAATATACTGAATTTTACAGCTTTTTAAATTTAGTTTTCAAATGTACATTTCTGTACTGCAGCCTCAGCCTTAATTCAGTGCTACTCAGAAGTCTTGGAAGAATAAAACTGAAAGTAACATTTTCTGAAAATTGCCATGATATATGAACATAATATGAAATTGAACTTGGCTGATCTGAAATATTATTTTTTTTTAAATAATCTTTCATATACTAACTTTTGGTGTAAGCTGTACATTTTCTTGTGTTTGGTCCCTTTAATTGCCTATAAGTTCCTATGTTAATATGTTAAAGAAGCTCAGGGGATTAAAAAGTATAATATGGAAAATTTTAAATGCAGATAGCTCTATCAGACCAAAGGTCCCAGCAACAATCATTATTACGTAGCCACTTTTATTCAGAAGGCTTGCAGATTACTAAAGAACATTGCAAGTGAAGTCAGACTTCAAAGTAAATGGTTCTACTGGGTGACAGAATGATTGAAAGTAAGGTTCAGCTTCATATATAGGCAAATACTCTATAGCAGTTGTGATAAATTTCCTGTACTTGGTTAACTGAAAAGAAATAAATTCTTCTCTTTTCTTCAGGTTGAATATAAAGACTTTCCAAAAAATAACAAGAACGAGTTTGTATCTCTCATAAACTGTTCCTCTCAGCCACCACTGATCAGCCATGGAATTGGAAAGGATGTAGAATCTTGCCACGATATGGTATGAAGACTATTGCTGAAATGCTTTCTCTTGGGCCTTCAGTGAGATGAGGGGTGCAGTGGATAGACCAAGGTTTCACATTGCTACTGGAGAGCAATGAACTAAATGCTATACAATTCCCTGGCAATTTCACAGGTTGCTGAAATAATTGATTAATAATATCAGAATCTAATCTAAATAACCTTCAAAATACTTAATAAATGGTCACAATTTTGGTCTACAAAAAATGCATTTGCTTTATCTTGGTATTATTAGTATGAGCATATATAAAAGAAAATGTACAAAAAGGAACTTTTAAAACATAAGAGCATATCAACTTATTTTCTGTAACAGAAAGGGCTGATATTTCATTGGGAACTGTAACACTTGGATTCACGTTACCAGACTTTCTGCTGGAGCAGAATCCAAATTGGAAGAAATGCAACTCACCATTCGATAGCAGGAGACGCTCTAAATCTGTTAAGCTCCCTTTTTAAAAAAGATCTTTTATTCACAGTAGTTGAACTATTTCTTTGTAAAAGTCTTCTAGACTGCAAACTGTAAGGGACTTTGTCTATAAAAGCCATTACGTACTGCTAACAATGTGTACAGGGTCTACTGTAATTTGAAAAGAGTTTAGTTCTTTTGGTCTCCAGTGGTGACCCGAGTACTGACTGTGTACTGAATAGTTTGCAAAATGTAAATATACTTAAGAAAACCTGATTTTACTGTTTTTTTTATACTAAAAAAAAAAAAAAATCTAATGGCTATAGTTTGATACAGATTTCTTTGATCTTTGTCACTTAATTTTGACATTTTCATACCCATCTCTACATCCTGCTGTAAAGAGCTCCTGTAAGACTAAGCACACCAGTCAGTGCAGGAGATAGGAAGGAACAGGACAGCCAGTTCGGAGCTTAAACATTGCGACGGGGCCAACGTGAGAACCGCCCTCTGCTCAGATATTCAGCTTTCAGGAATGCGTGTGCCAGAACTAATCAGGGATATTCTGAAAAGGTGCACCTGAATAAAGTTGAAAAAAAAAAATTCAGTTCTCAAAGGAGGTGACTTACTTTTGCGTTAGCCATGTCACATTGAGTCTTCTTTTAAACAGTCACATGTGCCCTATCCGTGTTGTATTTTTGATTCTTGTGTAACTGTTTTTCTGCAAAGGACTTTTTGGTTCTGTGTATTTTAATGTCTTTTGTCTTAAGCTCTGCACAGTTTGAGCCTTTACTAATTTAGTGTCTTTTTCCTTGATATTAATAGTACTGCTGAATTAATTTTCCCCCACTGCTAAAACAATTGCAATGGGAGTCCCCTAGCCACAGCGCCATTCTGGTGTTTAATGTAGCAAGATGAAATTCTACATCATTGCATTTTTTCCATCATAATTATACATCCTAAAAATCTACCAACAAAATTAGAACATTTACTTTGTTTCAAGTGAGCCCCGGTCCTCTTTTTACTAAATCAATGAAGTGGCCTCAGGTTGAATTGCTGAATGCTCTCTCTTTTCGTCAGGCTGCATTGAATATTTTAAAGTTGCTGTCTGAGTTGGACCAACAAACCACAGAGATGCCACGAACAGGAAATGGACCAATGTCTGTGTGAGTGTGACCCATTGACTTTCCCTTGCACTATTGGAAACCTCTAACCCTAGGAAGTTCTATAAACAAGTAAAATGTGAGGGGTTTTTTCTTTGCCAGAAAAATTAAAATGCGAAGGGCTGTTGTCTTCTTCAGAAGGATGAGAGGGTAGGTTTTATGATCAAGCTTGCAATTTTCATGTATCAAATGCAAATTACTAAGCAGGAGCAAGTGGATAAAATGTAATGACTGTGATACAGAGCAATTCTGACTGTGATCCCACTGCTTATATGATTTATTTACATATATTTGTAAACAGTGTGATTTTTCAGTGTGTTTGTTACAGCTGCTCCTCTCTTTCTAGAAATCTTCTGTATGTAAAAAGTAAACAATGTATAAGTTCCACAACTTGAAATGTGGAGGGGTTCCAAATAACTCCCTTTGACCACAAAAAAAAAATAGTTTAGGCCTCTCATTTAGTTAGTAAGCTGTCAAAATGCTGGAATTAACAAAATGCTAATTGATTAAAAAGGGAGGCCAGTTATATGGAAACAAATTGTTGTAAGCACCTTATTTATGGAAATAGTGTTTTATCTTCTAAGTAACAGGTGTTTTCTCATTTGTAGATGTGTGAAACAAGAAATGGAAAGTGACCCTCTTCTCAAACCGGCTAACTCAAACACTTTGGGACAAACACTGGACAGCACTGCCTAAAAAAAGGCTTTTGACTGGACCCAAACCTGAAAGCACCAGAGAAAATCAAATGCTTCCTATTAATGTAACCTAACTGTTTTAGAGTGCTACAGTCTTTACAACCTACTGTAGTGTCTAAATCATAACCGTTGCTTTTTCTTCAAACAGTGATAAATTTTTAGTTTCATTATGTTGTTTTGATTGAAATGACACTATAAATTTTTCATTTAAAAGTTTCTTAATTGTATCTAGAACAATAGCACAGTTTAGAAACTTTGTCTTCTGAGACTGACATGTTATCTGTGAACTAACTTGGGAAGATCATATCCATGTATGTGGTTATTTTGTTTTTATTGAAATAGCAAAGTTTCACTGGAAACAAATTGTGTGCCCACCATTTTTAAAAGTCCAATATGTTCGCAAACATTAGCTTAATTATCCAACGGTTGAATGAATTAAAACTCTCTAGGAATTTTAAACTTTGTTTGATCATTTTTGGTTAATTTCTAGTTTTCTTGAGTGGGGGGGTAGGGGAACTCGAATGCAACGTGACTTTAAATGATCTTTGATCGATGTTTTAAGGATTGTGTGTATAGATGGCACACAGCTCACTACATTACAGGATATGATCTCAATGTAGTGCATATAAAACTGCAGATTGATTTTCCTTGAGTGCTTTATACTGTTTAATTACATCTCCATGTAGGGCTGAAAAAAATTACCTATGTTTATATATAAACTGTGTTGCTTTTGATGTTGTGTTATTGCGCACTGAACTGTGCGCAATAAAGTTTTTTGCATATGGTCCAGGTAAAGCACGATAGCCTTGCAAGTTAAGTACTGCTTCAGTTCATTGTTTACGCTGGAATTTTTTCTCCCCATGGAATGTAAGTAAAACGTAGTGTTTGTCACCAATAAATGGTAATACTAAATTTTTTTGGTTAATTTATTCTTGTATGCCACTACAGGGGCTGCTTTTTTATAGGATTTGTAATGCTTGTGATATAGTACGGGCAGTATTGTAAAGCTATGGAGTAACTGTACAATGGTTATCAATTACATATAAATAACTACTATTTAGTAATGTGGAGGATGTGAAAACCTGGCAAGGTCAAGGAAATTCAAAAGTAATGTGGGTACATTTTGTTATTTGTGCCACAGTGTGTTAGTGCAACTGTATTAATGGGAGCTTAAACTAAAGTTATGATTATGACAAGAAACCTGGCACAACAGGTTGGTATGATTTTAAAGTTTAAGTCTCTACTTTTAAGTTTCCTTGTTTGCTTGTAATTTGAGTCATAACCTTGCCTTGCACTTAGTAATTTTTGGGGGCTAGTACTTTCAAAACAAAACTTTCCCTCTAGCAACAAAATCTGGCACGGTAGACTGACACATGACAGTGTATCATTTGGATGTGAACTACGTTCAGTGTGTACTTTACTGGTGATCTGTAGCAGCACTTCCTAAACTCCTGTTTGCAGCGCGTGTGGTAACTCTTGTCACAGAAAGCAGTTACTGCATTTGCTGTGTCTCAAAGCTAAATGTCTTGGCCATTTTATTTGCATTATCAAAAGCAATTGGGCCACATTAACTGCATACCAAACTTTATTGAATCAAGTTGTTTTCGATCGTTATAAGCAAAAAAAAAAAACATTGTAAAGTTTTTTGGGTTTTGTTTTCTTTTTTTTTTTTTTTTACATTTGTAGAACTAAAATGCTGTACATTTAAAAATTAAAAGAAACTTGCTAGGCTGAGGCTTTGTATTGCAAATTCTTACAACTTGGAAACTACCTACCAAACATTGCAAAACAGATACCACATTGATAGTGATGTAAATGGTCTGCCTACCTTTATCTGCTGTTACTTAGGAGTTTTCTCTTTGGATGGAACTGGAGCCTATTCTTCTGACTGTTTTGCAGTGTTCATTGGTTGATAATGCTGTGTTTCATACGAACCTGAATGAAGGTACTTTGCCATAGACACCTCTGTTCCAATACTCTTTACTCTTAAGTGCATCTGTCATCTTAGAGGTGCTCTGTAGGAGAAGGTTCTTTTGTCAGAGCTTGTAAGCACAGCCTCATGGTGGAAGACTTCAGGTCACTACGTGGATTCTCGGTAAGCCAAAGGGAGTTCTAGATAAAAGTGTGGTTTTTCTAGAGCACTACAATCGTTTGCTGTTCCTGTTGTCTCCTCTGTGCTTGATGCAGCAAAGGCTAGGAAGAAAGATTTCATATTAGAGGTAATCACCTGAAGGCTTTATATGACACTTGTTCAACAGATACTAGAATGTTCTATAAAGAATAGAAATAAGAAAAAACTGAGGTGAAGGTGAAATTCTCTGGCTGCAGTAGACTAGAAAGCTAGTGCTGGTATAAAGCATACATTTCTGAGTATCAGGAAAGTGCTGTCTGGAAGACACCTCATCACCTTGGATTCTGTCTTTGAACTTTTTACTTTTGTTTTTGATCTTAAGAAACCTTTTGACTGCAAGTGAATGAGCTGGAGCCTCCAAATATGAATATCAGTGTACATTAGCTGGGGCTTCACACCACACATTTCAGTAATGATCCCATTATGAAAAAATTAAGTATAGGGTCTGTTCCAAAATTACTTAGTCATATTCAGATCATAATTGGTTAGGGTTGTTCTCCCACAAGCGGATTTTACCAAGCATTTTTCTTCCCATTATCTCGACTCTGCTTAAATTACCACTTTTTAGTAAAATAATGCATTTTTTCCTGTTTCTCCTAAAGCATTTGGCTATATGGCACTCCTAATCAGAGTGTTCCAGAATCTGCTGTACCTTTAGTAAATTGTGAAATTTTACACTCAAAATATTTAGTTAACTTCTCTGTAATCACTTTCAAATGGGAGTAAGGAAAACAACATATTTAGTCCAATCTATCAGGCTTGTAACTATTGTGCTAACAACTGAGACAGTGATCTTGTTTCTTTTCAGAATTTAGCACGTTATTATTCCAGCCTCTTAAATCATATAGCCAGTGTTCTGCAAGTAGGGATGCCCTTGAGCCACGGCTTGGAAGTGCAGAGGAAGGAGTTTGATCCTAAGGGATCTGCTTTAGTAACTTGTAAGGGAGGGCAATTCCCAAGGAGACAGGGGATGTGATGTGGCAGAACGAGCCACTGAATTGCAGTGCAGTTCAGTCTGGTTCATTTGGATCTTTTTTAATACCTGCCCATCCCACTTCCAAACGCAGAGCATACAGGCTCAAAGGAAGTAGCTGAGGAGTTTGGAAACCATATTCTGCAAATATTTATGTTCATTTTCCAGTAGTCCAGCTTGTAAATAAGATCAGCAGAGACCAGACAGTGTAGGCAATGCATTTTTTTCTTCACCAAAGAAAATGTCCTCTCTGCTTGTCCTTCCTTCCACGTCTAGAGTCTGACAGTCTCCAGTCTTTGTGGTGTTGTTTTCTGGTATTGGAAAGAAAGCTGTCATTACTGTTCTCTCAAATTTCAAAGCCTTAAGCCAACCTCTAAATTTTAACAGCTTTTGCACTGCTTTCCTTCAGGCCTTTTCTTATTCTTACATACAGCCGCACTTAATAGGGGCTCTTGTCAAAAGGACAGTGTGCTGCCCTTCTTTGAAGAGGTGCAATAAAGCCTCTTTTGTTTCAATGCCCTGTGAAGAAACCTGAAGAGTGGCTTTGTGGACCTCCTGCACAGGAAACCTGCCAAGTGACTCCTTTTCCAGTGCTGTGTTCTCAAGCTTAAAGTTTGCTGCTCAAGTCTCCTCTTTTAAGTAACAAGTCACATTCTGAAGCTGGTGTACAAGAAGGAAGGTAGTCCATGTTCATCCAGGAATTTTGTGGTATTACCTGCTTTCTTAAATGGGTCACAGACAAACTGCATCACATAGAAGTTAAAGGGGAATAATGAAATTGGTCAGGGAATTTTTTGAAAGCAGAATATTTTACTTAGTAGAAAGTCCTGACTACCCAAAGAAAGAAACGTGACTTTTCATGATCCATCATTCTTGGTTTCAGGATGGAGATCTTAAAGAAAAGAAGGATTTGGGCAAAATTTATTTTTGGGAATGCTGGGCCTGTAGGATAGCTAAAATGTGCCTACAGAATGAGAAGCAGCCTGGATTCACTGCAATACCTGTTTGTTCCACGATATTAAAATACATTCCCATAACTTCATTGTTGTTTTGTTTTAGGATATAGACAGCCGATACATCCTTAGGAAGAATTCTCTCTGAGGGGACTCAGGTGGGGAATCTGGAGTCAGTAGGGTAGCTATTCTTGCTCTGGCCAAATTTTAGTACCATACATCAAGAGTTAAATGCAGCTGTGCTCGGAGTTCCACTGAAATTACTGTTACCTAAGGATCAAACCAAAATTCCGTTCTAACCCAGTGATCAAAGTTAAAAATAGTTTTATTCTGTCCTAGTGTATAGAGACAAATGGTGGAGTTTCCAAAAGTGCCTAACTGCAGGAAGGGACTGGATGTGTGTATACCACTTCACTAATCTTGTTCTGTGAAGCAATCACATAATTGTTTGCTGCTTTTATTTTGAAATTCTGCAGACAGAAACCAACAGAATAAGTGTGAATCAATATAATATCTTCCTTAAGGGCTTCTGTAGTTAAGTGATTTTATTTTGACCACTCCTCTGTTTAAGCTCAGCCAAAGAAATGCTGCTCCAGAGGTGGTGACAAATCTGAAAACACTCAACTTCATCTCTGTGGCTGTGACCTGCTGTATTGTTTCCCTTTGTCTGCTGATTGGATACATACACTTATTTATGCCAGGAACTTCTCAGCAAGAACCTCAACATCCCATGGAATGAGGCTGAGGAAAAAAATTAAGTTGTTAGAGCAAACTAAAATCTCAAGGGTATTAATTTAATCTCTGGATTAGAACTGAATAAAAGCATACAGATTGTGAATAATAATCTAAGAGTGTATTTTATTCTCTGACAAAAGAAATCATTTTGTATACCACTAGCAGTATCCTAAAGCACCAAAATTGTATTTGATTAGAAATGAAAAAATCATAGTGCTTTTAAACTTTACTCATTCTCCCACTTCCAATTTCACAGTGTTTTCTAGCAACCTGCTAATAGAGGATGTTTTAGATTTTAAATGTCCCATATTAATGATGCAGAAAATATCCCTCACAGAGTATGCTTTCAATACTTTCATTCTCTACTACTATTCTTTCATTATCCTTACTGTTTCCAACCAAAAGATAGTCTTCTATGTTTAAATGTCTTTTTTTTTTCTTTCCTTTAGGAGAAGGGAGATTGGCGCTTCCCAGAGAAGGCAATCTCAACCCTGTGTTAAGGGACAAACCCTCCCATACCTGTGATGTCAAAGTCCACATGCAAAATCTGTTTGGGGGCATCTCTACAGACAGTAATCTGTATTCCCCGATTTATCATGGATGCAATCTCCCAAATTGCTGTTCTTACTGTTTTAAAGCCAAGTATGTCACAGTAGGGATATATATTGTGGTCTGATTGCTAAGTATTGCTTTCAGTGTTTTCACACAGTAGCTTGCTTTTAATCAAGATGACTGTTTAGCTCTTGCCTAGAAAAAACAATTGGGAAAGGAAGGTGTCACTGGAAAAATAAATTCACCAGTAGTTTGTTGTAAATAAGATTCAGTATAGCTGTCCTACAAACTGCCACTGCATTTGCCTAAAAAGTTTGTCAATTCCCTTTAAAGCTTGTTAAGTGAATATAGAGGAACTTTGGTATTAAAATGTGGAGCCACTAAGTTACTTTAATTGCTGAAGTGGATAAAAACGTGAAGAGTATGTGCTATTTCAAACTCACAAAGTCTACAGGCGTTTAAATAATTGTGTCTTCTAAGCATTCTTAGCAGTAACTGCTGTGCTTTCTCTTGTACTGTACTAACTTCAAAGGTAACTGTTGTTTCTGGTGAGTGTTTTAACTTCTGTTCCCATGTGCTAAAGGGCTGATGTAGAAATCCAATGGTGATTTTTATTTAAAAGAAAAAAAGGTTATTTAAGAGCTTTTACTATCTAAGCCCTCCCCATTCTGCTGGTCTACAACTGTATGCAGACAGGGAAGATGTACCTAGATTAAAGTGATATTTAAACTGGGTCAAATGCAAACCTCTTGTCGTTCATCAGTCAGTTGGATAGAACTTCATTGATTTTAATGGCCTTTTGCCGCATGCTGAACGTGGTGCATTTTTGTTTAGGCTGGACAGTAAACAAAGCTGGTCCCATTTCAAACAAGCACTGTGCAGAAGCTTACACATACTGCATCTGCAAGCTCTTGAGCCCATGGTCCTCTGGGCTACCCAGGGAGGAAAAGAACCTTGTGGTTCACAGGGGTATTTCCAAATTCCCCGTGAATGCTGCCATTACTTCCTGTTTTCTTGTCTGTCAGAATTTTTTGTTGGCACTTCCTTTTGGGAAGCTGGTTCAGCCTTTAGCATGCTCGCCCCTCCCTTCCTAGTAATAGTTTTGGTTTTATTTCATAAAGATGCTTACTCTCTTCCCCTCCACTTCTCTCCATGAACTTCTCTCCTAAAAGAGTAACATCTCTTAAAGCAGGCAGATTATCTGACTTGTGATGGACAGATTCCTGCATCTGTGAGGTATGTGAAGTATCTTTCCTTCCTTGCAGAGAAACACATTTCAACAAAATGTTCCATGAGGTGTTCTCCCAAACTCAGGAAGAAGTCAGAGAGTGAGCTATACTCACTGTCAGGCTGTGTGGGGCCCTGTGCTCTTCATCTGGCTACCCTGGAGGGTTGTTGTCTTCAGGGCAAAAAATGGTGCTGTTGAAAGATCACTCCGGGTACCACTCTGAAAACAGTTCAGCTTCTAGTAGATGTGTTTTCTCCTCATCCTGTGCTGTCTTCCTTGGAGCCTCCTGATCCCAAGAGGCCAATAGCAAGGCTTGTGGTGCCTTCCTGATCGTGGCTAATAATACTCAGGTGAACTAAACTACTGTTTATCTGTTGAACCACAACATTTCCATCTGAGTTAAACTGAAAAGTCTTGTAACTGTTTGAGTCCTTTTTTGAGTTCTTTCAACATTGCAGTTGAAAAGCTTGTCCCATGTAAAAGGACTAAAACCAGTCAGTTATTTTGCAAGATAAAGAAGGACGTAAACATTTCTAAAGTCACTTTTAAGTTAACATCATATTGGTCTACAATTTCCTTTGTCTTTTTGCTCCATCTCTTTCTGACAGAGTACTGTCTTTCATCAATGCATTGATTTGCTAATAATCAGAGAGAGTAATCCGTAAGCCATCAAAGCTCCCTTCTCCCTCCAAAAATGCTTTCTGTAGTCTAGCCAATTTTGCAAAATTTTACTGCTGTCATACAGCATCAGAAATTGCTGTATCCTCAGTACAAAGCTATTAACAAGGCAGTTGCTCATCTAACAGGCATTTATTGTTTCCACCTTTTAAAAGGTTTATCTGAACTTGGAAATACTGTTAAAACATTCTGATCAATTTCAAGGCAAAATGTCTACAGATGCGTAAAATCAGGAAAGGACTGGGTCCTGCAAAGTGGAGTGCCCTGGCTCACTCTTAAGACTCACTGCAATGGTTGTACCCTAAAAATCTGCAGCATCCCCACAGAAGATTTGTGTTCATCGGAAAACGAATGTTGGGATCTCTCTGTAAGAGTGCTTTGTGTCCCTGGTGATCCACAGCTACTGACCTCTAAACCGGCTGCTGCAAACAGGCACGGAGTTCCTCCTACAGCCACACTGTAGCCATGATCCATTCCTACCATTTTTGAAAGGAAATTCTTTGAGTCTGTAGGAAGAAAAAAAAAAGAACGTCATTTATGTGCAAATAGACCTATTAAACTGGTAAATCTGAACACATCTCCCTGCTCAGTCTCTTTTGCTGAAACTCAGCTGGGTCATTCACAGTCTTCATTTTTTTCTAGTTTTAGCTGCAGGCTAGAAAAAAATCTGGCAGTTTCTTCCTTACTGCCCTTTAATCCATTCTGTGAATTTTGCATTTGGAATTTTTCATATTCCAAAAGACCAGTGTGTATGATTTGGCAGGTGCTCACAAGATTTTTTTTAATGCCCTGTCAGTGTGCTGAGTGTTTTATTTTGATTATCATAGTGCTCCACAGTGAAGTTGCTGACCCAACAGTTCAGAGAAATCTTTTCATGGCTTTCTTCATGCATACCCCTTTTTTAAAAAAAAAAAAAAAATCTATTACAAAATTTTATGCTGGAAAATTCCAGTCTTTATTAGAAATTTCCTGAATATTGGAAGCATCTGGTGCTGGGTTTTTAGTTTAGGTTATTGTGTCGGGAAGTCAGAGGCTGCATCCCAATTAAAATCTGGATTTCTTAATATTCAGTTTTCATTTAAAAATAACCCTGAACATAACAATGTAGCAGTTGGATGCTGGCATGTGAAATATTCAATAATCCCATTATATTAACAAGGTCTCGTTTAGCAATTCAGAACCATTACTTCTTTCATCAAATTTCCCCTTCCTAGAGCAAAGAATGATTCTGTACTGGCATTTGGAAGAAGCTGGAAACATGTCCCTGTGAAGGCTGGCAAATAACACAAAGACATTCTTCAGTTGTGGTACTTCTTTAAAAAATACATGTGAGTAACTGCCTTTTAACCTTTTACCTTTACTTTGGCCACACAGAGTAACTGCTCCTGTGTGACTCATACAGCAAACAGAGGGACACAAGAGCAGAGAGGCTCAGCCCCGCACGCTGTTGCTGCAGCAAACAACCACCCTGTGCAAGAGAAGTGCACAAAAGTCCTGCTCATCAGCCACGCAGCAGAGATTTCACAGGCTGGCTGCTCCAGCCAGCAACACCCCACAGAAGAGGTCCCTCTGTAAGTTAGTAACAAGGAGAACTGGGACTGAGTATGTTCCGACTTCTGCTGCCTCTTGAGGAACTTCCCAAGTTCAATGAGTCCTGCTACAGTGAGCCCTGAGTGAGCTGAAGAACTCATCAAGCTAAAGAGATTTTCAACATCATTCTGCCAAGGAGAATAAAACCCAGTGAAATCAAATAAATTTGACACTAAGCTCTGCTGCAGCTGTTTAACATCCTAGGACTTCCCATTTCCCCTTCCTTGCCAAGCTAGGCAGCACAAATCACATTTACAGTTCCTTTTGCGTTGTACATGTGACATGGGCTTGCAGTGTAACAAGATTAGTTTTCCCTGTAATCCTCTTAAAATGTCCTGCCTTTGATTGTCTTTTCATCTTTTGGTGTTCTGGAACTTGGATTAATGAGATTGAGATTTATTCCACAAGTCCTGTTTGATAAGCTGCTTTCAAGAATTAGTTGCCTACAAACACATTTAATTTGGAAAAAGCATTTTAATGGTAGCTGAATTATGCAGTGTTATGCCAAATACACTACAAGGCCTATATATGTACTTGCAGTATATACTACTAGACAAGGAGGTGAATAAAACAAGATAGGCTTACTTGTTTCAGAGTGTCTAAAACATTGTATCTCAAAAAATGGCTTCTCTAGGCAGATTTGCAACCCTTGGCTGTACTTCTGCAAACTAGCCGACAAATTGACCGTGTGCCTTTTCTTGTTCTCATCACATTTCAAGCACCATCCTTGAACTACCCCTTCCATTGGTACCACAGGACGTATTTACTTCGCAATCAGCTTGATTTGGTGCCCTTGTCACTGAATCCCTGTTTAGTTCGTAGAAGCTTGATACCAAAGTAACAGCAGGTTTGCTGAAGCACGGATGTGACAAGTCACACAACGCTGACACGTCATACAACTCCAAGTGAGTGACTGAACATATACACCCGGTGCTGTGGCATAACCACTATGTATTTTACAAATGTAAAAAGCCAAAGCATGGAGCAATTACATGATTTTGAGCTAGTCTAGACCAGACCTACTTATTGCAGAACTCAGGGTTGCTTAGCTTATGTGTTTAGCCCAAAAGACCACCATGATGATGTAAAACTAGTGTATAGGTTTGTGCCTTCTCCCACCTGTACCCCTGTTAAGAGACACTTAAACTTTGACTCTATTTCAACCCCATCTCTTTAGTTGGCCTTTTTCTAGTAACAAAAGTTCCTACTTTCCCCAGGAGGTGCTGGGAGGGGGGTCATGGGTGCAGAATATTTCTGAATCATAGAGAGGTGCCCCCTGCTATACAGCAGCCACTGCTCAGGGATGAGACGCTGTGCTTGGCTGACCTTTCTGAACATGAATAGACACACGCACTCCGTGCAAGTGCAGGACACTGAAAATACCTTCAATGTGTACTCAAGGATGTCATGTGGCAGGTCTCCACTAGATACGGATGACGGGATTCACACCCATTTCCAAGGTGAATTTATAGCTATAAAATCACTGCACAAGGCAGTACTCGGGTTACAAGCCAGGCTGTTCTCATTCCTTTGCTCTCCATTTCATTCCTCATGTCACTCAGTGGCAAGTTATTTAATGCAACGTAATTTGCTGTGGCCACCTAAAAGCAGAGTAACTGCTGCTGTGACGTGTTCCCCCAACTGTGATAGGCATCCCCAGTGACACAGACCTGAGCTGAAACCACACCAACAGGGAGCCTGAGCTGGGAGAAACATGGTGGTGGGAGCCAACTGGGCTCCTGCTCTGGGCTGAGGTTGATCACAGGCTTGATGTTGCCACTGCATTTGCATATGCCTTTGGACAAGTCACTGAACAGCTCTGAACCTGGAGTTTTTTTCCTTATAAGAAAAAAAAGAAGAGAAAATTAAGATTTCCAAAACCACACTCGCCCATCTTCATATCACAGAACATTCATAGTTGGAAGGGACCTTTGATATCGACTCCAACCACAAATAAAAAACCAACCTAAAAAAAACCCCACACCAAAAAACACACCCACCACACCCACCGACAGACAAAACCCAACAATCTCGGGCACTAGAGCATGCCCTGAAGTGCCATGTCTACACATTTCTTAAGTACTTCCAGGGATGGCGACTCCACCACCTCCCTGGGCAGGCAGTTCCAGTGCCTGACCACCCTCTCAGGAAAGTAATTCTTCCTAATATCTAATATAAACCTCCCCTGCTGCAATTTTAGACTATTTCCTCTGGTCCTGTCATTATTCACTTGGGAGAACAGGTCAACACACACCTCTCTACACCCTCCTTTCAGGGAGTTGTAGAGAGCAATGAGGTCCCCCCTCAGCCTCCTCCAAACTAAACAGGCCCAGTTCCCTCAGCCTCTCCTTGTATGACTTGTTCTCCAGAGCCCTCACCAGCTTGGTGGCTCTGTCCTAGCGAAATACATTAGAGATGCCAATGCCCCAAGCCTGGGGCACCTGCAGCACTTGCCGGGTGTCACTCTCTGCCTGCCCGTCACCTGTCCCCTCACAAGAAGCCCGAGCACAGGAGCCGGATGCGTAGGCCGCCATGAGGGGAACGGGGCCGGGGAAGAGCAGGCCGCCACGAGGGGAACGGCACCAGGGAGCTGCTCCCCGTCCTGCCCGCCACCACGAAATGGCGGCCCCAGGCGGCACCTTACGCCATTCCCCACCGGCTCTGAGCCCCCCCGGAGCGGGGAGCGGACGACTTAAGCCACCAACCCTACCCCGGGAACAGGGTCCCCTCAGCGGGAAGAGACGGTAAGAAGCGGTGGGCAGGGCTAAAAGTTGCCGCCTCAGGCGGATCGACCGGTAGCGCCCAACATGGCGGCGACGGCGGTTCCCGCCCTCCCGCCTCAGCGTGGGCGGGGTCGGGGCGGGCCCCGCCGCCTCTATAAAAGGCCTCGCGCGGGCCTTCTCAGCCTCTTGCTGCGGCGTGGCTGAGGTGGGTACGGTTGGCGAGCTGGGCTCTGGGGGACTTGCCGGGTCTGGGCTTTTCCCCTTTGTCCACTTCGTGGGGGCTCTCCTTGCCTGAGGGGGTTGCTGGCCGCCGCCGGCGTCGCCTCCTTCTCTCCCCTCCCGCTGAGGGAGCGGCCGGGCCGCGTGGGCTGCCGGCATGGCCGCCGCCTCCGCTCGGCCTCGGGAGTCCTGTCCCCAAGAGCTTATCCCGAGGCTCCTGTGGTGTTCCCCAGTGAGCGCCCACCGTTCCCGGGAAGGTCTAGCATCTGTGAGGGACTGGGGACTCGCTGGTGTGGGTGATGACAGTTTTTTCCCCGTCAGAGCGACAGTGTTGATCTTTCGTTGTTCAAGCCAGATCACGTCTGATGCACCAGCGGGAAGCGCCGCGGTGTCCTACGCCTTTGCGGGGCCCGGTGTTAACTATTACCTGTGGTTTTGTCCCCAGGGCAGAGGGTGCTGGGCTCCGGGAGAGCCGATGCCGCGGGAGGGGGGTAGTTGCCGGCTTTACCCCGCCATGCCCGAGCCTCCGGCAGGGGGGATTGGTAAGTCCTTAAAGTGACTATCTCGCTATTTAAAAAAAAGATAAATAAATTCCTTTCTGTTTTCCTAAGAGTGGCTTTTGCAGTGCTTTGCCAGGTTGGTGTCCCGGGGGGCTGGAGAGACGCGTGGGTTTGACCACTGGCCTAGACACGGTGGAGGGTCTCGTCCTGCCGGAGCCTTGCGGCCAGGTGCCTCGTTCCGCTCCTCCTGTGTGCAGGGTCCGGCAGGGTGAGAAACCCGCGGCCTGGGAAGGGCGATGTGTTGCCGACTCCGAGCCGCTGGCAGTGCCCCGTGGCCGGGGACAGGCAGGCTTCCTGCTGCCGCCCTGGCATGGCTGTGGCGGGCCCTGGGCCTGGAGTCCTGCCCTGCTTGTGCCGGTAGGTGAGCAGCAGCGGTCACCACGCGTGTTCGTGGCTGAGCTGTGCCCTCCTCCTGGGGCCTGGCAGCTGCACGGCATTTGCTGCTGCATGTGCGGCCTCCTGCCTTCACCTTGGGGAGGCAGAGCTCTCACATGGCTATAAGGGCTGCTTCTCTAACAGTGCATAACTTGTTGCATCTGCCTGCCTGTTCTTCTGGCTTAGCTGTTTTGTGCTCTGCAGTTTTATCTCTGGACTTTTGTAGTATTTCCACTGTCCCATGTGCTTTTTTAGCATACTAACCTGGCCAGCTCTTTTTGGGAAAGGATTTGCATGTATTCACTCATTGCCCATGGCTCTGCTGGGGGAGGTGGGAGTGCGTGGCACAGTGGCTGTGGGTGTGCAGCCACCTAGCTCCTGGGAACTCGCTGGTGTCAGTGATGACTGAATTCTTTCCCCTTCAGAGCGACAGTGTTGATTTCTCACTGTTCAAGCCAAATGATGTCTGATGCACCAGCGGGGAAGTGCTGCTGTGTCCCACACCCAGGCGGGGCCTTGTGCTGACTCTTCCCTTTGGGTTTACTTGTAGGGTGCTGCACAGGCAGGGTTGAGACTCTTGGAGACTTGACGTGATGGTGTCACTGGCAGTGATAAATTGCGTGATGAGGACAGTTGCCTGGTTTGCTCCACCCAGCCTGAGCCTCCAGCAAATAAGAATGGTAAGTCCTTAAAGTAACTGTTGAGCACTGGTTTAAATTGTAGCTAAAAAAAAAAAAAAAAAAGCAGAGGGAAATAATTTTCTGGAAATGAGTTGATCCCAGAAGTCTTTGTACCTGGAGACCTGACTAACCTGCAAAGTTGAGCATTACCCTAGGTATCATAGAGATGAAAGCACAGAGGTTTTCCTCATGCAGAAGCATTGCATCAAGGTCCTTTGTGCCTTTGCTGGCCGACTTGAGGGAGTGTGAGAGGGTAGCAGACAGATGTTCAGTGTTTGGTGGTGGCCATATGTGTGTATGGCTTTGCCACTTCCTCTGCTATGAGTTCACTTGGTCCTTGCAGACCTGCCAGGGAGGTGGGAGTGTGGCACGGCTGCTGTGGGTGTGCAGTCACCTAGCTCCTGGGAACTCGCTGGTGTCAGTGATGACTGAATTCTTTCCCCTTCAGAGCGACAGTGTTGATTTCTCACTGTTCAAGCCAAATGATGTCTGATGCACCAGCAGGGAAGTGCTGGTGTGTCCCACACTCAGGTGGGGCCTTGTGCTGACTCTTCCCTTTGGGTTTACTTGTAGGGTGCTGCAAAGGCAGGGTTGAGGCTCTTGGAGACCTGATGTGATGGTGTAACTGGCAGCGATGAATTCTGTGATGAGGGCAGTCGCCTGGTTTGCTCCACCGTATCTGCCCCTCTGGCTGAGGAGAATGGTAAGTCTTTGATCCACCTATCTTCACTGGTTTAAATAAATTAAAATAGAGAAAAAAAAAAAAGAGGAGGGAGAACCCACCTTTCTGCTAGGGAGTTATTTCTGCAGTGCTTTGACAGGTTAGTGTCCCTGGAGATTTGACGGATCTGTAGATTTGAGCATTGCAGCAGGGGTCCTTTTATGTGTTGGACCTGAGTATCAACACTTGTTGACATACTTTAACTTCCTTTTACCATCTTTCCTGCAGGGATTTATACCTTGTTAGTTGTTAAGGACCTGAAGATTTTTGAAATACAATTGATTGACTTTTAATACTCAGCTGAAGAGTGTCATGATGGCTTTGGACTTTTTTTTTTCCACCACCATATTGGCAATGCTGATGTAAACCTCTGTTTTAGCCAGATTGACTGGCTAAAATGTCCATAGATTGGAAACCACAGACTGGTTTCCACAGATGTAAGGTGCTTCAGTTCCTCATGGAGTTGTATATTGAGGCTACATACATGTCCCTGCACCTCTATTACAGGGAAACGATGTGTGTGCTGCATGCTTTTGAGGGCGGGCAGCACTGGAGGGTGCTATCTGCACATAGCATAGCACAGTGATTGTGTAACACCATCTGACATGCGTAAAAGACTTGAGGATCAAAAGTGAAAGAATTCTTGCTTTCCAAAGACCTCAAGGAAATGGCAGAGAGCTCTGACAGGTTTCAGTTTAACTTAAAGGGCATAAGCGTAGCTTTTTTTTTGTTTTGCTCCATTTAAGCAGTGTTAAAATAAGGTGCTTCTTGCAGAGTCTGGAAGCTTTTGTTCTTGATCTTATTTTTCACCCCTCTTTCCCTGAATGGGAGGTTCTCAATGCCTCGAGATGTGTGGATGAAAGTCAGCTTCCAGCAATGCGTCTGTTTGCAAGAGAGGGATTGCTTTTGGTGTTCCTTTTCATCCTTTGTTTTATTTATAGGAGATGAAGGATTTGACATCTTCTGAAAACTTGGCTGTTCAAATTTCATTAATGCTCTAGAAAATGTACTAAACAGAACTTTCCTTCATTTAGATAAACAGCTGTTGTCACTGGCTTCATTCAGTCATATCCTTGTGGTGTTGTTTGGCTGCCTGTTGTGCAGCTATCTTATCTCCGAGGAGTCTGAAGTCTCCTTGGTAGCCTGTATCTGTGAAGAGCATAATTGTGTCCTTTCTACATGGCAGTCTTGAATTCAAAAGAAGTGTGAGTGGTCTGTGTCAGATGGTGAAGCTGGTAGAGCTGTCTTGAGTATGTTACTCTGCTCAGTCAGTTCCTCCAGATTTTTACTGAGTACTACTCGAAAAGCTCCCACAATGTAGTTTTAAGAGTGCATCCTGTTTGGAGCGCTTGGCAGTGAAGAAGTTTTTAGTGTTTGCAGAGCAACACTCACTGTCTAATAGTTGGGGGGGTGGATTTGAAAGCTATGTATTTGGGATTTGTGGTAGAGTGGACTGACAATGTTGGCTGTTTTCTTGACAGGTTGAGATTTGTCAGAAGTCCTGGGACCTGCTGTGATTTTGGTGTACTAGCAGAAAGCTGTCTTCTGCTAATGATGTCCTTCTCCATGCTGCTGCCTGTGATCTCTTGTCCAAGCTACAGCATTCACATCACCCTGCAACAGCTCTGGTCTTTTCTCAGAGCTAGCAGGAGTGATAAATTGGTGTCCTGACAACTTACAGAGGGTGTTATATTTTTCTTTCCCTTGGTATGAGGCATTTAACTGTAATGGATTCTGGAACTTGCTGCATGTGTAATGTAATTGGATGCTTTTGTCTGCAAGGGCTGTGTTCACCACCTGACAGCTAATATCCTACTACAGTCATTAAAAGTAAGGAAGCCTCTCCTTGGAGAGCAGTTGTCATGTATGGGAGGATGGCCTTCTGTGTAAGGGGGCAGAGGGGATTCATGTTTTGGCTCTTCCCTGTGATCCAGAAAGCTTTAGTAATGTATCGTTGGCAGCCTGTGAAGCGGGGAAGGGCCATCTTGGATGCTGCAGCACGGTGTGTGTTTCTGTACTGTTTAGAGCCTATTTTTAATAAAATCTGAATACTGAGTGAATTCAGCTGGTGACTGAAATTTTTTTATATGCCTTCTGGATCTCCTAATTGGCTTTGGGAGTTGGATGGCAACAGTGCTTCTGTGTAGTGACTGCTTACATGGAGCTGCCAGCTGCCTCAGGAAAGGGGCATGATCTCATGGCAATATGGTTGAAGTAAAAGTGCTTAGCTGAGGTGTGTGGCTGCTGCTGTGCTGCAGGAAACACCACTAGGGCACAGTTCTCTGTATGGAATAGCTGGGTGCTAAAGGTTGACAACAGGTCGCTCTTCTGGACCAAAGGGAGAGGCAGTCTGCACTTTGCCTCTGAAACAGAGGAGACCTCAGCTTCTTCCTTAAATCCTGCCTGCAGAGTGGCTGGTGTAGAACATAAAATCCGTGGGGATTTTAGGTAGCCTGGTTAAAGGTGTAGATGAGCATGTTTCCAGGTAAATCACTGGCTTAGCAAATTCTTCCACACATGAGTCTTAGAAGTGGCAGCAATTTGGGAAGGAAGGGGAAGCTGATGTCAGCTTGTGTGAGGATTTGGACATTTCCCTTGTGCAGTTCGGCTTGTGTTCAGTGAGCAGGAATGAGACTGCTTCTGGCTGGAGAGGCTTAGTGGCAGATGTTCATTCAGATCCTGGAGCCTTCCCCTGGATGCTGTTTGGCAAACTTCCAGGTTTGCAGAGCAGAATTAAATATGGATAGTACATCTGTGCTGAAGTAGGGAAGCTAAAGGTTTTTCTAACATCAGGAGAGGTAATTTCCTCATACCAGAGAGGTAGTTGTGAGAGCCCTAAGATGTACTGCTTCCTGGACCTCTGACTTCCATATCCCAGATCAATGGGCTGTACACATCTGGCCTCGTGAGAGGTGAAAAAAAGCTATCAAACACACCGGTGCTGTGTGATGTCTGCATGTAGAGGGTTGAATGCTGGTGAGTCTGTTCTGCCCGGGGTGCAAAGGCCTTCTCCATCTGCTGTGCCCATTAGCCTGGCAGTCAGTAGTGGTGTCTGCATGATGCACAGTCAAACAGGCCTTGGCAGATGTCTCATGCAGGTCCTGGTCTGGTAGCACTTGTACACCCCACTGGCAATGCAAATGAAGTAAATAGCCCCTTCAGATCAAGGTGATGTGAAGAATGGGGATATGTATTGACCTGCAGTGTCTCAGACAGCAGGCTCACATTCAAACCCCAGGCCTAATGATGGAAGTAGCTGTTCCTCACGTGCTGCTGTTGGGAAGTAGCACAGCAGGGGTGTCCATGAGGGATGGGGTTAAGAACCAATCCCCCTGCAGCCTCATTAGGTTCCTGAGGAGCAGGGCCACCTGGCAGCTGTTGAAGGTTCCTGTGTTCCTCGTTCTGGGCCTGTAACTGATGGGTCATAGATGCCAACGTTGGGGGGGGTGCTGCTGCCTGAAAGCAGCTGGGTGCACAGGCAGGGGCTGCAGTGAGCTAGCTAGCCTAATGGTGACAATTCTGCTTGAAATAGCTGAAGGGCAGAAGTGAAGTATGGATAACAGGCTGAGGAAATGTTTAAGGAAAGATTTCCTGCACCATTTGAAGTATTGCTGTGGTATTTTTACTGCCTGATAGCAATAGCCTAATTAATACTCTAATGGATTTGAAGTTATTTACAGCAACTACAAGTTTAGAGGGTATTTCTGCTACTTAAAAGTATAAATAACAACTTCAGTGGTTATGGGAAGGGATTTAGTGTCTGAGCTGATAGTGGCCTTCAGCAGGTATGTTTATTAGGAAACAGCAAAGATGGAAAATTAGCTATTAATCGGCATTCAAAGCAGTCTTCCATTAAACTGGGTAGAGATTTTTCTCATTCAATTAATGTAAGCAGCATAATCTCTTGAAACAACATATTGATGAGGGATCAGAACTGCTGCTAATATAATTACTTTCATGATCTAATGAGCATACCAACCAGCAAGTGTACTTCAGGGAATAGAGTGTGCTGGTTGTCCGGTGGGAGCTGTAAGGACAGATGTAGCTGGAATATGTTCTTTGCATGTTTTATTACTGCTCCAAGAAAAGTTGCTCAGCTCGGGATTCAAGCATTGCTGCTATTGCACATGTGCATAGGGATGGAAGGCAGAACTGTCTGAAGATAACTGTCCCACTGGAGGCAACCTGTGAATGCTCTCCAGGGCTAGTTAGATGGAGGGACTGAGCTGCAGATCTCTGACCTGGCAGCTGTAGGGGGTGCTGTGTGCATGTGTTCCCCAAAGCTTAGTAAGGGCCAGATGGAGTTTCTACATCAAACTGCCCGTTTGTTTGAGTTGTTCTCTATGTGTATATAGTCAGGATGCTTTCACTTTGTCACTGTAGCAGTGTGCTATAATAAACATCTGGACCAATTAGCTTATCTGTAAGAACAAGAGTGTGACAAAGTGGGGGCAAACCCTGAAAGTAACATCTGAACTTATCAAAGGCTTTTATTTAGAGGAGCAGAAGTGGAGGGGGTCTTCTGTACTGATAGCTTTTTGCTTCAAAGCTTTCATCTGCTGGAGTTTCTGATGTCTGCAAGTAACTGGGCACCTTAGCTGTGGCTTCATTTCACATCTGTCTCTACGATGTTTTTTCTGGAACTAGTTTGGGTCTAGAGACCATCCCCTGATATTCCCTCTGCACCTTTGCTGCAAATTCCCACGTACCATGCTCAAAAATGTGATTGGGGCTGCCTTTACCAAAAGTCTGGTCATAATTTCAGGAAAAGGAGGATATAAGATAGATGCAGCTGAGAAACACAGGCTGGGGGTTGTGTTCTTTAGTACCATAACATCTTTTTCTCTGTTATATGGGATGTCCTACCTTCTGCTGCTTCTCCAAACACGCTTGGTAATGGAGAGCTGGCTTAGTATGCTGTGACCTCAGGTAATTTTCCTGTAACTTTAAGCTATTCAAAAACTTGAGCTGCAGCAGACTTCCTAGTACAAATGCGCTACAGCCAAGTAATGAAATGGGCCTCCCAGTTAACAAAGAAACCATCAAACAAACTTTATTGTCTATACCAAGCGTGGAGGTAAGATCACCCCACTTGAAAATCTCTTAATATAGTCCTTTAATAAAAGATGAGGGGGCAGGGAGGCTTAATCCTGAGTTTAAAGCAATTTGCAGCTCTTCTCACCTGTCCTTGGTGCTTGTTGTCCTGCTGCTTACCTGACTTCTGCAGGAGCTGGTCAACTCCTGAGTGTGTCTGCTGGGTGTTTTGAATGAGGAGATAAAGGCCATGAGGTATGTTTTGGACAAAGGCTGACTTACAGCTTTTTCTCTGCACAGAGCTCCTGGAGGCCAGCAACGGATAATCACAGCATGTCCAGAGCTCATATTCTGCTGCTGTGAAGTGGCTGAAGGAAGGCAGAATTGTCAGTTCCGTCAATTATAGCAGGAACAGACAATGCATATGTACTTGTGCAGCTTTCTAAAACTGAGATCTGGAGTCACTCACTGGGGTGGTATGTTTAAGCAAATGTTTACTTTTCTCAAACAGCTCTGTTTCTTGGTGCCATGAGCATTTGAGAGGAAAATAGCACAGATTATTCCTCTGTCTGATGTTGCTTTTAATAGACGTGTTTTCATACACAGTGAGAGGTTTAACATTTATATTCCCAGACATCTTTTTGACTGCATGGTGATTATTATATTTTTTTTAGACTCATCTATTAAACAGCTGTATTAGCTTACGGGATAGCACAGTCCATTTACACATTGCTGTTTGTACTCTTTGCATTATTTCCTCTGCCTCCATTTCTGCTCAGTGATAGATTAAGTTATGTGACACATCAGCTGTGTTGACACTCTACATGTAATCATAGAATCGTCTGGGTTGGAAGGGACCTTGAAGACTGAGTCCAGCCATTAACTTACCACTGCCAAAACCACCACTAAACCATGCCCCACAGCACCACGTCTACCCATCTTTTAAATACCTCCAGGGATGGAGGGTGGGTAATGGAGAGCAATGAAGCAAAACTTGCTTTTATGATCACCGTAGGAAGGTCCAGATTTCAGGAGACTCAGACTGTCCCGCAGGCAGTAAAGGGAAGATGTTTTTTGAAGCAGAGGGTTTCTTTCTCCTGCAGCATCCAGTGTTTTACGAAGATGTTTTGCAGCTATAGGCTTCTGTTCCTCTTCCACCCTTTTAGCCAGATCCCTTGCAGTGGTGGGGTGAAGCCAAGTGTCTTGGTTCAGCCTCAGTCTCTCTTGGCACTGTGGGAACTGCTGGTTTGTGTTACAGCACCTGGGGCTCCCAGGCACTTTCCTCCCAAGCGTTGGGTACAGGGTGCATATGGGGCTAAGGCCTTTTGGCTCTGCACTGGCTGTCTTCTGGCAGCCTTCACCTTGCAAAAAACTGCAAATTCTTTGTACTAGACCATATTCACAGTGTAAATCAAAGCAATTCTATTATACTCCCTAAGATTGATTTGCGTTCATGGAATCAAATTCAGGACTACTGTTACCTGAGAATCTGCCTGATTTCTTTAGTGTTATATTTAGAAAAATGTCCACTGGATAGTTCACACTTCACTGTGTCTGTCGCTTGCTCTGTTCAGTTTTGAATGCTTTGGCTGGGTCACCTTGAAGTCTTCCTTCTAGTGCTGAGAATAAGCTTGACTTCCTTAGCCTTCTCTCAAAGCAAATATTTAAGTAATGGGCTGTCCTTATTTCTCTACTTTGCACGCTCCCTTTTGTTCATGTAACCTTCCTCAGCAAGGATGTCCAGGGTCAGGGAGGTTTTTGGACATGTGGTCTCAGTGTTGACCAGCTGAAGCAGCAAGGCATGTTTTCCATCTCAACCAGATGGCAGGTGTCCTTCCAATGGCCTGAGGAGGTTCAGCTGGTGCATGAGGGTGGTAGGTGAGCAGATGCAGCCCAATGTGGTGCTGCTTGCCCAGATGGGTTCCCTGAAAGCTGTTCTCTGAAGGTGGGGTGGTCTGTCAGCACCCAGGGGCTGGCCTGGAGTAACACACGCGTTCTCTGCTCCACACATGCTCGCGTTTCCCACTGTGGGTGGCCATAATGTCTTCAACAGCCTAGTGTTTCAGGTTCAGGGCTGCTCTTTAATTGAAAGGGTGAGGCTTGTGCTTTTGATCTTCCCACAGATACTGGAATGCTTGCACATCGGTCCAGGATACAGCCTGGCCTGTAGGCAGCAGCTAACTTCTGGATTTCTTCTCAGTAAGAAGAAATATTAAGCTCTACCTCTGACCTTGTTTAGCTGCTTGGAGCATGTGTGCTTTTTGTGTGCTGTACAACTGCAGCAATGGCAGACATTGCTTTGTCTGCCATTTTCCACCAATTTTCCCAAATCCAGCTGGAGAATTTAATGGCCTGCTGATGAAGAAAGATGGTTGCTATCTGATGCAAATGGTTGCAAACCATCTGCAGGCTCATGAAGAGTGTTGCTGTAATTGTTACATGTTACACTGGCTTAGTCTCCATTTATGTTTGCAAGAATTTTGTCTACCAAGAGATAAGAACCTATTTTTTCACTGAGATATAGTCATGGGGGCAGGTCCATCTTGAGAGTGAATCCATTTTTCAGCAGATGTGGATCAGGCCCTTGACACCAATGGAAAGCAGACTTTTCCTTTGAGTATTCACTGTCACTTTTTTACAGCAGGATATTTATAGGTGCAATTTTCTTGGAAATCTACAAAGGAGGTCTGGAAGTGTCTGAGAAGTTTTGTTAGTCAGCAATTTATGTTGCTGTGGAAACACCTTAGTAGGGCTTGGGAAAACTGCCTGGAGAAAAAGGTGTTTGCCAAAGGTGCTAACAGTAATGTGCATCCCTTCTGTATTCCTAGCTTACCTAAACCTGCACATCAGGCACGTGCTTCACAACAGCTACTGTTGTGTCATGAGGGTGACATATTTTGTGCTGCTGGTCATGATTTCCTTCTGTAAACCCTCTCTGTCACTCCACTGAACTATGACACATACTCCTTGCCAGTCTTCCCTCTGATCCTGGATGATATGTTGGGTAACAAAGTGGTAGTGATGTCCTCATGACTGAGATTGCTGGCTGTAAAGATAATTAGGAACATTGGTGGGGGCGAGAGGGTCTCACGTCTCACAGTGAGTTACAGTGACTTGGTGAATGTATTTGCATGCAAACCTGGCTTTTTTTCTCTAGCAGTGCTGACCAGGTAGACCTGCTGTTACACAGCCCTTTGGCAAGTGGAAGGCTCGGTGAGGGAGGGTCAGCTTCTGAGTCATCTAGTTTGTTTGTAAGGTACAAATCTGCTCCTTGCTGTTCTTTCCCAAGAATAAATAAATAGCAAGATATTTAACATAAACATACACATGGAAATTGGTAATAGCTCAAGTGAATTAGGTATTTGATTGTCCATGTATTTCTTCATGAACAGTGAGCACACAGCACACAAGTGAAAGACCTACCAGGAAAGGGCATGTATAAGGGTGGCTTTGAGGTTGACCGGGAAATAGTTGAAGCCAATTGTATGTCTCGGTGTCACTGACTGACCCACTTGTTGAAAATGTTCCTTCTGTATTGATGGAGATCTGAGATACAGATAGGGAAATGAATGCAATTCATTTCCAAAAATATATTCTAGTTTCATTGAATGGAATGGGAGTGAATGGACCCTGAATGCCAGTAGAAGATATTGCACTGACGTCCCAAGGCTCTCTGTCACAAGGGTAGATGGAGGTGGAAGGAGCCATACATTTGTTATGAACTGAGTTGAAGTCACCAATTTCAGTTCATCAGGGCTTGCAGGAACAATCAGATTTTTTGCCATAAATATGGACTCCTCAGTGTCTTGGCCACAGCCATTAAAATCACGGTGCCCAGCCCCTTCAGCGAGGGGATGGCATATGACCAATGTCCAGCAGCCTGCATGGATGGGGTCAGGCATCAGAAAAACCTTTATGGATCATTTTTCTTCCATCTCTTTTCCCAAAGTGCTGAGTATCACTGTGGGTTCAAGACATGATTATCAACATGATTATAATTTTTAAAATCTGAATTTCACTCGTGGAAATTTCCTCAAGATTTAAATCGGTGGTGCTTGTGAGCTGCTTTTGTGGCTCCCCTTACTTTGGTAATGTTGAATACTAAGTGTTATTGTCATTATCAACAGCAACACAAAAGGAATATTTAGAGATAGTATTAAGATGATTTGGGCTTATAATGCCAATTTCTTGGAATAATTAGGAATTTTGTTAAAAGTCCCTTTAGAATGTTGTTATGTAAAGTCTAGTGACCTCTTCTGTCATCCAGATGTCTACTCCTGACTCTTTTCTTTAAGTCTCTGAGTCAGACAGTGTTGATAGCCATGCTGTGTTGCAGATGGAACAGAAATGTACAGCACTTCTATTAATTTTTAAAGTGACTTGCTCTTGACTTGTTTCTCTGTGATGTGTTAGGATAAAATCCTGAGCCAGCTACTGAACAATAGCTGCAAGGTTTGTAGGCAGCTCTGTTCAGCAAAATGCCTTCTTTTAGCATCCATAGCACAATTAATCTGACTTGTCAAAAATTGCTAGTGATCTCCACACCATAGAAAATATGTAGGGACTTGTGGCCCACATCCTGCAGGCAATAGACTAAAGGGCAGCTCCTACCAGAAGACCCAGGGCGTTGGACTTGGTAGTCTGCCTGTGTAAACTTGTTGTTTAGGTCCCAGGGCATAAACAGTACAGAAAAAGGAGAAAGAGAAGGTGAAGTTAACCCGTTTTCCCCAAATGTTAGCATCCTCTTCGTGTATGATTGTATCACTGTTAAAACTTCCATGGTGACTAATTGTGATTTGAATCAACAAAAGAACGCATCTTCTGATATTGGAATAACAGGAAATGCCTGTTTTCATGCAGTTATCCTTACTGATAAGAAATAAAGGACTGCCACACTGCAGTCTCTTCAACATGCTGTCTAGGAACGTCATCTGCTGAATTGTTTTAGATCAAACTTTTTCTATCCTGTATCTTTCCACAAGCCACTAGGGGCTCCTTAATATGCTACTTCCTACAGTTACTGTAAGAAAAATATAGCAAATTTCTTTGCAATGAAAACTAAATTCCATTGGAAATACCTTGGTGGAGTTTTAGAGCTTGTTTATATAAAACACACTTTAACAGCGGATATAGCTGAAATAGTAAAAAAGTTAATTTCAGGAGGAAAGGAAAACAAAATCAGTGTACTTTATTCCAAGCAAAATAAAACAAAATCTTTTTGTCTTTGCATGTACTAAATTGCAAAGTGCAGAGCACCCTGTGCCTTGGTGACTTGGTTTTGCCCAAGGAACATGAATGCTGGACTGGTCAGTGCCTTCTTATGCCTGTGACAGCTTCTGCTCTCATTTAAGAAAATAAATGTGACCATTTCTGTCATGTAAATTGTATCAATTGAATAAAGCTGTTAGATAGGTGAGGTAGTGTTACATGTTCTGTTTATTTCATTCCTGCTATTACTGCATGCTGCTTCCTAGCTGCACTCAGAAATGCCAGTCCCAAAAGTGACCCTCTGTGCTGAGAGCTGACTTCTGTGAGTTTGGGTCCATACTTTGGTTTTTAGCTCTATTTTGCATCATATGTCTGTGCTGCTTCTTAATGTCCTGTGAAGTGTTCAGCTATCATCTGCAGAGATCAACTTTGTGCAGATCAGTGTCCTTGAATCTCTTGTGGGAATATATATGCATTGTAGATAAGGCCTCTGTTTTCATCTAAGTGGTACCTTATTGCAAATAAACATCTGCTTTTTTGTAGATTAGCTGTAACTTTAATAATTTACAAGTATCAGTTTATTACCTTTTTCATGTTAAAACAAGGGGAAACGTGTACATTTCAAGAGGCAATATGGTTCCAAGGCTGAGGAAGGGACCAGAAGCTAGGACTCATTTGTTCTGGGACTAGTCCTACAAACGCTTGGTCGAGTGAAACGACACAGCGATGATGGGGAACTGCCAGCACGAATGAGGCATCTTTGGGAGATGGGACCCAGCAGGGTCAGGCTGTGCTTACAACACTGGAACAGTAATTTCCATGCCACTTGGTAGGCAGATTGCACCTGATCTGTCTGACTCATTGTGTCCATGAGATGTAATGCACTCAGATTATCTCTGGCAGGCAGAGGCGTGGATCAGACCAGGAGGCTTTCCCTTGGTGGACTCAGGAACTCTGCACAGCAGAGATTATGCTGGGGTCTCTTCTCTGACCTCTTTGGCTTTTTGACAATTTGACATGTACAAAACAAAGTCAGTGTGACTGTGCGATACAGGCAGCACCTGGACCACAGACATCCAGGCAACGTAATTGGAAATCAGTTGCTTTTTCTGTTAATGTAGTTATCAATGTCTGCGAAAATCTTGGCTAATGTTGGCAATACTCAACCCGTTTTCCAACCAGGCAATTTAAATTTCTGAAATGTGCATTGGTACTAGGCAAATTGTCTTTCAAATTTCACCCGTGTCAGTCAAATACTAATGTGTGTTCAGTTTATTGGAGAGATGTATTTAAAGCCAAAGTTTCTTAGGATGTGCAATCAACCAGCAACTTAAAAACAGGACCAGTTATAGTAAGTAGATCTGCTTTCTTCTGCAGCTTGAATAGCTCGTTACAGAGCCTGGTTAATCATAACAGTTATGTCTGTGTGCAGTGTAATATTTCAAGTACCATAGAGAGACACCTCAGTGTTCTGTTTAAGCAGCATCTTTATCACTTTAGGATTTACTTTCCATTTGCTTTGCTTTTCTTCCTAACATCTGGGGAGAGGTTTAACAGAGTGAAAAATGCGTGGCCTGGATGATAACTGCATCCATAAAACCCTACTGAAGACTATTCCCAACTGCTTCTGTGTGGTCCCAGAGTCCCAGGGGTGATGCCGGGTCACCCTGGAGCCTGATGCTCCAGCTTGCATATGAACTGTTTGCAATTGCTGACTCATAAAACAGCTCAACTGTCTTGACAATTCATTAAATAAATAAATGGGGTTTTCTTTAGCTGTGGGTGGATTCATTTATCCTGAGTCTTACGCTGCATGGAAGGACAATCTCATTTTTTTATTTTCTCTTTTAGGAAAATGATTGTAAAAAAACCCACTTTGATGTTTCTCTTAGATTTATAAGTTACAGAAAATGAAGATTTTATTTTTTTTTTTTAATTTTAGCTATTTCATCTTAATCTTATAAATAGCCACTTGTGAAGAAATGAAGGGGCCTGGATTCTGGCCTGTGCCAAGTTGCAAGTGTTGCCTTGTGACTAAAGAGAAGGAGAAATGGTGGCCTGGAGATCCAGGCTCTTATATTGAGAACACATTAGCCAGTGATGAACTTATGTGAGACAGGATGATCTGATGGTGAGTGGGAAGACTTATCTTGTGGTGTGTGAACTGGGCTGCTGTTTCTGGGCTATGTGTCCACTTCTTGTTTTTTCTGTAGCATCTTCTGCACACTTGGAGGTTTCTCATATGAAGGGAATAAAATGGTCTGTGCTAAAGAAGACCAAAAGTTTCATCCTCTGGTTGAGCCAGAGCTCACTCTTTAGAGTGAGGAAAGACCTGCTGGGAGAAGGTCCTGTCTGTTTTGTAGATGTCCCTGTTGATTTCTTCCACCCTTAAACACCAGCAGCAAAATCCCGTGGGCTATAGAAGCAGGAGACACTGAGCTGCAGCCCGAGTCAGTGAAGGGAGGGAAGGCTGCTGGTGCCTGCTGCTCCTGGAGCCACTTCCCAGCATGGTGTGGGCTGCAGGAGAAGCATTGCTGGAGGAGGATGCAAAGGTGCAAGGGCTGGAGGAGAAGGCAGTTGTCTGTGGAGGCAGCTGGTGAAAGCATGAGACTGGAGCTAGTTTGGGAGGAGTCTGAATCAAAAGCAGTGCCTCACTTTTCGATGTGGGAGAGGGTCAATCATGTAGCTTGCAGAATTGATAGAGGATTTTAGGCATTATGTTCCTTCTGCTGGTGAGTGTCTTGTCGTGGGGTTATTCTGGATGTAAAAGATTCCCAGTAATGCTTTGTGGAGTCAGGTGTCACCCTGCCCCTTCACAGACTAGGGCAAAATTCCAGGTTTGACTTGAATGCAAACCTTGTCAAGGCTTTTCTTCCGCTTAGGGGAAGGAATATGGGTTACCTTGTTCATAGGGTCCCCTCTCACGGCTCACAGTCTCACAAATTGTTCCTTTATTTTCTCTTAGGAAACGAAAAGGAAAATGAAAACCAGTCCGAACACTGAAAGTACCAGGTTCAGCAAAGTTGGCCGGGTTCCTTTCCTTTTCTTTGGGAAAGCAAAAAGCCCAGAGAGAAAACCACTAAAAGCTTTTTATTAAAGTATTTATCTTTCCTATTTTCTAAGTAAGACTTCTGGCCACTTTGAACCTTCTCCAACTTTCATTAAAGATAATAGCTTTTTAATGACAACGAGTTTGTTTCCTTTATGCCCTGGGGTGAGTCATAACCCTGCTCTCTATGGAGAGGCAGTATGTGATGGGGTTGTGTAGTGGCTTTTGGCAGAAGAGAAAAGGCTTACACCCATCTTCTCGATGCCCATGCTCACACCTGAATGAGAGGAGTAGGAATTCCCTGCTTCTTTTCTAGCCTGACTTCCCCCCATGGTCTTATAATGCAGCATTATACATGAGAGAGAAAGCAGAGTAAGCAGATCACACTTCCCATGTGTTGGAGTCTGCTGGAGCCACTAATTTTGCCATGCTGAGGTGAAGCCTTTATCAAGCGTGAATGATTTTGGGCTTTAAATCCAAGAAGGTGTTTGCTCAGCCATAACTTCTCTGCCATGGTGTAGATCCTCTCGTCAGTACTGCAAGAGTCTGTGTTTTGGGGACAAAACTGGTGAGCTGAAAACCAGCAGATGCTTTGGACCTAGCTGGTCACACAGCAGGGCTCTGGAGAAGACCACTGTTCTCTGTGCACTCTGCCTGGTAAGCTGATGTGGTTCTCCTCTTTGCAGGCAGCTGAGGGTGAGTTTTACAGGGTGGAAAAGGCACCTCTGGAGAAGTGTGCAGCAGTTACTGGCCTGCTGAGCATATGCAGAAAAGTCCAGGTCTAACAAGAAGGATTATTTTTTTTTTTTTCCTGCAAGAGTTGCTTTTTGGTCCCTAGGTCAATAGTCCAGTTCAGGTGTTCTGGACAAAACTCCCTCCAGTGCTAATGAGATCCCGCCCCTTTGTCAGAGTATAGGACTGTTCCTGAGTGGGCTTTGTTTGCAGATGGAGTCTAGAACTATTTGGTCCGACGTTCTTCTCTACTTTGGCAAAAGACAGAAGAATCTCAAATACATGGGCTTGTAATCTGATTTTTCTTCAGATTTTCTTCAGGAAAATCTCTGAACCTTGCTTGGTATGAACTCCTCTCCCATGTCTCTGTGTGCTAAAAACAAGCAGATGTGCACAGAAGGGGGAATGCTGTTTAAAGGTCTTTTAACTTCTATTCTAAGATCTGAAAAGACACCGCAAAGGAGAGAATCGTGGTGCAGAGTTTGAAACTCCTCCAAGTAAAGGGCGTTAGGATCCCTGCAGATGTATTCTTTGCTTACTGGTCTTGATAAAAGAAAATTCCACCTGAATCTTTTCTCAAATAAGCCTCTTTTAAGACTCAATGCTTGGTCCTCCTCCCTTTCCTGACCCCCAACACTTTTTTAATTATGGCTTTCTGCGCAGGGTGCCTGGGGTAAGCAGGCAGACAGGCATTTTAAGAAAGCAGCAGCAGGTGTGAAAGAAAATCAGCCAGCTCCTCCAGTTCTTACTATTATTATTTTGAGTTTGTGAAAAGAAAGAAAAAAAATTAATTCCTGCATTAGGATATTTTCACACCTGAGACTCTTCTCTCTTTCTCAGCAGTAAGACCTTGTTATCTGCCTGTGTGAATTTGGTTTTGTCTTGGCCGTAAGTGTGTGAATTCATACTGTGAGTGGGGCTCATGGAAAAGCAAGACCACATCCACAGCAGTGATTTCTTGTGTTGTCAAAGGTTAGTTAGCCTAAAGAAGGAGTCGAGAGAGGCAGGACCTTGGAGATGAGCAAGTGAGGAACTGAATGTTAGAAATGCGACTGGCAGAGTCTGTGACAGTGGCACGTCTCCCCAGCACAAGCTGCTGGCCAGGCAGCCCCCTTGGCAGTGGCTTTTCAGCCGACAGGAGAGATGATTAAGGGACAATTCAATGGAGATCTATAAAATCCTGGGTGGCTTTGAGAAAGTAAATAAGAATGGATTGTTCCCTGTCTCTTCCAATACAAGAAGGAGGGATTCAAATTAAATTAGCTGATGGTAGATTCAAAACAACCTCGTGCCTTGTCTAGCGTGGCGCACTGTTAGGAGAGACTGGGGGTGCTGAAAGTTTACAGGAGCTCAAAATGAGATGGGAGAGAATTTCTGTAAGATGCGAACTGAGGCATAAGCACCACGTACTAGGAAATCCTGGAGGTGAAATTACCAGAAAGTGAGAGAGCATTCTGGGGAAATAGCACTATACATTCATCCTACCCTATATTCCCTCCCAGGTATCTGCTATTAGTCACTGTTGAAGACAGATACTGGGGGATATAGGTCTTTATTTTGACGCAGTGTAACTTTTCTAGTGGATGAATAGACGCCCAACTTTTTATCAGCAGCAGTCTGAGCTTGAATCCCAGTTTCTGCTCTGGTACAGTTAGGTCAGCTCTGAGAAGGAGTAAGAGGAGACACTTGCACTAGATTGTGCAAAGGACATCTTTGACCTGTCTGCAGAAAGCACTGTGTTCACTGAGCTCATTTGTTGAGAGCTAGAGCAGGACTAGGACAGCAGCATCCTCAGGGCCTAGGATGGGGTGAAGGGCTGAGATGCTTTGAAGACTTCCTACTGCCAGGGCATGGGGAAGGGAGTTAATAATTATGAATGAAACAGACAGTAAAATCTTAGGCGAATGGCTACAATGGACTAGCCAGGCAGGCTAAATCCTCAGAGACAGCCAGGTGTTTCTTGCATGTGATCCTTGCTTTTGCTGAGCTGGAGGTTTTTTTCCCTATCTGCCACACGCTGAGGGAAGGATCTGGGACAGGAAAATATTCGGTGAACTACAGAATCAGATAAGTGCTGTGAGCACAAAACCACAGCAGTTGCTTTGGCCTTGGCGTGAGGCCAGCTTGCCCCTATTCTGCCTGATCAGTCAGGCACAAGCGTAATGGACAGTTTGAAAGGGAGAGTCAGTTAAGAATAGCGTGGGGCAGTTCAGTCTCTCTTTGGATTCGTGTTGGTGGTCCTCTGCTGCACTTTGTCACCAGTTCAGGCAGGCAGGGCAAATGCTGCCAGAGCAGCAGCCTGAGAGGAGTAAGAGGGAATGTAGGGCTTGTGTCTGAGTTGTAAATACTGTTGAAAATGAAACAGCCCGCTTCAGAGGATGCTGAAGCATCATTTAATGAAGGGAAAAATCCCCAGAAACAGGATGATGGGACAGGAAGAAAGGGATGGAAAGTTTTTACATAATTATAAGTTAGGAGCTCAGCTTCCAAAGGGTGGAGAGGTGACCGGAGTTGGCATCCAGTTTTGATTCATACATGTGCTATCTGTGGTTAGAGCAAAGTCCCTGATTATCAGCTATCCCAAAAGGTCTCCGCCTCTCGCTGGGTTTCCTGGTTTGGGAGTTTTGCTCCTTCTATCTGATTAGTTAGTTGTAGGAAGCTTGATCATTTGCCCCAGCTTTTCTTTGAAAACATTAAAGTTTCTAAGGGTTTCTCTGCTTTCCTGTTGCTATTTAAAAGCTGAGAACAAAGCTGCTACATGCAACCTGGAATTCCGCCTGTGCTCCTCTGTGCCTAGCAGGACATAGTCTGTGTGCTAAAACTCTCACCAGCAAAGCCTGGAAAAGGATGCTCTGTGTGTGAGATAGGAAAGGCAGCAGACCACAGAATAGACTTTGCTGCAGAAATGGATTTTCAAGTTAGTACCTGTTCACAGCAGCAAAAGCGTAGGTGGAAGTACTGACCTTTGCTTTCTTTTTGACAAGTATTGTTGCCATTGCTGTTGATTTGCGTCATGTTCTGGAAAACTCATGTGAACTGGTGGTGCTTCTTGCTGAAATATAATGAACCAGCAGAGCATCCCTTGTGATAGCCTTGGAGAAGGGTTTGAATGAGCTGGCAGCCAGCTCTCCTGTGGCCTTCACATATCTGTAGAAATCAGCTCCAAGAAATCAGATCAGATCACTTGGTTGGCTACTTTCCTTCTATGCTTTTACAGACTTGGCTGTGACAATGGAAAGTAAAATCAGATGCTGTAAGCCAGAACCTCCTTTTATTTTATTTTTTTTTTCCCTGAATACTGTTAGCTCTAAAGCTCTGTTAGTTTACTTATTGCTGGAATGCACAAGAATCCAAGTCCTGCACAAGGGATACATAGTGCAAGGGGCTGTACAAACACAGAACAAAGAAAAGACTGCTATCCTAATGCATTTGCAATGTATATAGAAATTATCAGGTGATAGGGGCATTGAAGCAAAAGGGTGAACACTTGGGAATAGGGTGAATCCTATTTAAAAACCTGGTAAATCCGATCCAGGCTACATAATTTTTTTTTTTTTATTTTTGTGTGTGTGTATGTGTGTATGAAAGTTATGGCAAAACAAAGCTTAAGAAGAGGCTGGCATTGGACAGCGTTCCCCATTCCACAGATGGGTGGATCAGCCTATGGTGCAGGCAGGAACACTGATTAACTATCTGGAATGAAAGTGAGAGTAAGATTCCCTTTGTCCCTTGGAAGGGACATTCCATTTACGACATCCTCCCACCTCTCAGAGTTAACGAAGGGAGTCTAAGGGCCTCTGGGAACTGGGTCAGTGGCAGCTCCAGCACAGTGCAACTTAATTAAGCAAAGGAAAATGAGTGAGAGAGGGCAGGAACCCTGCGTGGCCAGCCAGGAAAGCAGATAAAGCTTTATTTCCACCTGCCCTAGTGATGTTCCCTGTAGGCTGGAAGGCACAATCTCCATTGCCAAGGACAGCCCTGCAAGCTGTTCTGTTCCTGAACCTCTCCTTGTAAGATGGACTAGCCATATTTCCTTTCTGTAAAGCACACTTGCGTGGCTCCAATATTCCTCATAGGGCCAACAGTCCCATTTTGGGCTCGACAACTGCCTTGAAAGAAAACTGTTGCTGGGCTGATGTCCAGCATGGATTAGGCCATGTCTTCCTTTAACATTACCATCTTTGGAGCCTTTAAGGGGAAAAAACCCAAAAACCCAAACGCTAAAAAGTCCTCTAGGGCTATGTCAAACCAGAAGAGGGAACTTCTGCTTTCAGACCAGGGATGGGAGATGAGCAACAAAGTTTGCCCCCAAGAACTTTAGATGGGGGTGCATTAAATGTGAACCCTACTGAGATGTCTGGACCCAGATCCAGTTTTCCTAACAGCACAGGGTCAGTCAAAATAGCAGTCTTTATGTGGATGCATTGCTTTCTAAAGCTAATTTTCATTCAGTCAGTTTTCTGTGCCTCAGAATAATGTGAATGTGTTCCTCCTACCCCAACAATTATTGGCAGGGAGACTTGGAAGGTGGCAGCATCAGTGCTGGAAACAGAAGCACCTGGGAAGCATTCTCTGTTGCTGCCCCTCAGCTAATTGTGCAAGAGCTCCACAGGCCTCTGGTTTGTGTTGACTAACTGGCTGAGTAATGCAGCCTTTTTTTGAATGTTCTTCCTGTTCTAGATCAAGAATGAGACATACGTTGATTAAATGACTTACCCATGGTCACAAAGTGAGTGACTCATTGGCAGAGGCAAGAATTAACACCTGGTATCGTTAAATTCCTGGTTCCTAGACACCGTAGCCTCTTATTTCTAGTGCTCATCTCTTTCCTCTCCTGGCCTTTTTGCCTCTTGTCTGCTGCAGGATTTGTTACCTGTGCGATTTCCAAGGTGACAGTATCTGACCACTGCCAAGAGAATGAGACTCTTGTCCTTTGCTACAGACATCTATGGACATACAAAGAAGCAAAAGTTCCTTTTATTTCTTATCTTTTTTGAACATTTTGCCATGCTGTCCCTGAGCTGGTGTGGTGCCAGGTCTCCTCTGCTCCCATGCCTCCAGCATTGCACATTATGAAGGTGTTAGCCTGTCCTATGCTATTATTTTCTCTTTTTCTAGAGTTATCTTTGCTGCAGTCTCCCTGGAGTGGGAACACTCTGCCCATACTCACTGTTAGTACAATAGCATAATCAGTTGCAAAAAATGAGTGGGTGGGTTTTGTAAATCCCAGTTCAATATTCAGCAAGGTGTAACATCTGTTGTGATCAATATTTTAGAGCAAGTCTGTTTGATAAAAAGTTACAGTAAAGCCTTTAGCTTCCTACTGAATAGCTAAATAATTCACAGGAGCGGTTCTAATCACTTTAAGCTTCTTGCATTTGAAAGTAAGCAGAAAATTCAGAGTAATTTTGTAGAGAGGCAGTATAGCCAGCTGGATCGTGTTTCTTAACAAGCTGCTGTACTGGGAATAAAGTAGTTTCAGGTTTTTAATGGCTCCAGAGGTATGCTGGAGTCTAATCTGGCAAAAACCAGTCTCTTTTATCATTTGGTTTTGATGATATTCTTGATGATAATTTGGCTGGTAAGCGCTAGCAGCCAGTGCAGAGATTTAAAAGTCTGTCGAAGGGGAACCATCAGGTGCAGGGGCATGGTGAGATGCCACGGAGGTGAAGGCAAAGAAACGTTCTGGTGGTGCCAGGAGAATGACGGGTGTTTGTGTCACCAGTACCTGCTGCCGTAAGACCCTCGTTGGGCAACGGGTATAGCCCGGGTCCCGGGCGAGCAGCCCCTGAAAGCCGTGTCCGACGGGGACGGGGACACCGGTAACACCGGGCTGCCCCGGGAGGAGGCGGCCGTCGCGGGGCTGGCCCCGCCGTCCGTGCTGGCGGCACCGGGGCTCCGCCCGGCCGCCTTCCCCCGTTCAGCGGCGGGGCCAGGGCGCGGGGGAGGCGGGCCGGCTCCTTCCCCC
>NW_015090855.1:1506057-1576633 GCF_001431845.1 Calidris pugnax
GGCGCTGCTGGTGCTGCCGGCCCTGCCCCGCCGCGCCGCCGCCGGCTGTGCCGCCCGCCGCCTCTGCTGCCCCGGCCGCAGCCCGGCCTGTCTCAGCACCGGCTGGCGGCCCGACGGCTCCCACGGGCCCTGCTACTGCGACCAGGCGTGTGCCCGCACCCTCGACTGCTGCCACGACTACGCCGAGGCTTGCCCAGGTGAGTGGCCGGCGGGGCTGCTCCCGGGGACCGGCTGGCCCCCGCTGCCTCCCGAGCTGAGCGGCACCTGCCCGCCCTCCGGGATTAAAAAGCACCGCCGGGGGCTGCTTTGCTCCTGGGAAGAGGATGGGGGTGCGAGTGGCAGAAGGAGGGATGCTGCAGGCACTTGGCTCCTCACCTCGGTTGTGTTTCGTGGAGATGCTGGGGTCTCACCAGAGCAGAGAGCTGGCAGGGCATGCCAGGGTGCTGCGTGTTTGTACAGGACAGAAATGTGAAATGGGACGTTTCCTGACTGAGTCAGAATCTCCCGATCCCTTTCCCTCTTGTGGGGTGAAATACTGTGGATGGGATCAAATCTGCTGCTCTTTTAGCCCCCGCTTCCCACAAAAGACACTGACAGCTCCAGTGTGTGGCTGCAGCTCTGGCAGCTGATCTGGTGAGACCCTGGACCACAGTGTCTGTGCCACCCAGTGCTGGGGTCCCTGGCAGCGCTGCCTTCCCGGGGGGCACAGCAGCACTCCATCCATCCATCCATAAATGTCTTCCCCTAAAGGGCAGATATGTATTAAGGAGATGTTATTTTATTGAGTGGTGCAATCTCATATTCACTTCCCACAAACAACATCCTCAAGGAGACTTACCCGCTCACATAATGCCTTTTCTTTTTTTTCTTCCTTAAATCTGCATAGCTGTGCCTTAGCAGAGTTTTGCTTTAGGCAGATGGGCAGGTATTCCTCTGACTTAATTGCCTTTTTCCTTTCAAGAGTGAGCTGGAAAATGGGTGGGAAATAAGTTCATTCCAAAGTGATTCAAGCAAGGTTCATTCCAAAGTGATTCAAGCAAGCTATGTCTGTGAAGGAGGAGAGGCTGGCTGCCTCATCTCTGCCCTGGGGGAGGGCACCCCGGCTTTGCAGGGGTTGCGGGTCCTGGTGCCAGGGCTGCCAGGGGAGGGATGTGTTGGTGCTGGGTGCCCCAGTGCCTTTGGTGCCTGAGCACGGCTGGGCTGTTGGAGGCTCCTTCAGCATCTCACCGTGTCTCAATCCTGCTGCTCTGGGCGGTTGTCAGGGATATAGCTGGGGTAGACAGGAACCCCTCATGTCTGTTCTTCACAGTACAGAAGAATAATAAGAAAACTGTGTTGGGGGCCTTGTTGAGCATCATGAGGGGGTGGCAGAGGGCAGGCGCTGGTCCCTCGCTGTGCTGGGCACCTTGCTGCCAGCGCTCTCCCAGCCCGGCGCCATCCTGTGGCTGCTGGAGGAATAACAGCACCCTGCTTACAGAAATCTGGAGAGAAAGCTGGGTTTGTGCAGGATGAGGTATTTCTGCATGATTTCTGATGGTTCCTTTGTGCTCAATCTAAGAGATGCAGTTCTACTTTCACTTCATAGCCTGGCCTTTTGGCAGTTGTTTTCTTTCTCCCACCATGAAAGGGTTACTTTATCAACCTGACTTGTAAAGCAAAATATTAAGGCAAAGGCATTCATATCTGACACCAAACAAAGCTGAAGAAAGCAGAATATTCTGAATAAATCAGATGCACCAAAGGATTATAATTCTGGGTGGCCTACAATCCAATGCACAGGGTTTTGGTTTTTTTTTTTTTTTGGTTGTTTTTTTGTTTGTTTGCTTGTTTGTTTGGTTTTTTTTTGGTGCTGCATTACTGCATATATGAAAAGGCTCAATTACTTAAAGAATTGATTTAATTCCTAACCTTTGAATAGGTTTAAAAAGCTGTTTGTGGTGGTGACTTTAGACTAAGAAGAATAACATTTTGAAAGATCTTCCTAGAGTTTCTGAAGACAAGGGCAGTTTCAAATGAGGCTAATGCAGTAATTAGGGGTTATCTGTGTTTGTGGGAGAATAAAGTGAAGTATCAAGCTTGAGCTGCACAGAAAGGCTGGAATTCGCAACAGCATTTGTAGCTTATGTCCCAATAGAATCAGTGGGACTCAGGCTTTTGAATGCCTTTGTAAATTGGAGTGCAAATGTCTGAGCATAGTGGCTCTTAATGGATTTGAATGAGTTCATCGGCCTCTATAAATTGAGGGATAGATTAGTACTGGAGCTGGACTCCAAACTGAGGAATTCCTTGTGCCTGATCTCAGTGTTATGGGCCAAATGTTTCTGTCCTTGGGTTGTTTGCCTCTTGAGTACTCACAGGGACTTTGGGAGACGGTAGCTTGCAAATGTAATCCTTCTCTTAGTACATGGAAGGTGGTGCCTGCTGGCCTGTAGCTGGTCACTGGGTGCGAGGCACCCAGTGGCTGAAAAAGCAAGGCAGGAAACCTGGTAAGACATGTATTCACTGGTAGGACTGAAGTTTGATGTTGTTAGGAGCTCTGCTGTGGTGCATTTGTCACACAGTAGTCCAGCTCAGTCACAAGATACAGAAATCCAAGCAGAGGGATTGTAGCTAACTGAGAATATGTGGGGAAAAAATAATATATGGGTCTAGGCTGACCTGCAAGTGTTTTTGTCCAGAAGTATTGCTCTTGATGGTTAGGTTGTGTTGGTTAAGGACAACTGATCAAGTATATCATCCTCTTCCTCCAGTTATCCCCTGTGTCGTGTCTGAGTGGAGTGTCTGGAGTGGCTGTGCAGAGCCGTGCAAGACAACGTACCGTGTTCGGAGGAGGCACATCATCCAGGAGCCCAGGAATGGAGGAGAGGCATGTCCTCCTCTGGAGGAGAGGGCTGGCTGTGTGGAGTACTGGACTCAGCAAGGAACAGAGTGCAAACAGTCCCTGAGTAAGTCCACTGAAAATGTAAGTGTCTGGGTAATTGGGGGGAGGACTCTTGTTTGGGTCAGCAGAGCCAATCTTTCTGTACAGTATTTGGAGAGAGTTGTTTTCAGACACCAGCATGTTTGCTCTGGGCCTGGCTGGTGTAACTCAGAACTGAGCTCTTCACACAGAGGCTTAGAGATATCTTTCCCTGGACAGTATTTGCTGTGATCTGTTGTGTTTCAAAAGTGAAGTATTACAGGCTTGTTGTGATCTCACTTATACAAGTGTAAATCTCCAGCAATTTTGATAGAGTTAGTAGATTTATGCGTGTTTAAAATTTCTGTAAGAGGGTGTTGAGCACTTTTTTTCTTTGTAAATATTTTTTTTTTATTTCTTTAATGAAGTCATGAAGGTGCAATGCCCATTGTAGGCAAGGTATGACTTCTCTGCACTGGAGCAGAGTGCAGGCAGAGGAGACCTCCAACTAATTTCTGGAGAAAAAGCCTGATTTCATTTTGTTCAAATCAACTTTTCATGACATACCTTTACTGATTTTTTTAAGAGAACTGCTTGTCATTTTTGTTGCTATTTTGGGGTCAAAATCTCTTTGGTCTGGATGTTGGCTACAACTGACTTCTTCAAACCTGCTGAGAGTTGGTATTAAGTGAATATTGCTTCCCCGCTTTGTCCTTTGGGTGTGCCTGATCAGTAGACTTACTCTATGCAGGCAAAAATTTAGCCACAATACAGATTCTCTTTTCAGTGAAATTATTGATGGTCTTGGATAATGTGAAAATGCAAAGTTAGAATTGTTTTTGTCTCCTGCTGAGGATAAAACTGTATGATATTTAAGTCCCATCTTTACTGTTTTGCAGAAGTAAAAAGCCTTACTGCAGTATTGCCACTTATGCTATGTACTCTTTCTCTTTGATACACACAGTCCCAGCGTTAATTACAACAGGAGGGTTTGGAAAAGCCAGGAAAAAAAGAGCAGCAGCTGATGGCAATGAAAGAGCAGGGTAAGTTGGAGGCTCAGCATGGGGGGTCAGTCATACTCCACCTCCAATGTCTCTCTGGGTGCAGTTTTGAGCCCAGTTTTTTGCTGCTCAGAATCTGCATTTCCCAGCAGAAGGGCGGTGCTTCACTAGAGCGAGGTGCTGCTCTCCCTCAGCAACAGCAGTGTCTCAGTGCATCTGCAGGTTGTGAGTCTGCCTTGATGTAGGACCAGTACAAGACTGAGATTCAGCTCTTTGTTCATGGCATCTCTACTGTTTAAGGTTGTGTGATCAAAAAGCCAAAGACCATTCAGTGTGGATTCTGGTGCAGTTTGCACTTTTTTATATGTATTTACACCATAAATGGGGTAAATTCTCAGGGGCAGTTTGCTGTCTTGTTACATTGGAAGCCCATCCTGCTTCCATTTCAGCTCCCTTGGCTGTAATGTTGCCCGTTTTCCCCTGCAGCACTGTTACACAGCACAGGTACAGGCAGGGTTGTGTAGAAAGCTCTGCTACATTTTACCTTCTGAGATGGAGCCATCTCTGTGTGTGCTGCTCTGCCTCCAGGCCCGTGCCTCAAACACAGGGGAGCTGGTGTCAGCCTTCCCAATCCTCTTCTTTTCCAGTTGGAGTCATCACTAGGAGCAACGCAGTGCTGGTGGGAAAGGTTATCTTCCACTCTGTAACTCATACACAGCTTTGCAAGCTAGTTATTCCCCAGGGGTTCTTATTGCAGTCCCTGGTGGCTTGCCTGTTTCTTCTTGAGAACTGCTATTCCTCTAAATGCTGTGTGGAGTTTCCCAGAGCTGCTCTTGCAGCATGAAGCAGTGGTGCCCTTGTTGATTTATTTCCCCACATGTTGTTGTACATGTAAGTATTTCCATAGAGCATTGGTGCATCCATCCCCCTCACTTAAGTGTCTGAGGGAAAAAGCATCTGTTCACCCTCAGCCTCCCTCACCTCAGACTCCCCATTAGTTGAGCCTTCTCCCTGTAAAATTCAAAAATGTGAGCACAGCTGTATTGCATGTGTATTTATCCTTGCTCTCTTTCCCTCGGATAAGATAAGGAAGCAAACTGCTCACATGATTCAGTGTGCTACTTGAAGCTGTTTGGAAATCCCCATGATGACTTACAGAACCAGTCTAGACTAGAAACCAATTCTCTGCTGCTTTTATAGATGGTTACTGAGCTTCCTTGGTTTTCCTCTCCCAACAAAGTCAGTTCTTTTGGGCTTTCCTCTCAGATTTGGTTAAAATTGGAAGCACAGAAAAGTCTTGAGCAGACTAGAAGTGTTGTGTCAATCTGGTAGTCCTTCCACTGAGATATGACAACCTCACTGTCTCTTAGGAGGGGAGATCATCAAAAGGAAAACCTTTACAGACCAAATCTCAGCTCCTGTCACAAGTGCTCTACAAAACCCATTCTAAGTAACTGAGAGTTGGTAATAGAGAAAGCGTGGTTCAGCAAATGGATGCCAAACTTGGAATCTGTTGGGTTTTTTTGCTTTAGTGAAATGGTTGATCAATCTGTGTCTCTATTTGTAAAGACAGATGCCAGTCATGCCTTGTATTTTTTGATATGTCAGTTAAAAACATCAGCAGAGTAGTGTTATTCCCCATTTAACCTTGTCAAAATGCAAGTACACCGATGTTTTGTTTTTTATGACCTTGGGTATGGATGCGGTTTTCTTTTGTTTTTCTTAATTAGTGATCTTTGGTCACCCAGTTTAGTCTGGCTCTTCCAGTCCTGTGGAGGGCTCCAGTGTGATTATTAAGCTCACCTACTGGGTTATTTTGGTTGCAGGTACTGTGTTGAATTCCAGCTTGTGGCCATCACACCGGGCTGTTTGCAGAGCCACCACTCGTACACTCACTGGATGCAGTATCTCAGGGAGGGCCACACCGTCTGCGTGGAGTGTCAGCACCCGGCTTTAGACTCCAGAAGTCTACATTGTTATGGGGATGGCAGTGGAAGCAAAAAGTAAGAGTTTTAACTTTTGTTTTCATGTTGAATTTTTCATTCTTCTCCCTTGATCTTCTTGTCCCAGTTTCATAATGCACTGCATGCAACTCTCTGGAGCACTCTACATCTATTAACTGGTCTTTGTTGCATACCGTGAGTTTCTTGCAGAGATGAAATGACCTGGTGAAGCTCACGTATTAAACCAGTGGCAGAGCCAGGACTGAAGTGTGGGAGTACCTGCATTTAGTCTGCTAAATCTCACTGACTTCTAAGTGGCACTGGTGTTAAGTTTTTTGTTTTAAAGACACTCCAGCCATGCTTCTAAGGTTAACAGTCCTGTCAGATGTCAAATGAAACAAAATCTGTTTCTGATTTCTAAGCATTGGGGATTTTATTTCTACAAGTGGCCCTTTAAGAGTATTTCTGGCAAGTGGCAGCTGGCTTAGGGACTTGAGGTATGCGCTGGCACCTGAGGCTGGATGGAAGTACTGTTAAATCTTTGCACTTTCAGCATTGTTCCCCTGGAAAGCTGAAGAAACTTTGGGGCAATTGATGGGGACCACCCAGGTTGTACAAATTGGGCACACTCCAGCAAAGATGAAGGGAATGGTTTGAAGCTGCGAAACACATTTGTGGCACAGCCAGCAACAGAGGAGTTCTGGCTTCCAAGCCTCTGCTGTGGTCACTGGAGGCACAGCTTCTGCATTGCTTTTATCCTGATGCTCTTAACCCCATTGCATCCTCTGAAGCTGGTTAGCAGCCCTGCCTGAGAAAATCATTCCCCATCAGTGCTGGGGAGGGGTATTTTTAAAACTAACCTAAGTGTTGAAATAAGTGCGTTTACTTGAATTAGAAACTCTAAACTTGGATTGTCAGGTCTCAAGCACACAATGTATTGCACTACCAAGACTGCTAATAATGGCCTTTTTAGACAGGGTTTTTCTCAGGCTTTTAGTAAGAGGAAGTCACGTTAGAGTCTTTTCCTTTCCTGTCTCAGCTTGTTTTGTACAAAGGTTCCAAAAGCTTTTAGATAAAGAAGAAAAAAATCTTAACTGATGTGGTCAGGAGTAGCTGTTAACTGCATTCAACATGTAAATCATTATAAAAGCTTACAATAATGTTATTTTGCTAAAACCTTGGAGCCAGACAGGAACATCAGATTAAGCAAAATTAAAAATATATTCAGAAATTCATTCCCTCATTGGGCTGCAAAAAGAGGGAAACATTTTTATTTGCCTGATCTGGTGAACATCACGGTACATGGAATGGAAGCAAAAAGAAAATGGGACTGTCACCCATGATGAATGATGATCTGATTGTCAGGTGTTGGCAGTCTGAAGGCCAGAGAGGGGTGGCAACAATGGAGTTGGGGTGAATGGTGAGTGGTTCATGGAAATCAGGACTCAGCCCGTATCTCAGCAGATGGTTTAATTCCATCTTAGTTGAGCAAAGCCTGGAAATTGTTCCCAGATTCTTGCTGGAGGTAAGGTGAACTAGCATGTAAGAGCCAAAGGGAGACCAACTTTTAACATGTGAGCTTTTACCCCTCCAGCATTACTGCCTATAATGTCCAATGAAGTAGTGTCTGTGGCATTTTCTAGGCAGGTATGAGCTCTCATGTGTGTGTCAAGCTGAGATACTGCATGTGTTCACTCGGGTTCATTGCCAGGGTAGTAATATAGGCTTGGAGGACAGGTAGGGCTGGCCTGGGCTGAGCTGAGCTGAGTAGTGGACAAAGCTCCTGTCTACAAAAGGCAGTGGAGGTGCGCTGGAAGCCACCTCGAACCAGCAGTGCTGGGCAGCTTTGTCAGAGATAAATGTGTGACTGGCAAATGGAACATGAATGATGTCTCTGGTCTGCAGCTTCCTCATCCTGTGTGTGTGTGAAGCCTCCCTTAGATTTCACATACATCTTTTAGATGACTCCCACACATCCCCTAGATAGGTAGCCTCCAGGGCCCAGTCTGGTGTTCTTTATCATTATTTGACCTTACAGTGGTGGATCAAGGAGATTGCTGTCCACAGCTGGGTATCTTGCTTGATTTTCTTGATACCAACATCTCAAGTGCAAGTATTTACTGTAGGTATTCTTTATATGAACAGAGCTGTCCCCTAATTATACTTTTTTTACCAGGTTGCACAGAGGGAAAATCTGACCTCTGTGATCTCTGAGAAGAAGGTGGACTGTTGGTGGGGTCAGCATTGAGTGGGATGAGGGAAATATTTGTGAAAAGGCTTCTGCCTTCTGTTAGAGTAAGCGGCTGTATCTGAGCCTGTGGTCCTGCAGGGGAGCAGTACTGTGAGGGGCTCCCATGGTGGGCTCCTCAGGTTGGGGTTTGCTGGCCAGATGTCAAGGGCACAAGCGGGATGTTTGTAAAGAAAGGACGAAGAAGATGGGAAAGCAGCTACTGCCCTGAGAGAGAGGATGGTGGGAGGCCAAAGCTGATGCCAAAGCTGAGGATACAGCATGTGTTGAGTTTGCCGAGATCTGCTCACAAGTCTCTGGCTGTATACTCAGTTCACCCTCCTTTTGAAATTTTGGCTGGTGTAACACTGCCAGGGGAAGTGGACAGGTTGTGGTAGCCTCAGAGCGGTGGCTATGCTGGCTGACATGTGCCATCACACGCTGGCCAGGTCTCTGGGGCCGCTGGCTGGGGCTTTGCAGGGAAGCATGCACAGCTGCTGCTCTCCCACCCACGCCGTGCCTGCGCTTTGCTTCTCGCCCTGACAGCTCGGCAGCTTGTGCCAGTGTTTAGTTCCCCGAGATATTGTTCCAAGAGTGACTCTCAGGAAGCAAAACATCTGACAGAGTTTAAAATAAACTCAGCAATGCTGGTATATTTTGATGAGTATTTCCTAATTATCTTCTTGTGTCTAAGTGGAGTCTGGCTTATAAATGCTTCAAGTTAAAGAGAGATGCTCGTTATCTGTGCCTTCCACCTGTCTCCCACTCTGTAGAAGATGCTAGTTCATTTTAACCCCTGTTATACAAGCTCAGAAGGTTTCCTAAAGTCCTTGATTTATGGCCAGATCTGTGGCCATCAGGTGAGGATAGCTAGGGTAATTTATCTTGCCTTGGCTTCTTTCTTCTAGAAGGTTATGAGATAAACAAGGCAGAACATTGAGCCGGGAAATTGATCTGTTAATTTTGGATCGTCTTCTGAAAGATCTACAAACAAAGTACAGACTTGACATCTGTTCAATTGTTACTCAGCCTGTGTCTAGGATGATCAGCTGCTCTTCATCATCTGGAGCAAGATATGGTGGTTGTAGCACAATAATGTCCAAACCGCAGCAGTTTATGCCCATGCAATAGCATGGGGCAGAGGGACAGAAAGGATGGATGGACTTGATTTATAGCAAAGTCACTATTTGCCTTCCTCACCAGCAAGATGACAGTAAGCAAGTCTAGCTTATGTGTTTAAGGAGTAAAGCCTTTTAAAGGTAAAGCTGCAGCCCAGAGTTTTGAAGGGTATGGGACTGCTCTGTGCACAGTGTGCTTTATCTGGGATCTTAATCCTCCCTGTGCAGATCCTGGTATTTTGAAATGACCCCAAGCCAAAAGAAAAATACAGTGAGCCTTTTCCAACCATGTGTGATGCGTAAAACCCTGCTCTGGAGCATGACATCTCATTAAACCAAGGGCAGGGTTAACTTTGTGGAGCTAGAGTAATAATTCCAGTTTCCACAGAGCTATAAAACAATCAGAAGTTAGGGGTCTGTGAGGCTACTCTGCGGGCAGCTCTTTGCACAGGGCAGGAGTTGATGCAGTTGTGGTATTTCTGCTTCTCCAAAGGTCAGGGCTGGGACAGACTGATGTGAGGAATTCCCTTAAACCGCTAAATGCTAAAATCTGGAAAGGGGCACAGTGCTATAGCAGGATTTCAGTTTCTGTGGCTGTGCTTGTGCAGCCACTGATTGTGAAAAATGGCCTGTGGATCTGCTTGGTTGTTTTCATAGGATACTTCTCTGTTCAGTTTTGGTCAATGTATTGATGGACTGCCTGGGAGAAAAGGGGTGCCTGCGTTGTTAGGTTGGTTTTTTGTCCTTTACTTAAGAGGCCTGTGAGTAACCTTGTTCTAACACTTGTGGGTCTGATACCTCCTGCCATCCAGAAGCCATGTCAGTGTGTAGCTGCTAGCGAGGCAGAATAGCTTAGGCAAGTGTTTCACTAACGTGGTTACCTGGAGGTGCTCGTGTCCCCGCACCTCTCACACAGAGTGTGCAGTGTACTGTGTGCGAGGTACTTATTCAGCATCTCCATGGCTATGGGTGACAATAGAACTCTGCCTGCTGAGAGGGAGCATGGTGTTATAAAGAAAAATGGAGAAAGAGGTGTTTTGCCCACTTTGCAACCTGTCAAGTGTTTCAGTACAGGAGTTATGAGGATGTCAGCGTACTTTATGAGTTGTTGCATGCAACGCTGGGTATCTTGAGGGAACATTTCTGTGAATCCTTTTTGGACTTAACATTTACAGTATGTGCTGCTCTGGGTTCTTCCAGTCCAGTATTCCTGCCTGATTGTGGCTTTACTTCATGCTGTTGCTGTTTCTTTACAGTGGTAAAAAGGCAGAATTGGGTCCATGGAGTGAAAATTGACGTTGGCAAACTAAATGGAATATACTGGGTGATTTAAGCCTGGTACAAGTGACTGCCCAGCAGCAGAGGTGCAGCACATTAACTTTTTCTCTCTTATGACTGTGTTTCAGGAATCAGCTGTTGCACTGGCAGGCGGTAGGGAACCCTCGATGCAAGGGAACCTGGAAGAGAATTCGCCAGCTGGACACTTGCTCCTGTCCTTCTGTTCACAGCTTCTTGTTCATCTAACTTCTCCTGACAGTCGCAGCAAGTGAGTGCTGTGATGGCACCGACGTGCGGCAGCAGTGGGAACCACAACCAAAACGATGACTTCTCCATGTCAGAGGCTATACTTTCAAGAGGTTGCTGTCTGTACTGGGGTATCCGGAATCCTCTCTGTCTGTGTGTGCTCCTCAATTTCCAAAGAAATCAGGCTGGCTGTGAAGTGCCAATCTCTTTCTGCCCATCTATCCCTGAGAGAGGCCTGTCTGACCCTGATGACTTCTTGCAAATTCCTCCTTTTTGAGAGGAACGAGAATTCACCTGATAAGAAATTAGACAAACAAGACCATGTGAACTCAGATTTAATTATTATATTACCAAAGTCTCGATGGAGAATCAACAATGCAAAATAAATTAACTCAAGTGCTGTCCTTTGGTGACAATGGCACTTCTCTGTGGATGCTGCCTGCTCATGCTTATACATCTCTTCCTTTTGTTTTCACCTTCCCTGGTCTTGTCATTTCATATTGATCTTCAGTCTTACAGAGGGTTCATCTTCTGCTGCTGAGATAATGGCAAAACTTAGAAATTAGTCTGTTCAAATCTGTGAGAATAGAAGGTACCAGGGATCAGAGGGCCCTTGGACTTCAAGTTTCAAGGAGCATCTCTGAGTTGCCCAAAAATGCAGTGCAATCCTGGGGCTCTGAATAGGAAGTCATCCCAGCTGTACCAGGAGGGCTAGCTATAGCCTTGTCTTTTTGACTGGAAAATATTTGAAATATTTTTTTATATTCTGCTGATTTCTATTCATACTTTTCTAGAAATGAAAATAAAGGAGACTGGAGACATTCTCCCAGTGTATGTCTATTGATTAATCTGTGTAGTGCCATCTCTTTAGTGCCTGAACCTGATTAATTTATTTCAGCCAATCATGCTGCTGACTGATCTGCTCCAGCAGGTAAGACTGGAGGAAAAGTCCAGTTCTACTCAGGTTGTACTGGTGGAAGTCCAGCACCATGAACTACCACTATGCAGAAATGGATGGGATATTTCTTTTAATAAACACGTACTTCTGAATCTGCTTAAACAAAATTACAGAAAAAACTTGTGCTTTGTGACAGAGCGCTGCAGTGATGAGCGTCTCGGTAATTAAATTTGTCAAAACCCAGGTGAGTGGTTGGGGATGGCTGCAGAAGAGAGTTTTAATGCTCGAGTCTGATTCTAGTCTAGGTTTGGATCATGAAACCCACTAGTGACCATGTTGAGAGTCTTTCATGGACATACTAAAGGACACTGAGGATATGTACTTGAGATGCTTAGAGAAATACGTGTAGTATGGTGCTGAGAGGCCTGAAAGTGCATGATGCCTCTTGGCCAGTACAGTAGGAATGTGAGAGCAAGGCTCTGCTTTTTATTGTATGTTACAAGCTGTCTCTGTGGATTAATGACTCACAGTGGGGTGATCTCATCCCAGAGTAGCAAGATTTTTTTTAAAAGAAAAGGCTTGTGCTTCACAGTTTGACAAAATCTGGAACTAACTTGTGGCCTGCTCAGGAGTCCTTGCTGGTTTGTGAGCAAAGGGATGCGATCCTCGGAGGGGTGGCTTGGAAATAAGTGACTGGAGGACATCAGTTGGGCTTTTGCAGTGAGGAATTTCTATAGACCTGGAAACCAGTTTCATTTTTTGGTGGAGATAAGTAATCATGGTAGCATTTAGTCATTGGAAGGTTTTCTTTGTCCTACAGAAGCCCCATATTGGGCCACAGGATGGTAAAGAGGCAGATGGTCATTTCAGGAGCAGAAAGGAACCAGCTAGTGGAAACATTTTTCACTTTCAAAAAATCTACCCAAATTTTTGACAACATGAATCCCTGCTCTTACCAGATGCTTACAGAATTAAGTACTGAAGCTATAAAACATGCAATTTTTGCTTATTAATGCTCAAAAAACTTAAGTCTTCCAAATGTTGCGTTCACCCCAGTGCCCCTCTTCTACTACATCAGAGCCAGTTGGGTAGGAAAAAACTGTATTGCAACGTTATAAATGATAGTGTCAAGTGGGAAAAGCTTTTATTCTAATCGATGAAACAATGTGGCACCTTAAAGCACCTTAATTGCAATCCCTTTAATTTACTGAGTACTTAAGCATTAGTTGTACTATATTTGTGTGTAAGACTTCTGTTAAATTGTCATAGTACTTGCTGTCAAATATTTAGTCCTGGCGTTAATCTATTTTGTTGTGAACCTTTCAGGAAATGGTGATTGGCACCTGCCATGAGTAAATGGTGTGAAACGCCCTCCCTGACCCCAGCCCTTGTTGAATGTAGAAGATAGCCCTCCTGCTTCAGTGTCTTGAGAAAAAGTGAGCCTTAAGAGGGGTTATTTTGCTAATACTTCATCATATTCTGGCACAAACTGTAGGAAATTCTATCCAGTTTCAATATAATTTTGATCTTTAAAAGTCTGCAGAACCAGTCTCTTAAGTGAGTGAAGGTAGCTGTGGAGAGTTGAAAAGTTTGAAGATAGGCTGCTCAGAAATAAAATTCTGGGTCAGATTGCTACAGAATCTGAGCTTGTTTGTTTTTTTATTCTTTTTGGAGGCTGACAGTAAATTTGCTAAAATGCATTTTAGGTTGACTGTAACCACTTGTGAATTCATGCCACAGTTGATGATTAGTCCTCATAGACAGAGACAGAGGAAAGATAGGGATTTAGAAGTGGTGAAGTGTTTTTATACCTCCTAGGTGAAGTGTTTTGATCTTTGATTTGGGAATTTTACTGCAAGATTGGAATAATTTGAGTCTAAATATTTCATTCAGCCCCCTCGTTGCTTTCAAGTTTCTTCTTTGAGGAAGATATTGGAGAAAAAACCTCTAATTTTTGAATTGACCAAAATGATGTATTTATTGATAGTGTTCTGTTCTGGCTCCTGCTTGTGAGACAGCTGTGATGCAAAATCAGTAAACACAAAATAGTCTGTTCCTGTGGCCAATGACTTGTTGGTCAGGGCTTTCTCTGCTGCTGCCTCATCCTTGAGAACTTATAACATGAGGTCCTAAGAAGAGCTGCTGATGGTGGCACGGTGGAACTTCCAGTCTTTTGCTCCTGTCACCACAGTCTGAGGTTGCAGGAGCATGAAAGAATTAGCCCATTAGGAGCCCTCGTAGCAGCTCTATTTCTACACAGACTATGTCACTTGATGAAACAAGACACTGCAAATGTCTCGGTGTATCTGCACATCCTGCAAAGGGCTGCACCTTGGGTAACTGTGCAAAAAAATCCTGCTGGTAAGGAAAGGAAGGACAGATGCAAGTGTGCATGAAAGAGAGAGAGCAAGAGTCAGCCTCTTAAGTAGAAGATAATGAAGCTGTCGGATCACTTTCCCTAAAAATGAAGATTATCTCATGGTGTAGACACATGCTGGGTCCTGCCTGTTTTTCTCTAGGGGCTTTATCATCATCCATCGTAGTAATCTCCATAATGTCTACAGCCTGTTTTTTTGGGAAAGATAAGACTATTGGAAATCCAAGGCAAAATACTGAAAAATGACTTTGTACTGTAAACAAGCAAGGCAGCTTCACATTGAGGAGAGGCTGTTCACCGAAGATGACAGCTGTTCCCATGGCAACGCTAAAAACCTTTCACCATTGGGTATCAACAGGAGAACATCTCCCACGGCAAGTACACGAAGCCAGGAGTTTAGTCCTCATCTTCCATAAATCTTCCTGTTGGGCACTGATAATGAGGAACCGGCAGTTGCGCACATGCAGCTCCACCTTCTCGGCACCAGCCTGGCTGCAGATGAGAGGGAGAGCAAATAAAGCTAAAGCACCAGTGAGTTGGACTTATGTTAAAGGAAAATTAAGCTTGACTGATGTTCCTACATTTCTGTCTGCTCTCCAACTGAGGATCACAATTTTTAATGATGAAAAGCCAAGCGAAAATCCAGGCCGTTTTGCAAACTGCTGAAGAAGCCCTGTGATTTCCTCTGTTGTAGAGAAATCTTTCATTGTCATGGGATAGAGAGAGAGGGAGGCCCTGGGAGAATTCTGCTTTTTTTTCACCCTAACCCTGTAGTATCCAGCCTGTGATTCATAAGTTTTCTTCTGCATTTGAAATAGAAGATGGTAAAAGACCATTTTTCACCATCAGATCTTCATTAGGCTTATCAGCTCCTTGACTCTCATGATATGTTGGTCTGAGCTTCTGCAGTTGTCTGAATGTATGACTTTTTTAAGGAAAAAGCATTTGGGAAAAAAAAGACCTAAAATGTGCCCAGAAAGCTCAGGAGCCAAAGGTAAAGAAAAAGAATGATAAAAAATTGTAATTTTCTTAAATACCCTTGTTGCTCTAAAGACAAACTTCTTTTTTCTTTTGCTCAGTGGCCAGAGGAGTTGAGCACATTCGGCTAGAGTGGTAGGAGTTAGCAGTACTTCTCCATAAATAAGACAATTCTGGTTTTTTTATCCTTAATTTTGGGTGTTTTGGATATTTAAATATTAGGTCACTGACTTTTTTTTTTTCTTTCTTTCTTTTTTTCTTTTACTGAAGTTTTTTCTGAAATCCTTTCCAGTTATAAAATTAGTTGCTTGGTGATAGTTGTGGTACTGCAAGTGGAGGAGTAGAGGTGAGAAAGGAGAGTCTGAACCAGCAGAGATTATTCTGTTCTCTAAATATGTCTCTTGCAGCTTAAAACCACAACCCAAAGTATTAGCAAGGGACTTCTTTTTAATTTTTTAAACACTGGTTCTCCCATTGTTAAGCTGGTGAAGTACATTCACTTATAAAGGCTGTTCTATGTATTCTGCAAATCGGCACCTTTTTAAATCCCCGGGGATGTGCAGGGTCTCCAGGCTGCTGGTCTGTAGTACCCCAGTTGCTCTCATCCCGTGACACAGGTACAGAACTCGCTGTGACACTAGTGGAACTTAGACACACATTCAGACAGGATATGCTTGGCTGCATCTTTTAAACATCTTCAATTGATATTGGAAAGGAAGAAAGGTGGAACCATGGTGCAGTTAATATTACAATATTACCCTTTTTCATGAGTTCAGGCACAGTGTGTGACTTCACTCTGCTCCAAAACCAGTTCTCACCCCTGTCCATGCTGGAAATGAGATGCAAGGTTTCTTTTTATCACATTCCCTAATCCTCAGGGCCGAAGAGCTCAGCATCGCTCTGGTCCTGTGCATTGTTTTTTTGCTGTTACTTGCTGTGCTCAGTGCTTGTTTTGCTTCAGCTTTGTTGTGGCCTTTCCATACTACTAATTGTGTGCTTTTGAATTACTGGAAGGGTGTTGCAGGGTGATGCCAGCACTAATGGGTTTTCACCTTCCTCCACTTTCATAACAATCCTCATACCAATTAACCAATTCTTGATTTATTCTTTGCATCGTATTTCAGCCATTAACAGATGGAGCAGAGTCCATCTGAAGAATGGGAGCTGCTCAGCCCATTCTGCTGGCGGTGAAAGCTGATGCTGCCTTGACTTTGCCTAATCCTGTGCCTTTCTGCTCACCCACAAATGAATGCTCGGGTCTGCTTTTTGAGAGCACAAAGTGCAGCTGGACATCTTCCCCCTCCAAGTATGAGTGTGTCTGTAGCTGCGATGGGCTCCCCTGAAGCAGCACCATCACCCAATCTCCCATCACCATCCTGGCTGCTGGGAGAAATGGTGAGATGCAGGAGTGCACCTCCAGGAAAAGGCTGTGGATTGTGGTAGAAGGATGGTAGCTGGAGAAGCTGGATTTCTCCGACGTGACAATAGGACGCTGTTACTTCTTGTCTCTGTTTTAATTCTGTCTAGCAGCTGGATGCAGTATGGAAGCAGATCCCTGAAATGCATTGGCAGTGAGGGTGCCTTCAAGCTTGATTTCAATTCAAGGGGATAAATGAGTGAGTAGTTTCTCAAACTCACAGGCTCATGCGAGTACCTCACCCACCTCTCCCCTTCGGCTTCCTGCTGGGGCATTGATTGTGCTCCTTTGGGCACAGCAGTGTGAGAACAGCCTGTAATCACCGGTGGAAAGAGCTGATCATGGGTAGTTATGAAATCCCACAGACGTGGAGCTTGTGTTCTGCCTGGCTTTTCTCCCCTTGGTTTGTCTGTTTAGGGTGAATCCTGACAGGTTCATGGGTTCATGTGCTGAGCTCCTCTGCGAGCTGCACTCTGAATATTAATGTCAGCTGCCAAATTTAGGAACAGTCATAAGTCACTCATTTTTCTAAGGCAGGAAAAAAGCTTATATACTTCCAAGAAAAGCACCGCTGTTTATTATGCTGGCTAGGCTGGAAAGTCTTAGTTACAGTGTGTACTGAGGACTGACAGCCAACCCCAAAAAGACATAAGCACACAGGCCCCCAGAGCACAACCACCACCCAGGGCTTGTGTGCAGGGGGGACAAATGCAGTGTAAAGCAGCCTCTTTTTGCCTCTAACAAGTAAATGAACGAGAAAGGGAGAGCCCTTTGGGCAGTGGTGGGAATATTGGGGTTTTATGCAGGATTAAGTTCCCCTAAAAATGAAATTACCATCAGCTGGGAGGTTGCCAAAATGAGTCGCAGTCTTCTCTGCATAAAACGACTCTCTATACCCATAAGCCTGCTACCAGCACGGGTCTATGAAATATTAATGCTCCCAATGTAAGACACAATTTCTTCTTCTCATTGTCTTCAGAACTGCCTGGTTGCTGGGAGAGACACATGAAACCACTGCCAGGGGCAGTGACAGGCCAGAGAAAACCTCCCTGGCAGCTACCACCCTGTGAGACCCGGTTTGATAAGAAAAAGGCAGGGAAAAAAAAAAGAAGTCATGGAAAAGAATCTGCAAAATTTCCACTTTCTGCCACAGAAGAGTAGAGTGTGAACTGAAGGACCTGGTGAGCATAAACATCTCAGCTTCCAAAAACTGGTTACGCTTTTGCTGTCAAACAGCAAATGTCAAACAGAGAAGTAAATGTATGTGCTAGCCCAGCCGGCCCTAGCAGTGCCTCTGTGTGCGTCACCGCGTCTTCATTACCCACTTATGCTGCTTCCTTATATGAGCATTGCTTTGAAAATAATATATACTCGGAGAATATAGAGGCAGGTCCTATAAAGCAATGTTCATGCTTGCTTTCTTCCTCCAGTTTACTTGTTTTAATAAGAAGAGATCTTTGCCTCTTCTTAGTTTTCGAAGGTCTCAATTTTAATGAGTAAGGCCTTGAACGTAATGGGGATCTCTAAATACTCTGAAGAGCAATTCCCTTGACTTTAGAAAGGCTGCCTGCATTGGTGAAGTTAACTCTATATCAAGGTATCAATGGGAGCACAGCTCATTTGACAGCGGGGTGTCTCCCCTGCACATACCCTGGCTGGTGACAGCTCAGAGGATGAGGCAGGTGCCTGCTCCTCTGAGTCTGCACACAGAGCACCCCCTTCCCGAGGTAGTTAACTCTGAGCTAGTTTGATTTTGAATTTAAATAGTCTCTATTTGCCGGCGGTAGTTCAATATTTATGTTACCCTAATCCATAAAGTACCGTGCAGAATTTACTGTGTATTTCTCATATCACGTATGGAGCAGTTGGCCTGCAAGTCAGGAGTAAACTGAACCAAAGAAGGATCCAGCAGGTACACCGTGCTGTTTGGGATGCTGAATGTGGGAGAGGAAAGGCTATAAGTGAGCCTGGGCGATGGGCTGGTGGTGTAGGACATCTCCCTGGTCTGGCCCTGCCTGGCTGGGCACTTGCATTTATGTCTCTTGTGGTTCCCATTGCGGTATCAGCATTTCAGGAATAGCTGTGATTTTGGTCTGTTTATAATGTGGATGTCCTTTTCTTTCTTTTTTTTCCTTGAAATACAAATAATCCCCTGGAATTGATACTATTCCTCGTGAATGATGAACACCTAACCATCCAACCCTGGACACTGGCTCACAGGGCAGGTGTGGAGATTGCTCTAGCGTACCAGCTGCGTGGCTCAGTTTCTGTGTTAAAACACAAACAGACTGATGGCAGATGGGAACTTTGGGTTTGAGAATTCATTCAGCTCCATTAAGAGGTTTTTTGTTTTTTTTTTTTTTTACATTTAGAATTGCAATATTAATGGTGGTTAACAGAAGTTTCCTGGAAACAGAGATGACAATTCAAAAACAAAGTACAATAAAATTGATGTGGTTGTGGGTGTCGGAGAGAGGGGAGTGTTTACCATAACTGAAATCAGTAATTGATGTTACTAATGTAAAGATGATTGCGTGTTGACATGGATTACAGCTGCCCTGAGTTGCAGTTTGAAGAAAAGTGGTGCAATCACAACAGACCTGCGTGTCCCCTGCATCTGTGAAGGAGAAGGGAGAACATCACGGGGGAAACAGGGCAGCACAACTGCTGACTGCCTGGGACAGCCTGAAACAACAAATACATTTAATGGTTCCCCACCACACAACTGCCAGGTGAGCCCTGAACTTCACTGAGCAGCACCAAGTCATAAGTAGTCAAGTCCCTGCCCATGGCAGGGGGGTTGGACTTGGTGATCTTTATGGTCCCCTCCAACCCAAACCATTCTACGATTCTGTGATTCTATGGGACTAAATTGATTCAGTATGTCCTAAGAGTCACAGGGTTGCTGGGCAGTGCCCTCTGCCCACGGGGTGAAGGGAAGGAAGGATGCCAGGCTGGAAGACACAGGCAGGGAAGGGCAGGGGGAGGACCTGCTCTGCTAATCAGGAGCTGAGAAGTGCTCTATCATGTTCTGTATCTCCAAATGCGCTTCTGTCTGGCATTTCAAGCACCCAGAAATGGCCTCCAAAGCAACAGCACAGGAGTGGTTGCTACATTTACATATTTACGTATTGGGAAGTGGTTTATTAAACAGCTGTAATTGTGCAAACGCAATGGCAAATATGTTTGCTTTATGGCAGTACATTTCAGTAAAAATGGCTTAATGACTATATTGAAGTAATTTATTGGGAAATGTGGAAGCTGTGCAATTAAGCAAATGCATTTTCCAGGATTATGATCATCCAGTTCTCTATATATCCTGTATGCCTGCTATGGATTTATTAGTTCCCATGCACCTTTGATAAGAAGTAGGTACAGGTAGCATAAATACAGTTTTTCTTCTAGCTCATGGATATGCAAAAGTGGTTTTCTCTCGCTTTGGTCTGGAAAGTAACCTCACTTTCATGGAAGATTGTGTGGCAGGCTGAGATGTCTTTAAAATCAATGAAATCCTTTAACCCTCCACAAGTGCACAGCCTTGAGCCAAACTGAAAGACAATGCACGTTAAGAGGTCTCTCCTTCCTCTGTCTCTGGGGCTGTCTTCTCACCTGCTGTGTGCAGGATTTGATTAAAAATCCCATCACTTCATTGTGTTTGGGGTCTCAGGTGGAAGCTTGAGATGATTAGGAGAAGCAGCCCTTTACTTGAAATCGGGGCAAAAAAAAGTCTTATGTGGAATCAGTGTGGCAAGTAGATGTTCAAACTCCTTATTACTTGCAGAGGTTTCTAGGGTGGGGCAGAATTTCTTCTTTAATAGTCTGTATTCTGCTTCGTGTTCCCATCTTTCATCAAACCCCACCATTCTCAGAAGAATCTCCGTTGCTTCCCACACTGCTCTTACAGCAGAGGCTTTCTGCAAAACTGGGTGGGAGTGGATTTTCCAAAGGCTCTGATCAAAGTCAGGTAAAGCTGACCATTTGAATGCCTTCCATGCCTTGAGCAGGCAACATTGTGTGGGCAGGAACCCAATGGAGGTCAGCGGTCTCCAAAGGGGCTGCAGATGGCTACATAGTGAGGCCAGTAGTGTCCACCTTGGACTCACAAGGGGTCTGGAAGGGTGTAAAATGGCCAGATCCACAAAAGGCTTTATGTGCCTAGGATAAGAGAGAAATACCAATTATGGAAGGCTTTTGTCAGCATGACTCCATCACCTGCTGATCAAAGGTGAGAGGGAAGGGGGGTCAGAGATGATTTTAAGATCCCAAACTGCAATCACACCTGCTTGCTCTCAGATCTCTGTCCTTCAAGTACAAACAGAGGGAAATCAAAACCAGTTCTCAAATCATCTCATGTTCAGTCTCCTCCTTGACCTCTGTCATGGGTGGGGAGACGGTAAGGCTTAATAAGGAAATTAATTTTACACAAGATCCCGGGTCTGCAGATAGCTATGTTATAATTAACTGTGTTAATTTGTATGCCTATTTTGCTCTTTTTTTTAAATCTTTGCATCTATTAATTATTGCAGAACAGTTCTTACTGATAACTCCCGGGCAGTTTGTGCTGCTGTTCTGAAATTATAAAATGATATAGTTGGCAGAATGGGTACAGACTTGTACAGTTAATTGGGTTTTTGCAGAAGGAAATTACATAGTATAATAATATGCCCAGGGTGCCATGGGAAGTGCAATTTCTTATTGCTTTAGTAAATAGGATTGGGAGAATATGAGCTCTGGATTATAAATTGTCTTGGAATTTATGCCAAAGCTGCAGTAGGTTTCAAACCCCTGTCACTGAGCCCTGGCATCACAGACTCATTGCTGTGAGGACCCCTGTTTTTGTGTTGTTCCTCTTCTCCCCCCTGCCCCCAGCTCATTTACTTAGGTAACAGGTTTAGCAGCAGAGTCCCAGGGGCACTGATCTGGTCGGGTGGAGTTGCAGGAATCATGCAATCGTAAAACAAGTGATGGGTCATGTTGGCTAACAAGGGGTGAGCTGTCAAAACCCAGAGCTTTGCTGGGGGGGGCAGAGCATTTCCATTTTTCACCTCTTTTTTGAGGAAGTCGAATTCGATAGAAGCCATTGAAGACGTTTTTCTAAGTGAGAAAGGTTGGTGAGAATTAATGTTTTTCATTTCCTGCTAAATTCAAGTCTCAAAACCAAAGTGCTTTTTTTTTTTTTTTAGGGTTTTTTTTTTTTCTTTTTTTCCAATTGTCTTGGAATTTATGCCAAAGCTGCAGTAGGTTTCAAACCCCTGTCACTGAGCCCTGGCATCACAGACTCATTGCTGTGAGGACCCCTGTTTTTGTGTTGTTCCTCTTCTCCCCCCTGCCCCCAGCTCATTTACTTAGGTAACAGGTTTAGCAGCAGAGTCCCAGGGGCACTGATCTGGTCGGGTGGAGTTGCAGGAATCATGCAATCGTAAAACAAGTGATGGGTCATGTTGGCTAACAAGGGGTGAGCTGTCAAAACCCAGAGCTTTGCTGGGGGGGGCAGAGCATTTCCATTTTTCACCTCTTTTTTGAGGAAGTCGAATTCGATAGAAGCCATTGAAGACGTTTTTCTAAGTGAGAAAGGTTGGTGAGAATTAATGTTTTTCATTTCCTGCTAAATTCAAGTCTCAAAACCAAAGTGCTTTTTTTTTTTTTTTAGGGTTTTTTTTTTCTTTTTTTCCAACCTGAATGTACAATCTTGGGTCAGCTTGAAAGTTGTTACAAACCGGGTAGCTTTGGTGTCTGTGAAGACTTTCTTAAATAAAAGCACGAACAACTTGAAGGAGATTTGAAGGATAAATGGAGATTGAAAGTTTATTTCCAGTAAGAAGCCATTTCCTTTGAAAAGAACAACTCCTCCTCCAAAAAGTTTCAGTAGCAAATCTTGATTATGGCTACCTGCTGCCTTAGCTGGAAATGTCAATAATTTGATATCAGCCTCAGCACTTTGATGTCTCTCAAGTGCTGCCAGCTGCAGCACGGTCGAGAGACCTGGACCCTGATTCCCGGTTCAGCTCCTGGCCTCCCACACGCCCCTGAGACTGCAGCTCTTTTCCTCTCCGTTTCATCTTCTCAGCTGTCAAAGGGGGGGTTGTAAACTTTGCCATTTTTGTGAAGGGCTCAGAGTCCCTCAGCAAGATGCTCTGGATGCAGGCAGCATGCTCATTTCTTCCTGTGTATATATACAGTGTGCAATCTCCTCCAGCCGTCTCCACTAATCTCATTAAAGCTCTGTTTTTATGAGTTGGGGATTTGTAATTTTTTTGTTGTTGTTGCTGCTACTGATGGTTTTCTGCATCACCACTCATTCTTATAATTAAAGTGACAGCTCTTGAACTAGTATGTCAAAACAGCACGGTTGAGGTAGAAAAGTACTGGGAAGATCATCTTTAATCAGCAACAATGATTCATGTTTAACTGGGTAGATGGTAAGTCCTAGATCTAGCTGGCTCACAGTGAAGTTTCCCCAAGGACAGGGTGTTGTTAAGAGTTTTGCACAACTGTCTATGCCCCACCGCTTGGGGTTTTTGATGGAAACTATTTAATATGCAGATTCTGTCATTGTGTCAGAGCTGTAGCTGGGGAGCTCTCAACCCTAGCAAATCTTTTCAGACTTATTTTCTAGAAGCTGTACAAAAAAAGAAATGTAAAGGGGATGATTTTGGTTTGAAGATCACTTGAGCCCTCCAGCTTGGTTGGAAATTCATTGTTTCCAGGAGTCCCGGCTCTTTGTTCTTCAGTCTCTCAGCTTCACAAAGCCAGGTATGCTAATCCCAAGGGTATCTCAGTGGAGAAATCCCAAACGTGGGTAACATTTGAGGCTACATGAACTGTGCATCTCCCCTGTGGTGTGTGGGGTGAGAGGGGCTCTGAGGGCAGAGCAGCACAGGGCTGCGCAAGCATCCCAGGATGATTGACTTGCTGATTGCTCCCACTCCCAAACCTAGGGCTTGGTCTAGTTCTCACTTTTCCTCCTGTTTTCCCTGCTCTGTGCTCCTCTAGTATCAGTCCACATGGCTGTAGATACCATGGTATATGTATCTGTGTATAACTCATATAAACTGGTCTGCATTCTTTCGAAGGTCCCACTGCTCGGTGCAGCTGCTTCCCTAGAAGGGTTTCTTTTTCCTCTATGTGCCCAGTGCAGGGCCATTCAATCTGCTGTAACCAGACAGCTGCTGTCCTTAATTTTTCTATATATTCCAGCTCCAACACAGCTGGTAGCATCCAACCAACAAGTACTTCTTTTTCCTTTTGTACGCTTAGGCTGCTGTCCCCACCGTTAGGGAGGTGCTGTAAGATCCTGGGGGCAGCTGGGGATACATCAGGGTTACGTTAAAATGTCTGAAGGGCTTGTTTGGCCTTTGGAAACCCTGGGTCTGAGGATAGGGACTCAGCCTTTAGGCTGACACAGGGAAGACCCTGATCAGCTCTTGCTCTTTGATGTTCTTATGTCTTTTATTGCAGATTTGCACCTGAAACTCTCCCCCTCTGAATTTCTCCAACTTTCTGCAAAGGCTTTGTGAATACGTGTAGAAAAAACACATACCCTTCATGTGTTCAGCTGGGCCTGATTAACTGGGATCCTTGTGGTAGACCCATGGGAGGTGGGAGTATCTTCACTGGTCATTTAAGATGCCCTATGACTGCCCAGAGACATCAGGGCAGCCTGTGTGTGGGGAGGCCTTTAATTTCATCCTGCTTACAACGGCTGCTCTCCAGCATCCTGGTTTGTAAGGTACAAGAACCCTAGATTAATGGCAATATTTTTATATTGCCTTAAACTTTCATTCTTGATTAGAGCTTTGTACTTCATTACGTTTGTATGTTAAATGTAGTATTTATTCGCAGTGCTATGCAATCTTACAATAATAACATTTGATGCTGCTTACGATTACAAGGCTCAGGTTTCAAGAGCTGAAAGGATTTCTAGCTGGAAGGCATCAGCTCCAGAGCTCAGGTACCATATAGCACAGACCCAAGTTAACAGTTCATTTTCCAATAACATTTCTGGTGCTGGAGCTAGAAACCTTTGTGAAAACACCACTGGAGCAGAGAGCCTGGCGTTGGTCCAGCGTGGCATCTTCTGTGTTCCTGCGGTGTTTCACTTCCGAGGAAATATTCTCTCCCTCTCTCCTCCACATATGAATGAAATCTTTGATTTCAACACTCCTGATGGATAAATATGGATACTTTAAGTGAAAAAGAGGAGTGAGTAGGCGGTGTGTGGCACTTCTTCACACACGTGCTGCCCTCTGAAGGTCACTGAAATGGGAGTTTGGTTCTCAGGTGCAACAGCTGGAGATGTGCAATGGCTACATGAGGGTGCTTTGGGCAATCTCAGTGCTGCCAGGATCTCTGCCAGAATGGAGATGAATATACATGACACGCCTGTGAATTGCTCAAAGAAATTAGTGGGTGTGAGTGGAAAGAGAAGGGGGGAGGTGGGGCTGCCTTTTTCTCCTGTGCTCTCATACAGTGGCAGGCTGATGACTGGGAGCTATTGAAATGCTTATAATTGTCTCATTATGGGCAGAAAATGTAATTAAAAGGGACAGCCATCTTTCTCCAAATTCAAAACACCGCAGTCTGTCTTTGAAAGCAATTTTGGCTATTAGCACAGGTGGTAATGTCCCAGCAATTGAACCCAATCTAATTTCAGTGTCAAACTGCTAAGGAGAAAAAATGAGTTCCCTTCCAGATGCCACCTGACAGAGCCCCTGTGTCTGGAGGGAGAAATGGGAGCGTGAAGCAGTGTGCAGAGCTCGGATGGGACGGGATGGACAGGCAGCCCAAATGTGGGAACGCTCGAGCACGAGTGTGGGCACCCACCAAAGAGAAGCAGAGGCTTTTGTCTGTGCCATATCTGCTCCCCTGGTGCTCCTTCTGCGATGGAGGTATGACGGGCACACAAAGCAGCACACGATGCCGTCTGCAGATGGCATCGAGTGTATTCTGTTTGCTGGAGATGAGTAGTTCAGCCAAGTGTTCTCCAAGACAATAAGCAAAGGATGTTTCTTGAATTTGTCAGCAAAGCTGGGATGTGTATGAGAGAGGCAGCGGAGTGAAAACAACCCTCTGTTGGAACCAGTGTGGCTGGTTCCCTCTCTCGCTGGGGCATGGATGGCTTCAGACAGCAGAGTCCTTTCTGTGCAGAAGGAGGGAGGTTCATCCAGGTTTGCAGGGAGCGATCTGGGTAGATGTAGAGGTAGTCCAGAACAGGGCTCTTTGGTGCTCTTTAAGAATACTTTCAGAAAGACCTTCAATTCTTCAGAGCCCCAAAATTGCAGGAAATATAGTTTCACGTTCCTCAGGCATGATGAGATTGAACAAAACATTTTTGATGAAGTAAACAATACTTGACTTCAACCCTTGGTGTATTTTCTTTGAAAGAAAATCTACAAAACTCTCCTCTCTCCCTCTATCGTTCATTTGTGGGTGTTGCTTTTCTTCTGGGATCAAAAGCAGAGGAGAGGAAGTGCAGAAAGAAAATAATCTTTCTGGGTCTTTCTCACCCCGTGAAAAATGGAGTTGTTAGAGCTAATGCAGGTGACAGAAGTCCCTCTACCTTGATGCCCTGTGGCTTAGTGCTAGGCTATGTGTTGGGGGACTCTACTTCAGCATTAGCAGAATAGAGTACCTAATCCACCCAGCCTTTTTGTGTTCAGCCACTGAGGTATGGTGAGCAGCCAGAGGCCACCACTGGAAATTATCTACTGCTTCTCTGTTGGGTGGGGACTGATAGTTCAAGAAACCCTGCTCAGAAAAGCCTATGCACGAGTAAAGTATTACTAGGGGAACTAGTGGAAGTTCTTCAGTACCATCTTATGGTACCTGGCCAAGAGTTCTTCTGAAGTGTGTCTCCATGGTCTCTGTCTTTAAGACTTCATGTGTCAACTTTGCAGCCTGGGAAGGGGAGGGTGCTGAAGGAGCCTGGAAGGAATTAACAAGAAAAGTAAAATAGATAATTTTTTGTTTCATCTCCCGAGACATGGAAGAAGATTTTTGCAGCTAATGAATTATTTCTGAAAACACTAGTAATAGCTGCAGGCAACATTAACTTCAAGTTTCCCAATGAGCAAGCATCACTTATGTACTGATTTAAAATTCTAATCTATTTTCATTTGCAGTAGCTCAACTCTAACATGACTGGGGGTCTGGAAAGAGGCCAGAAGAAGTAGCCATGTTTCCAACAGTTTAGTAATCTCCTTAGATACAGGAGTGGAAAACAGTGGCTGGATCCTATTGAAGCCTGGGGCAACCAATTATCTCAGCAGAGAGACTCCAGAGCCCTTCGTAAACGTTGGGGACGTGGTGAGTTTCTGGTTGCTGCAAGCACAGCGGTGATTTCAAGCTAAGCAGAAAAATCAGTTGTGTCATAGGTTAAACAGCTCTGCTGCTATTTAAAAACACAGGATGGGACCCCAGCCCTGCTGAGAGCAATGCAAGTTTTGCTCTGGACTTCAGAGACACTGGGGTTTCTGCAGCCTTTTCAAAGAAACCCTATGGCCAAGCTGGAGTTAAAACCCAATGAGGAACGTGGACTGAATACAGCAATCCACCGATGTCTGATCCCCTCCATATCTCCAGATGGGAAGGTGGGGATTTGAAGTCCCACCTCACACCTGGACCTGAGACTGGTGGCCACTGGGGGAATGGGGAAGAGGGAAGGCTCTGCTCTGGCTGAGTCTCCGGGGTTGGGTTGGCATCCCAGTGGCACTGCTCAGTGACTGAGGGATGTGTCATCCGAGAGAAAAAGAGAAACAGATGGTAGAGGGAGTTACAGTGGGAGGAAAACCCAATTAGAAGTCCCAGCATGGTTTGTGGTAGGGATATGGATCTTATACCTTGAGTAACAGCCAGGAAAAGAGAGGCACCCAGCTTTTTCACCCATGGTGGAGAAAATTCTTGTTTCAGGCAGAGAATGATACTGAAAAAAAGCTTTTGTAAAGCTTTTGAGAGATTCTTCTCTGAAGGGAGAGCGAATAAGGGAGATACAATAGGGGAGATGGAATTAATGCATCCAGAACGTGGGCTCATTGTTCCAATACAGGTTTTTTTTAGGTTCCCTCTCCTGGAGTGATGCTTAATATTTTAGACAGTAGCCTAGAAGTTGGAAAACTGTAATCCCACCCCTGGTGATACCCTTAGCACCTCCTGGCATAAACACCCGGTGTCTTTGGAGTCACTCACACCCCTGTTTTGGCTATTCAGAAGTTAGTTTTCAGAAGCAGTGAGCATTAGTGGGAGCTGAAGTCGGGCAGCCAGCACCTCTCAGCCTCAGTTGCTGTAAAATTCCTCATCTGTGGAACAGAGTTTGTAACTTTTCACTGTGCCCAGGGACTGGGCCCCAGTTCTGAGGGGTGGGTATACTGGGAGGCTGTAGTGGTGTGATTCGTGGCCTCTGGTGTGGGCTGGGCTGGGGTGAGGAGAGCCAGGCGTGGGGTGACAAGTGTGGCAGGGCTCTGCTTGCTCCCGGTGGTGGGGAGACCACACGGTGTTGCTGGCACGCAGGGTACTGCTCCTCCCTGCGAGGTGGCAAAGCAAAAGCACAGTCTTTTCAGAGTCCAGAGACCGTGAAAAGGCTAAAGAAAGCACATTTCAATGCTCTCAGCAAGCGCTTGGGGGATGCTGGACTCAAAACCAGCTGGGACAGTAACTGTGGAAGGGAAACTATTCTGAACAAGGGCTTGTGGGCAGCTCTGTGTGCCCAGAGGGAAAAAAAAACCCCATCCCTATCCATTTGTGCATCTGGGTGTTATTCAACTTGCAAAATACAAACCTTGAATTTCAGAAAATATCCGATGTGTGTTTTCCTGTGTGATTCTTGCAGTGTCATCGCTTTGCTCACGCATCGTGCTGGAGGGGCACTGCTGCAGGCTGCCCCCAGCCGTGCCCAGCCGCCCGAAGAGCAGGGGAAGGCACGACTGCTGCGCTGGGGTTTTCTAACTTTCACACGCTTGACTTGCTGTCAAAGCAATCTTCTCTTCCCATACAGCTCTGCAGTCGGTAGTGGTGTTGCTTTGCAGGTGAACTGCACGGTGTGTACCGAAGCATACTATTTATAGGGGGGTAAGGTGTCTGTTTAAGGAGCTGGGTACATATTCTGGGAGCAGGATGAGAAAGAGCAATTGAGCAAGAAAGAGCAAGAGGTTTCTGATTTTATTCCCTGCCAAAAGGGCTAGGGAATAAAATCAGAAACATAACTCCCAAATAACATCAAATATGGCAAAATTAACATATTTTTGTTTGTTCTTTCTCACTGCAAGCATTTTTCCCCATGAAACTGTATTCGTACCTGGTACTGCACTCTCAATTATCTTGCTGAATACACTATATAATTCTCAGATCACTAACTAATGTTAATAAATTATTCTTATGAAATTGATATGTGTTTTCTCATTGAAGGTGCTCAGGAACAAAGGATCGGCGTTAAACATAGGACCAGAGTGCAGGCATTATCAGGCCTCACCATTATGCTCAAGCCATCAAATCATCCTCGAAGCTCATAATAGCAACGCAGGTGGAAAGGACAGCTCATCCTTAAAGCTTCTTGCTTTACATAAAAAAGTCCAAGAAATGCTGTTTGGTGAGTTTATTCTGAAACTGCAGAACCTATTAATGATGTAGGTCTATATTAAGAAGACTGCAACAGAGTATGGGACTCTTGGTGCCCTGGAAATCTTCTTTGAGTACCCCAGTATGTCTATAAACACCTTCCTACATCTCTGGGTATGGTCCAATCAGCAGAGTATCCCATCTCACCTTCCGTTCATCCACCCTGACACCAGAATACCAAAAGCATTTAGTCAGGAAACAGACACTTGCAAAATCCTTCCTTCACTTTCTCTTAATTTTTGTATGTGAATTCTGTATTTCCTGGAATAGAGGCTCTGAACTGCTGAACTCCAGCTGAAGTCAACCCAGCTAACAGGCTCATTTATATTAATAGGAAATCAACTGTTCCTTTTTGCTGGATCCCCAGTGGAGCAGCTGGTGGTCTGCTTTTTCCATGCAGCCATCCTACTCCATACTGAAATGCCTCAAAAATGTTTGTTTGCTAGAAAAATGTTAGTGGAAACCAATATTGCTGATGTGAAAAGCAAATAAATAGAGAAAACCGCATATTCTTCCGGTCAATTAGACATTCAGAAAGTCGTCAGATTTTTTGTATACTATTAGCTATCACTTAATAGCTGTCTTAAAAAGCTCCATGGCTTTTAATGACTAATGATAAAGAAAACCAACCAAAACCACATGAAACAGAACAAAACAGAGTTATGGCTGTGGCCACATTATTTGCCAGGAGCTTGGATTTAGGAGTTTGGATGTAGCTGCTATAACAGATCAGACTACGAGTTCTTTCCCTTACCTAGCCCAGCTGGTCAGCACTGGCTGTTTGGGGAACGTGTAAGAAAAACTACATGGAACAACTTATGGGACACTCTATTTGTGGAGAAGAATGAATAATTTTTGCTTTATACCCCTAGCTTTCTAATTTATTGATTCTTTGTCTTGTACTGTGGTTTTTTTTTTTTTCCAATTTAGTTGCCATTTAGCATGTTTAAACTCTTTGGAGCTCCTGGGACATCCAGACTTTCCCATTAGTGTGGTGGACAGTGCACAGCTGGTCTGAGGCTGGAGAACCACTCTCATCTTGAAGGTGGACAGGGGCCCTATGGATGGCTGAGGTTAGTGCTTGGATCCAAACGACAAGCAGATTGCACATTTGCATAATGATGCAAATGAGTGAGCTGACCACAGCAGGAGTAGCATGTCTTTCCCAGCCCCTCGTTACCATTGTGCAAGATGGGCCACTAGCCATGAAGGTTAGAGAAGAGGTCGCCTTCCCATGCTTTAACTAAGCCTTGAGAGAGAAAGAGAGACTCTTTGGGATTTGTTTCCTGCATAATGCTGCCTGAGGAGCTGTACTGGGGGTGTAGGGTCCCAGGTCGGGGGGGTAAACCCAGTGGTTTGTGCTCCTCCTTGGCACGGCTGCAATGACCTTCCTCTATGGCTCAGCTGGACGCCTGGTGTCACCCACGCTGTGTTGGCTGTGGTGGAGTCACAGCAGTGGAAGGTGGCAGTTTCTGCACAGCCACACAAGCACTGAGTACTACCTGAGGCTTGGGAGGTAAGTGGACGCTTGTGTAGCATTGTACGTATTCGAGAAGCTCTGTCTCAGGCTCTTGCACTTTGGGGACTTAATTTTTTAAGGCTTTTTTTTGGCTTTGTCAGTCTCTTATGATTCAGAAAATAATGTTTCCAATTTATTGTATCACCTAGCTATTAAATCTGCCTGTAAAGAGGAGTAAAACTAGACCATGAACATCTAAGGGAATTCATTTTTTTAAAATAATTTAAATTTACACTTTCTCATGCCTGGATCAATCTTCATCTCACTGTCCCCTAGTGGTCGCCTCGCCACCATTCAGGAGAGTGCTAGAAGCTACATCACTGTGCACTTCATTTTAAGACTAATTATCATCAAGACATGAAAACAGCATTTTACATTATGGGTTTTTTTTCTGTTCAGCACATAGACCAATTCATTTTAGCTAATTATTGTTAACCACGTCTGCTAACATAATAAAAATGGCACTGGGTATAGCAAAACGTAAGCCTACCTTTAGGTTAGAGATGTGGGTTCATTGTTTAATTATATAGGGATTAAATTTTATGATGCAATGTTGCGCAAAATTGCTCTTATTTTCCAAAACTGAGCTTAATCCTCAGTGTTTGTGTTTCTATGCACAAACCACAAACCATCATTGCTGTGACACATGGATGCCTGGATGGTTGCAGATGATACTCTGGGGCAAAGTTACCTCTAAACGCTCTTGCTTGCTGAATAGTAATGATGCTATGTCTCTTAGTAGCTCACTTTCCTTACAGAAAGAAGGAAGGTAAGCAAGTGGAAAGAGACAGTATGGAAGCATCTAATCCATATTTTATAAACAGAGATTTTCCTACAAAAAAACCCTTGCAGTTATTTAAATTGTTACTGACTCTTCTGAAATGATCAAAATATCTTGAAAAGCTGAACCTTTCCTTATGTTCATTTGTGCTGAAGTGCCTAAATATCTTCCTTTGTTTTGGTGCTACAATATGATGTTACATGGGAGCAGAAATGTCCCTGGGGAAGGCAGTGACATCTCTAGGAGCAAGGGCCATGCTGCACCACCTGTGCTTTCAGCAGCCCAACTTCCAGCAGCCCAAACCAACTTAAATGCTGGAAAACCTCCAGTGAGGCAGCAGGAGCAGACACGGCAAGGAGCACCCAGGCGTTGGTGAGGTGCCCCTGCAGCTGTGCTGCTCTTCTGGGGTCCCTCTGCCCCAGCGGGAGATGGGGAAGAGCTGGATGAACCCCACCAGTGTTCAAGGGATGTTGCTGGGCCTCCTGTGCCCTGACTTGGGGTGTGTGCTCCCTCACCAGATGGTTTTATTTGATGAATCTTTGGGATTACTGGCTGTTGCCTGGCTTGGTGCAAGGAGAACATTGTCTTGCTCTGGTGATTGGAAAACACGTAGGGTGGTTTTGTAGGTGTTTTAGAAGATGGTGTGTAGCACAGAAAGAAACAAAAAGGTGCCTATTTCAGCCTAAACAAGAGGAATCACAGGAAAACCCATCCAGGTGGGAAGGAAGGGATAGTGAGGTAATGATGGAGCCAGAGAGGAGAAATTACCTGAGGACATGGACTGGAGGAGATGTAGGAGAGGAGACTAGAAAAGCGAAAAAGCTGCTGGATTTCATTAATCTGTGTAAAGTCTGGAAAATACTTTACGGTGTTGGTAGAAAAGTAAATCCACTGATGTTGGCCCTGGAAATGTTTGAGAGCTGGTGCCTGAAGTGATGCTGAGGGGGCAGTGACCACACTGTGGCCACTGAGCTGCCTTGCCACCAGTGACATGGGCTGGGATGGATCCGGCTTTCCAAGTGGTGCTTCTGCCTCGTGGTTTGCTTTAACCTGACAGTTGGTGTATGGCTTTGCATAAAGCACGTGTCATGTATGTAACAGGGCTGAGAGGATGTGGGGGGAAGGGTCTAGGCAAAGCAAAGTTTCTGTGGTGTATGTTAACTAGGGCAAAAATATTTCATATCTATAGATTTAGCACACAATAATGAACCACAACGCCTCAGGAGATAGGCATTATTTTAATTGACTTGATAAAGTAAATCAATTCATAGAGAAAACCTCCTTGGACAGCATAATTACAGATAGTGGATTATAACTCAGGAGCTTGCATGCTCAGGCTGGCAGGCAAATAACAAGAAAAGTCATTAGCAGAAAGTGGAAGAGGAAGACATATGTTATCGGAATTTCTCCACTTTCTTGTTCTTCATTTGTAAACTTCCCTTCAAGTTCAGTGCCTTAATCTTATTAGATGTCATTGTCACCGACTGTTATGAAATACTCAACTGATCATTTAGATTTTTCTTAAAAAGGTCTTACTAAACTGAAAATGAACACAAGTAAATGCAGAAACATGCCATTAAAATACTATCCATGGACTTGTGAGATTTGTCCACTTGTGCATTTAACTTTCTGTTTTCCATTTGCAAATGCGGTGACTGTATAAAATAAGATGAAGAAATCTGCACTTAGTCTTTTTCATTTGATTTCTACGTGCAGGAGCCTGTAAGGGGTGTGTGGAGTGCAGAACAGCACAAACAAGCGGTTGGTTTGGGTAGAAATGTGCTAATTCGTTCTTTTTACATTTTTAAATGACCTTAAATTAATATCTCCATAAATCAGAGGGTTCAGCTTAGAGCTTAGAAGACTCTTACAGAAACTGCATTCCAGAATAAAACAATTTGGATGTAATCAACTCAATGAAAATATTCCTGAGCAGTTTGAATTACCTTTGCTCTGATGACTTGCGTAATTTAACCAACCCAGGGCTTCATCTAATGGAGAAGAAAACAACAGTGGCTCTAGCAGAAAGCCCGAGTTTTTGCCTCAAAAGCAGCCTGTTTGTCTCGTTTTCACACCCCAAGCTCTTTGTCTCCAAACCTCGGCTGTTCTCCCATCTGCCTCTGGTTCTGCAGCTGTATGATCGCGCGAAGAAGATGCCACTTTCCAGGCGCCGTGTGTGTGACAGGGATGTCCCCGTGTGCCACACATCCCTGCGCCATGCACAGAGAAGCTGGGAGATGCCCCGGTCCCTGCACCCAGCCGTGGCTACGGGAGAGGTGGGTAGAGCTTGTCCATGTAGGATGAGGACTGAAGCCCACAGGTTTGTGCACTGAATCCGTCAGACTTAAAACAGGAGGTGTCAAGCTCGGCACTGCTTTCCTGAATCACGGCCTTATCCGTGAGCAAATAACATATGTCTAAACCTGCTGTCAATTGCAATGAGCTAAAGCAGAAACTCAGTGCCAGCTGATGGTAGCTATATTTTTTGGCCAGAATATATGACCATGAAACAGAGCAAATAAAGGCTTTGGTTTTATCCATACCTTTTTATTTATTTCTGTAGTCTGTAGTAAGGGACCATTGCTTTAAAATCCTTAGACATTTGGACATATTTTACAAGACAGTACAGTTTCTGAATGTCACACATTGATCACAGTTTCATACTACTACATGCATATAAAGACACTGATTTTTTTTTTTTTTTAAATAATTTGTTTACGGAAACAACTGGAGAGGTCAAGAAACTTCAACAGAGAATGACTAAATCAAAGTTACAAAAAAATGTAAGACTCTAAGTACAGTAGTATATGGCTAATGTTGCTGTAATCACCCCAAAGTGCCAGGGTATTGAAACATTGCTTAAAAGGGGAGAAAACATCTGCTGACACATTGCCCCTTGGGTCGATCCAATATAACCCAATGAAGAGATGGTGCAAGACGTGCAGGATCTGGGCTGTTGGGCAGAGGCAGGAAGCACTGCCCTTCATTACAGACACGCTGAACTGGATTCCCCATTGCACAGGTTAAAAAATAACTGAAGTGCAAGGCAATAGAGAAACTTGTCATAGTCTGCCCTTACTCAAGCTGAGTCACAGTTGAATTCAGTTTCCAGGTACAAAAGCAATTCAATCTACATGTACTAGGAAAGCCACAGGAAACTTAACATTTTTCCAGTTTTTATTTGTTGTTAAATATCACATTTTTCTTTTAAAGGGAACCCCACAGCTTTCTTATCTTTCACTGACCATGGATGCTCACTGCTGCCTGGGGCTCATGGGCCACTATGCAGGTCCAGCAGCCATCCTGTGCTTTTGGAGAAGGAAGACCTGAGGCTGTTCCCCGGCCCCACGAAACGCTGAGGAGCCACCATGTGCAGCACAGGGACAGACCACCCCAGCGTCCTTCCATGGGCATATTGCTTTAACTAAACAGCACTTGCAACAGTGCCTCCTGAAGTGTTTTCTCCCCATTCAGGAACTGCTTCACTGGCCTGATTAGAAAGCAGGATTCTGCTGCAGTAAGTTGGGGTATGTATTTTTAATGCTAATCTAGTTGGAAAGCGAGTTTGGTTGGTAGCTGTGGCTGGCCTTTCTGATCGCAGTATCATGGCTTCAAAGTTCAAAGTAACATGGAGATGCTGCTCTCCCCATCCTCCATCCCTCCCCCAAGAACACACCAGTGGGGAATGTTTCAATGCAAAAGCAATTTTCTGCATCCACCACCAAAAAGCCAGAAAGAATGGGGAAAAAAATTGTTCTCTGTCTTTGCCACAAGCCAACAAAACTGATATAAACAAAATAAATCCCAGTGGTCACATGAGCCAATGTGTGGCTAATGGTACATAGAGGCAGTGAAATATAACAGGAAGAAGAGGCATAAAGGGCAGAGCTCCTAAACAAAATGCGGAGAGTAGAGAAGAACTGCTGTATCCTAAAATGGTCTTAAATGTAGATTACCAATAGGACCAGAGGTTGTGACACAATCAAAGGTTTTCCAGTGGCCCATCTGCCTGTAGTGTCCTCTCAGCATCAGTAAGTCCCTGGACCAAGGGCTGAGAGTGTTGAACCGTGTGGCTGAGCTTGTGGTCCAGCTGTAGGGACAGTCATCTGTGAATCTGGGATGCTGCTTGTGGCATCAAGCCCACGAAGAGTGAGCTGACATGGAGGGATGCTCAGTCAAGATTGGGATGACATGATTATCATCCTCTTGCCTGAAGTGATTCCCTCCTTTCCCGGGCTTTCATTGACCTGGCTCTGTTTCCCATTCCCTCACCTCACTGGCTACGTGCTGCAGACACACACCTCCATCCCTGAGGTCATACAGAACTTTTAGTTTTCCATTAGCTTTTAGAGATATGGGTCCAAATTCTTTACTGGGCTAAATGGGGCACAGCTCCATTGACCTCAATGGGCTTTTACAGCAGCAAAGAATTTGGCATTTCATGCGTATTTGGCTCCCTGACTTCCACAAGGCTCTAGTTTTGGTGGGTCTTTGTACTGAGCCCAGCCTGATTATTATTTTTTGAAGGTAGTGTTGCTACAGTCTTGAAAAGACCCCTTTAAAAATGTCAAAGGTTAATCCTTGTTCAGTCCTACAGAATATCAATAGTATTACTTCTAGTTAAAAAGAAAAATGAAGCTTTCTCTTCTAAGCCTCTAGACTGAAAACTTCTTGTGCGATGAAGCCGGAATCAAGCAAAGCAAAATTCTGAGTAGTATTTACAGATATGAACACTTGTGGCACCCTACCATTGGTGTCAAAGGACACTTATTTGTGGCTTAGGTAACACCAGCAACAAAGGGGAAACACACCCCAAATGCAGACTGTCAGTTTTCCTAAGGTTTCCTTTGTCTGGCCAAGACAAAGTTTCAGTGCAAGAGCCTAAATCTGATCAGCATGGGGTGTGAAACACGTGCTGGAAAATAAACATCTCTTCTTTGAGGGGCTGGTTGGTATTTGGTCGTTTCTGTCGTGGTGCAGGGGGGTTACCTGCAGGGGTGACTTTAAGACTGGTCTGACTAGAAGCTTTCTATGGTTTTGTTGACTATGGATGGTGCCTTTTGAAGGAATTTATGTAATCATTGATTGATATGGCAGGCTATTGTATTAATTGCTTTAGAAAAAAAAAATCCCACCCAGTTTTAATACCTTCATGTGTAAATGGGTCTTGCTGACACGTAATCACCCACAAAACTGTGTCTGCTGGTTATTCTGTTCTTTCGGGTGGTATCTGGACTTTCTGAAACACATGTTTTCCCAAATTAATTCTGTTTTGGGTTTATCGGCTAGTGTGGTGGGCATAGAAAATCACACAAGCAAACTAAAGGAAATGGGACCAAAACTCCATATTTGGAAAAAACATGGGCACTAACCAGACTGCTGGGTGTACTCAAAAGGAAATGTATGTGCAGAGCTGCGGAGCTGACCTGAAGCTCTGTCGTGCTAAACTTCAACAGGCCATGAGATAGCTTCAGGGTGCACATTCATCTCATGGACTTTTTATTCAATTTATGTGACGGTACAGCTATAAAGGAACAAGGAAGATCATTAAGTAAGCAGGTACATGGACGGACTTTATCATAACCAAAGGCAAATCCGGTCCCTTTCTGAATGTGTACATTCAGGTTTTTCATTCCTCCATAATGTTTTCTCGTTTCCTGATTTTGTCTGAGACTGAAAATAGAAATTCCAAAACCCAGTGGGAAATGAAAGTCTTGACCCTTCTGTTTTAACCCAGGCAAAACTCTCCTGAAGGTGGGAGCTTTGCCTGAGCATTGTCAGGTCAGTGTCTTAAAATAAGAGCCTGCATTTTGATGTGTATCCCAACTCACACATAATTATTAGGACAGTCAGATTCAAATCCTGTCTCTTCTTTATGGTCTCAGCTTATTCTACGTAGATTTGGAAAACACAGAAGTCCAGGCTGTGGCTAGCACTGAAGCCAGTGGTGTTCACTGACATTTACACTGCCATAACCGAGGGCAGAGTCTGGCCCACTCTGTGTTTCTCAGGAGGAACATCTTAGTTTCCATAGCCAGTCCCTGGTTGTTTTTAAGTATCACAAACAGGAAAATACAAAAACAGGACAACATCAGACAAATTCAGTGACCTTTTGCAGACACATTTCCAGGAGGGATGTTGCAGCTGTTTTTCAGAACAAAAGAAAATAACGACAACAAAAAGGTTAGGGGATCAGCTATGTAAATGAACACCAAGAAAGCATCTAATATATTATTCTGTAATACAAAAAGAAGAAATCTGACTCGATTGGCCTATTATAAATTTGCTAAAAATACAGATATATATTTATATTTTTATATATATATAATTTTTTTTTTTCAAACAAACTTACTGATATGGAAGGTGCCTTTTGAAAGAATTTATGTCATTATTGATTGATATGGCAGGCTATTGTATTAATATGGTGCCTTTTGAAGGAATTTATGTAATCATTGATTGATATGGCAGGCTATTGTATTAATTGCTTTAGAAAAAAAAAATCCCACCCAGTTTTAATACCTTCATGTGTAAATGGGTCTTGCTGACACGTAATCACCCACAAAACTGTGTCTGCTGGTTATTCTGTTCTTTCGGGTGGTATCTGGACTTTCTGAAACACATGTTTTCCCAAATTAATTCTGTTTTGGGTTTATCGGCTAGTGTGGTGGGCATAGAAAATCACACAAGCAAACTAAAGGAAATGGGACCAAAACTCCATATTTGGAAAAAACATGGGCACTAACCAGACTGCTGGGTGTACTCAAAAGGAAATGTATGTGCAGAGCTGCGGAGCTGACCTGAAGCTCTGTCGTGCTAAACTTCAACAGGCCATGAGATAGCTTCAGGGTGCACATTCATCTCATGGACTTTTTATTCAATTTATGTGATGGTACAGCTATAAAGGAACAAGGAAGATCATTAAGTAAGCAGGTACATGGACGGACTTTACCATAACCAAAGGCAAATCCGGTCCCTTTCTGAATGTGTACATTCAGGTTTTTCATTCCTCCATAATGTTTTCTCGTTTCCTGATTTTGTCTGAGACTGAAAATAGAAATTCCAAAACCCAGTGGGAAATGAAAGTCTTGACCCTTCTGTTTTAACCCAGGCAAAACTCTCCTGAAGGTGGGAGCTTTGCCTGAGCATTGTCAGGTCAGTGTCTTAAAATAAGAGCCTGCATTTTGATGTGTATCCCAACTCACACATAATTATTAGGACAGTCAGATTCAAATCCTGTCTCTTCTTTATGGTCTCAGCTTATTCTACGTAGATTTGGAAAACACAGAAGTCCAGGCTGTGGCTAGCACTGAAGCCAGTGGTGTTCACTGACATTTACACTGCCGTAACCGAGGGCAGAGTCTGGCCCACTCTGTGTTTCTCAGGAGGAACATCTTAGTTTCCATAGCCAGTCCCTGGTTGTTTTTAAGTATCACAAACAGGAAAATACAAAAACAGGACAACATCAGACAAATTCAGTGACCTTTTGCAGACACATTTCCAGGAGGGATGTTGCAGCTGTTTTTCAGAACAAAAGAAAATAACGACAACAAAAAGGTTAGGGGATCAGCTATGTAAATGAACACCAAGAAAGCATCTAATATATTATTCTGTAATACAAAAAGAAGAAATCTGACTCGATTGGCCTATTATAAATTTGCTAAAAATACAGATATATATTTATATTTTTATATATATATAATTTTTTTTTTCAAATCTGAACAGAAAAATAGACTACTCTGGAATGCATGAAAGTCACATGACTTTTCCATACATCAGATACTTATAAAGCCAACACAATGGCAAACAGGAGGTACAGAGGTAACTAGAACATCTGTACTTTATTCAAGAACTATTTAAAGCCATATTCTCCCCAAGTAGGTGATCCTAAACAACCTAAGGTAACACTTGTTCAGTCTGATTACCATAAGCAGAAGTGACTGACCAAACATCGTGAAGTTGGAGCTAATTTGGAGTCTCCGGGGAAGCCCACCTCCCCATCTGGCTCCCGCCTGAGCTGCACAGGAGGGCATTGGTGCCACACGGTCTCCATCGCTCGGCTACTTTATTCAGTAATTCTACTGTTTGCTTGAAAATGAGGTGTCGAAAACTATTGGAGATCATGTTATGTGGAGCTTACCGACAGAAAGAGAACTTGGCTTTAGAAACCTTGTCTTTGCGATGAGTTTTAAATACCCTTATTATTTACTATAAACTGTACCAGTCATAATTCTGTCAAGACATAAATATACAATAGGTACAAATATTAACAATACATTACAATTTTACAGAAGAGAATACTGTTTTCCTTAGAAATGTGTATCTTATTAGCTGCAAGGGAAGAAAAGGCTACAGTTTATCACAGCCATAGTTGCCAAAGAAACCGACCGCCTCGGATGTGTTTCTGCGTGACTTGCACAGACAGATATTCCCCGGCACTTGACACACGGCATGTTCGGGAAGGGAATGTGCGTTCCGCGGGTTTTCTTTTCCTCTTTTTTTTTTTTTTTCCTTCTTCTACCTTTATTGACTCTTGAACCTTTCAGAAAAACGTGGATTTCACAGGAGACTGTTTTGTTTCTTTTTTTTTTTTTTCCATAAGTGTGCTTAGGTGAAGGTTCTAAGAAAAGGCACTGAGAAATCTACTGCAATGTGACTGCTGTTTTCTTCTGTTCAAGGCTAAAACTCAAAGTGATCTTTGCCTCCTGGTTAAGAAACCTGCACCCATTCCTTCCGCATATATATATATATTCTATATATATATATTTATATATATGTATTAAAAATTATGTTGATGGCATAAGATACAAGCAAGCGCAGACATCACACGTACATAGTCCTTTCAGATATGATGTCTTCTGCAGCAGCAGGTAAAACTCCGTCAGCTTGCTTGATACATGATGCACAGTAAATTCGCAGACCTGAATGCCAAATATCAGTGATTAAACTGCACGCTTTAGCTTGATGCAAGAGATATTGCATATTTTCACCAACTGCTATGAGCTTTGGGAAACATGTATTAAAAAAACTATAAAATGAAATTGTCTTTCTAATGTCTATAGGATTTGGTGAGCATTGTATTTTCAAAGCACTGCCTTTCCCTTTGTAATGAGTACAGATTTAGTCTACCATAGCTGTATGTGAGAGTAGATTTCCCAGTGCTTACATTATATATATGTGTATTATGCACACACACACATATATAGATACATACTTCATATTCAGACTTTATTTCATTAAAATAAATTAAACATACTTCCTTTTTAACTGGGCACAAAATGAGAGCTACATCGTCATACACAAATAAGAAAGAAATGCTCTTCAAGCATATTATATGCTTAATTTTAAATTATTTGCTTTCTATAAGAAATCTATAGGACTTTGGCTATTCAGACTTAAAAGGTAGATTTTTAATGATACTTTTGAATTTGGCTTTCAAAAGTGACTCAATAAAATGCTACTTTAACGGTAGGACTAAATAGATGATATAAAGTGTGTGTCGTGAGTGATCACACAAGGCAGACAGAGGGCCTTTGGTTACAAGGAGAGTTGCACCAGTTGATTATCAGTTAAAAAAATGATAGAATTGTTGATCTATACATTTTCGTCAGTGCCATCTATAAACCAAATACATCAATTTGGATGAGAGTGTGGTAAATACTACACTATATGGCTATATTTAAATACGCTCACTTTCGTGATATGTAAAATATGACTTTTTTTTCCACATGAAAGCATCAGCTCTAAAAATATTTAACTTGGAAATCACTATTACTTACTTTATCAAAAAAATTTTCCCTGATTTTTTTCTTCTTTTTACATTTGTGCTGATGGCAGACATGAATGATCACTGAAACATAGAGATTATGTTAAGACTGTTCTCTTTAAGATTTCTTGTTGCCGCTCTATGGCCTTGGGAAGCCACAGAATAAATCAGTATTTAAAGCTTATTTGCTGGAAAGTCACTTTACTTTTTCGTGACGGCTCAATCTTAACTAGTATCTCAGCAATACGTCGGTTCCTCTAAGTACACTTGTATTTACTATGGCCAAATCCTAAAGTCCTTCACCAGGCAAAGAGCCCACTCAGAGGAATGGTGGCTTTGGCTGAGCGAAGGCAGAGTAAAAGCTAACGACCCTCAGGAATTGGCCCTGCGTAAATACTCTGGGGAGTATCGTTTGCAGGCGTCGCTGCCTTGAACTTACGTCGGGTACCTCCCGCCTCCCTCTCTGCGTGGCACGCGGGCTCTCTCGCGGCCGGCGGGCTAATTCGTGAGGTGGTGGCTCAGGTTTTACTCGCGCCTTCCCCAGGGTCTGGCCTTGCTGGGACGCAAGGGTGACGTCTGAGCGGGGACCCCCACCGCCCGGGGACAGGCTCGGCTGAGCAGAGCAGAGCGAACTCCAACGTGCGTACAGTTTTGTGCCAAGGAGAGACCTAACAAAGCTATCATCGTAACCCATAATAGTTCCTAAAACATATATGTGCTTATTGCTTTTGTCCGTACATGCTGCATTCACTATTACGGATTACAGACAGAAGTACTGTACAGCTTGGACGGACAGACATTTACATTCAGGACTAACCAACGGCTTTTTTTTTTTTTTTTGTACATTAGGAAGGAACAAAACGCAGCGGATTGGAGCGGCTCGGGGTCCTCCTCCCGCCTGTGCCTCCGCTCCCGCATCCCGGCTCCCAGCACGTCCCCGGACCTGCCGCACGCAGCTCCTTACACGCCCCGGCAGGTACTCAGAAATAGGTCAGGAAACGCTCATCGACAGAGTTATTTACAGTTGAGTTTTACAGTAGAAACAGAGAACAACATAAAAGGTTACCATCACAGTTATCACAGGACAGGTTGTGACTTGCTACGGGTGTGTAACAAATCACGGTCACGACAGGAGGCACAAATTAAAATAGTGCTTGGTTAAAGTGCTTGATTGTTACACTCTGCTATCCTACTCCAGCATCACAACAACAACAACAAAAAGTCAACGTAAAGTGCTTTTCCCCCCCGAGATTAAAAACCAAAGACAAATTATTTCCTACACAATTTGACATAACTTTATTGAAACAATAATATTTTAAAAACCTAGGCTGGTGGCTGCTAGTTCTCTTCATTTAAAATGGTCAGATCTTTTTTTTTTTTTTCTTTTTCTTTTTCTTTTCTTTTCTTTTTTTTTCTCGTTTCATTTAAAAATGACTGGATGTTATTAAAACATCGGGCCTGATTCTCCTGTCTCTCGCCGCAGCTCTGCGGGAGCCGCTCCTGCCCGACCTCCTGGCGAGAGAGAGCACAGCCAGGCCCGGGGCGGGGCGCCAACGAATCCCTCTTTTTTTTTTTTTTTTTTTTTTTTTTTTTTTTTTTTTTTTGCATATTTATGTTAACGCTTGCATATCTTTCACCGCGCCGCTCGGGCGCAAAAAGCTTCAGACCGACCGGTTCCTCTCCTACGCCAAGGGCGAGACTTTGGCTGGCGCCTGGAGTCAGCGTGCGGGCAGGAAGGGGAGGCCCAAGGAGCCATCCCGGTAGCCCCGGCACGTGCCACGGGGGCCAGCTGCAGCGTCCAGTACCGTGGCCGTGCTCGGCCGTCCCCATGGGGCAGGGCAGCGAGCATCTCCCTTCCACGGAGGGGTAGGGGCGAGAGCCGAGCTCTCCTTCCAGCCCTACGCTCCCCGGCACCGGGAAGGGGGTCTGGCTGCGATGCCTCTGGAGATTCCTGCTTCTGCATGGCTCCTTCACACCTTCCCAACGTGGGTCCCCCTGAGGGCCGCGCGCTGGCCCTGGGGCAGGTATCGATTTTGAAGCAGAGGGTAAGTGCAAGTTTCACTATGTCCTAGGGGGATGTTTTGGAATTAGATACAAGTGGTGCAACTCACCCTGCTGATATTTCAAAAGAAAATGTCAGGTCCTACAGGATATCGTATTGTTAAACACACACAGAGCATTTTAATAATTGGTTACTCTAGACCGTTATTTGTTTTAAATGGTTTTCACTTGGATTTTCCAATAATGCAAGTGTTCCCTGTTACCTTTAGACATAATATCCATCAGAGAAAGCTGTAGATGGGGAACAGCTGCCCTGAAGCAGTGAGCATTGTGTTTTTGATAGCTTTATACCAACCCCAGCAATTTATTCCAGAGTTCAAATCTGGCTGCCTTGGCATCCTTTATGGAACTAATGCAAATCAGATGTTAATATTTCCAAAAGGAGCTCTAGCGTTCAAGGGGAATGGATGGATATTTGGTCACATTGGCTTCACTGGACAACATGAAAGGAGATCAATGTGTGATCATGATTTGCAATCCTTATTTTTAACTGATGTGGGCAACGTCTTTAGAGTTGTTTCAGAGAAGGACATTTTCACAAACCCACACTGGACCTCCCCCAGACTTTTAGAAACAGGTGGCTTGTTTCAGCCAAGTTCATGCCATGCAGAAGCTCTTTTTTTTGTGTTGACTGTAAAGACATTCCTTTAAACTTTCAGTAAGTTCTTTTGGAGCCCATCTCAGATGCTTTGATCATGTGTGTTAGCATGTCCTCCGCTGCCTGGTAATACATGGACTTCTGGGGAAATGTGATTTTCTAGTCTGACAGTCTCCTGATTGCCGTGGGTTCTTCCAGTGATACCTTCCATAGAGTAAATGCAGTTTTGCCCTATCAGCTTAGGGGAGGTGGGTAAAGCAGCAGCTTCTAGATGGTTCTTCTCTGTTCTATAAACATTGTCCTTTTGCTTTAGATAGCCACTGTTTGTGACATTGTACTTGGGACTCACATTTCCGGGTGGACTTGAATCATAAAGCAGCTGACCTTCATCATCAGTGTCAGCGTCTATGTATTTGTGTATACCAGCATCATGGAAGTTGAAAGCTATGGCTGTCTGCGTCTCCGGTGACTTTGGAGGTGTTCTCGCACTCGCCGTTGTGTAGATCGAGGTTTCTGGGCTCATGAGAGATCTGTCAGAGAGTAAGGAAGTATCTGTGGCAGCAGCAGCAGCTCCCCGGCTCTTGAGAGGGTCTGGATATATTCTCAGTACATTTGATGCTGGTACTAATGTGCTGGTGTCCTCCTCCATGAAGTTGACTTTCAGAGATCTCAGTTTTAAAGGGTTACTGGCCTTTATGGAGCTTTTGGGACTTTCTATGAAAAAAGCAGAACGGTGACTGCCTTCGGAGCTCGGGTTCGTTTCCACAAATCTGGCAGAGCTCCCCTCTGGCCTGCTCTGCTCCTGGATCACGTTAATGCCACCTTTGCAGGGAAGGGTAGCGAGCGGGCTGTGGGAAAACCTCCCGGAGTCAGGGAACTCCGCCGCACAACTTATGAAGCTGTCAATGCTGGACATGCTCCTCATGTCAATGATCCCATCAGTACGAGTCGTCAGCAAGGGCACCATAGGGCCGGGAAGGGTTTCCATTTCTAGCTCTTCCTTTTGCTTTCCAGGTTGACTCGACTCTTTAGTATTAAGGTTTGGCTGGGACTGAGTCTTTGCCATTTTGTTATACATGTCCTCTAGCTGTTGGACATTTAGGTGCTGGGGACTTGAAGATGACCTAGCTTTTTCTGGAGATCCTTGTTCCTTAGTTTCAAAAGATTTACTAGAGCTAGTTTCAGAGAGTGTTCTCTTGGTCCATTTCCATTTGCTGGGAGATAAATGATTGTCCTGAACTTTATCCTTTTTGGCTATACTTTCTCCATTCTTTTCAACCACAATGTCCATGAGTTCTATACTACGAGCAAACGCATCCTTCATGTTCATGGAGACAATACTGCCATTCCTTTTTGCTCTTTCAAGAGCTTCCCTGCGCTTAATGGCTTTCTCCTGCCTCTTCTGCTCTTTGTAGAACTCAGAGAAGTTATTGACAATAATTGGGATGGGAAGAGCAATCACCAGCACTCCAGCAATGCAGCACAGTCCTCCTACTATTTTACCTAAAAGTGTTTTGGGGTAGATGTCTCCATAGCCTACTGTTGTCATGGTGATTGTTGCCCACCAGAAAGAAGCTGGGATGCTCTTGAATTTTGTATCATCCTCGTCCTTTTCTGCAAAAAACACTAAACTGGAAAAGATCATAATGCCCATGGCCAAAAACAAGATGAGTAATCCAAGCTCATTGTAACTCCTCCTCAGTGTAAACCCCAAGGACTGTAAACCCGTTGAGTGTCGGGCAAGCTTTAGAATCCGGAGGATCCTCATAATCCGAAATATTTGGACCACTCGTCGTACATTTTGGAACTGAAGTACACTTTTATTGGATTCTGTGAGGAAGATGGTGACATAGTACGGTAAGATAGCTAGTAAATCAATAGCATTCAGTGGGCCTTTGAAAAACTTCCATTTCTTAGGCGAGGATAGGAACCGCAAGAGGTATTCCATTGTAAACCATGCAATGCACACCGCTTCCACGTGGGCAAGTTGGGGATTATCTGTGGTCTGCCCAAATTCATCCACGCCTTGTAGCTCAGGAAGTGTGTTAAGGGACAAGGCAATTGTAGATAGTACGATAAACATGATGGAAATGATTGCCAAAATCTGGAAAGGAAAGAGAAAACAGTGAGTTCATCTCAGAATATATTACACTATCATTGCCATTAACACATGGCTATTATTTCCACTTACACATTTCAAGACTAATTTTGCTCTTAGTACACAGAATTCAGATAACCAATGCATGTTGAGGTGATTTTATTTTGTTATGTCAGGTGCATAAAGGGGATAAAGCATCTACTTCAACTCCCGTGCCTTCCTCTATGTGTAGTCAAGGAACGTGTACCAAGCAGCTAGGATGCCAGGAGGGCTGTGAAGCAGTTCACAGCAGGAGCTTTTGATTAGCTACTAATTAGGTGCCCAACAAAGCCCATCTGGACAACAGGCTCTGAAATCTAAGCAAGAAGGAATGCAATTGTGAATACAAGATTCAATCAGAGCAATGTCCTCCATTTAATGCACAGTTACATCTGTAATTTTCGGTGCCTATGGCTAATTACAGAGACGTGTGTACAATTCTACTACATATAAGCGTACAAGTAATACATTCTTTTTTAATGACTCATCCCTAATTTGAAACTTGATGGTTGTGAAATACTTGAAAACCCTGCCAAGCTTGCTAAAACATTTTGAGCTCTGAGCTACCCCGCATGCGACCGACTGGCCATCCTAGCTCCTCATCACAACCAGGGGAAAGAGCAAACTCATCCAGCCAAACCAAACCTCACAACACTGAGCCAGTCAAGACGGGGCAGGTCCAAGCACCAGAGAGCTCATCCATCATCAGAAACCAGCTCTCAGGCTGAAGAGTGCAATGAGAGGAGAAGGGTCTACAGTGAGCAATCTCTCTAAAAACCCACATAAATCTGATCAGATTTATGTCCTGTCACTGGCCCGCTGACTCTATGCAGAACCAGAAAGTGTGAAATGCTAGATTAGTTTATTTGCAGCTTTCAGACAGTGTACACAGGCTGTCCTTCCATACCTGTTTTATATAGATATTAATGCTATACTTTCCTGTTTTTCCCTAATTACTTCTTCTCTTAAAGTTATTTTAGGGAGGTTTCAGAGCTGAGAGACAATTCGAGGAGTACATTTTTCTACTAGTGAATTCTTTCTCTAGTTTGTTAATTGGGTGGGATTATATCTAGCTTAGGTTACTGCCAAAATACAGCAATGATTTCAAAACACACGTATATGTGACTAATGTTTTATGTATTAATTTCACTGTAAGCTGGTCCCTTATGCTCGTTTTTCTCCTGCTTGATAGAAAAGCAGCATGAAATCAATTGCAACGTATGTGCATGATGACTAGATGCACAATATTAAGCCATGAATTATAAACCATATGACAAGAGTTCTGCATCATGGATTGCAAATCAGACACTCCTTCCTTGCCCGTATAACTAGATTTTAGGCTTTCTCACAGTGACCTTTCTCAGCCAGCGTCACGATACCAGGATATCCACAGTAACCACCTGGGGTACTGGAGAAAGAAATTCTTGCAGGATTTCTTTTCAGCCAAGCCCAGCACAGAAATCCTAACAGTCAGGAAATATCAGATTTCTGAACATTTATCCCTAAATGGACAATTACTACAGTGGAACAAGCCTTCCTGCTGTAGGAGAAACGTGCAGATCCAATATGGTTCAGAAACACTGTGTTCTTCTCAAGAAGAGCCTCACCTCTTCTCCAAAGCCGAAAGGCAGAAATGGTCTACAAAGGCTGGAAGCTTCACTGGAATTAAATTCATGTAGCAAGCTTAAGCTATGGCTTTTGGAGAAAAGCCCATATACCTTCAAAGAAATCCTAATTTAAGGCAAGGGTTTCAATTTAGAAATTTTGATTTCAACAAGTGTTTTAAAATCCACTTCCTGTTAAGAAAATTCCTTACGAATCAATGTAATAAAATCATTTACCTTTTAACTCACTAAAATGTACTATATAACTTTGATTTGTACATGACACTGCAGACCTAGTAATTTAATCTGAAGAATGAGATTTGACTAGAAACAAAAATTAGCTCCATTAAACACTCTGGTTTCATTGTCTAAATTAGATTAAGTGGAAGAAGTGAATGGTGTAAATAGCCTCCTGTGCAATGCTCTAGTACCGGGAATTTTAGAATAGCCTCACTTTCGGTTATTAAACTGTTGCCAGGAAAAATGCTGGAAAGATTCCTTTTCCATTTTAAACAGGTTGCCTAAGAGAATGTTTGTTGTTAGCTGTGCTGTGCACCCTCATGGTGCCAGCGAACCTTTCACCTCCTCCTCGCTACCTTCCTCTTCCATAAATTTGCTGCTGAAATACAAACAACCCCACAACAACCTGTGCAATGGGGGATTTGCCTTGTGGAGAGACTTCTCAGGTCAATGAGCTAAGAAGCTGTGGGAAAGACTTGGGGGGTGCCTACTTTTTTGTAGGCAGAATCCTGGGATGAAGAGAAGCAGAGGGACTCGGGGAAAAGTGCTTGACCTGATGGCTTCAAACTCAAGAGAATAAAATGTAAGTCAAGTCGTGAAGAGGGGAGAAATGTAGATGTTAAGTACTTCTGCATGGTTGGTTGTTTCAAAAGACCATCTCCTGGAGACCAGGTAATACCCCTGAGAAGCAGGGAGATGGATCTGCTTTCCTAGAAGGCTATTTTAGTGTTTTTGTTGTTGTTTCTTTGTTTACAACCCAACATTTCTAGAGGTGTTTGGGATGTTTTCAATGGTAATTTCAAAATTTTTGCTTGGATTTATCTCTGCCCACTATACACAGAAGGGCTTATTTGTAGACTTAGATGTACCTGGTGTGTTTTATCTCCTTCATTTTCAGTGTAAATATTAACGCTCCATCTTTATTCAGTGGATGGCATCCAGCAGCAGTAATTGGTGTCAAACCTTCTGTTTCCTTTGATATACCTTACTGCTTTGAAGATCAAGGCAATGCCCGATGAACATAAATTTGAAAACTAGGAGATCTGAGGGTAAAATTTGTTTTTTGGTTTAGCAGATTTAGCCATGGAGCTAAGCAATAAACAGCGAGAGACATTTATCATTCCTCCGCATGCTGCAGCAAGATGTCACCTGTGCTCCTAAGATACATATTTTTCCCCCTTATTGATGTACTGCAATCATACATCTTTGGGAATCTTGTCAGGCTAAGAAAAACTTCTAGATGTGAGTTGACTGTCCTTAAGTATTCAAAGCACTTTTCAGTGGGAAAGTACAAAAAACCAGGAGATGAAATATCTCCAGCTAGGTTTAGGTAATTCTTATTCTCTAAAGCATTCCTTGTCCTGGTAGCATCCACCATCCACCAAAAACCACCCAAGGAGCAGTTGTCCACAGAAAACATGATCCAGCTGCTGCTGTCAGGCATTATCACTGCATTCAGTGACACAGGGCTCCATCCCAATGTACTGACAGTCTGGGATTTCAGATTACAGAAATCGCCGTCCGTCTGTCTGGTAAGCTTTCCTATCTTGGCCATACTGAATCTCTAGCTTGGCAGCTTTTGTATTTTCCACTGTCAGTAATGAGACAGAAAGCTGAAGGAAAGACATTTTTACCACCAAGAATGGCTCTAGAGAAGCTCTGTGTGGCAGGCAGCCTTTTCATTGCATTTCTCCCCTTTCCTCCTTCCTTTACTCTTCCAGGTTCCCTTCTGTTTAGCAAGAAAAACCAATGGGACAAATTTGAACTTGAGCAGGAGCAATCCCTCTGCAGTGAACAAGGTTCCAGCTGCTTAGGGACCCCTCACTGGATAAAAGTGCCCATTCTCCCTGCTCAGGAGCACTGACCCAAAACCTCGCTGCCAAGCCAGCGGCTAACTGCTGCTTGGGATGGAAGCAAGTGTGGGGAGAGGGCCTCCTCCTGTGGTACCAGCTTTCATAATTCAGTAAAAAATGGGCAACATAGCCTTGTGCTGGCAAAAAGTTTTGGGCTGGCAGTCAAAGAGCTGAAGTTGAACAGACTCGAGCACAGAAAGGTCCCCAGAGCACAGGCTTGCGGAAGGAATAGAAATGGGAAAGTTAAGCGTCAGGGGCCTGTTAGATTTTGTGAATACTGCTGAAATGTGCATATTGCTAGATACGGAGACAGCTGCACCCCCTCCTAGGTCTTGCTGCTGGCTTATCTGGTGTATATCTGGTGCCACGTCCATGAGAGCTGTTCTCAATTGTCCTCACATGCGGTGTGTCAGAGCTAGTGACAGGAGCCTTAACAGACCAGGTCTTGCTGGTCAGGTACCCACAACTGAGCATCACAGACAACCCTTAAACTGCTCATAAAGCTGAAAGGGTTTAAGAATAGTTTCTCCATGCACAGCTTTCAGACCATAGCATGAGAGAAGCGGGGTAGTTCCCTTTCTCTTTGTTTCTGTATTTACTTTTAGATTTCACCTGTAGGAACAGACCATAAATTGTGAAATTCCCCATCAGGTACTTTTCTAGATGTCTTGCAGTGGGTATTGGATGGGCTCCTAATGACAGCACTGGCTTGTACTGCAAGTCTCAGTATGTACGGGCAGGATTCCAGAAAAAACTTCTCCTCCACTAAATCGACTCTTTCAGATAGATTTTTATTGAGTGAATCTCTGGACTGCTGCTATGGTTCCTTTGTGAAAGCTAAATAACCCAAGGACAGGCAGGGCAAGGTTTTGAATGAATTTAAAGCAGTTGCCTTGAAGTGATTAGCATGATTGTACATACATGGTGGTTATTACACATGCAAATGAGACAGGCAAGCTGATTATGTGAGTAAGTGTAGCCAGTTTGTGTGCAACTGCTGCTTCCTGAGGCAGGATGGATGTGCCATGCTTGCAAGCCGTTAATCCCTACCTTCTCCAAAATTCACCCCCAAAACTAGGCAGGCAATGTCCACCACACACCTTTCAGGAGATTCTACCTGCACTGGGACCGATCCCGCTCGTCGGGGGAGAGTGGGCCCAGGGATTCTTCCTTTGTGTTGGCAAGGTCCCTGCTCATCCCTGGGGGAAAGAGGGCTCCCACAAAGAAGCCAGTCTGTTCAGAAATTTCCTCTCTCTCTCTCGAGCTTCTGGTAGCAGAAGTTTGTGGGCAGCAAAGTTGTGCATGGTACCCCCCAGACAGCACAGAGCAGGGTAAGTTTTAGGCAGCAGAGACTCACCCAACATTTAGGTTTGGTGATATTTGTTGCTTGCTTATCTGCTCTTTGCACTGCTAAAGACCCTAACTAGGGTCAAGGCATAAGACTGGAGCCTTTCAAGGCCATTAAAATTAATGAGAATTGGCTGTCCAAATCCCGTAGATGGCTCTAAAGTCTCAGTGTAAGCATCTGAGCTCTATCTCCTCATGGCAACATGCCCTATACTTTTTCTGTCTTCATACTCAGTAATGAAGCTGATATAGCAAGGAGAAGGGGTGGTGTGTGGGAGAGAGTAGGAGGGTGTTTGAATATAGATTCAATATTCTTGGAAATACGATGAGGAAATTGTTATGTAATCAAGAAGTTCAATAATGGTTTTGTCTAATGTGCTTTTTTAGCTCCATCAAGGCCTGCAGAATAAGCTTGGCATCAGGACCAGGTTTCATTCATATGCTCCATTTACTAAGGGATTTTTTCTGCAGCCCCCTTGCTTCCCCAAGCAAACAATATACTTTGAGTCAGACTGTCCAGCTCCATCCTGTCATGCCTATGCCAGCCTCTGTCTCCCCAGGCTCTGAGAAACAGAGAGCACACTGTATTTTGAGCGATATCCCACGTGCTACACAGTGCAGAAACAGATGGAGAGTTCCTTAATCTCCTCCCCACTTGATTCTGCACAGGAATAACATCTCCTGCTGATGGCAGCTATACATGTGTATGGTATTTATTGTCAAGGACTTGTTTTAGGAAACATCTCTTCACTAGGAGGTGTCTATTCATTAACTGAAGAAGCTGGTCACTTCTGAAGCGATGAATCTAACCATTGGGCTTGGAGGATGCTTTTTTCTAGAAAACACTGAGGCCATAAAGAAAGGTAACACCTGCTTCTTAGATCAGGACAAGAAGTTGAGGCCAAACTTGGGGGTGGGGTTGCAGGGCAGTACAAAGAGCCTTTGATCTGCTTTTCCATGTGGAAGGACGTTAAGATGCAATGTAAGACCTTGAATCTCCAAAATGCTCAGTCCCACTGATTCCTATGGAGTATAAACCCATGCTTAGGAGTTTTTCCTGGTCTGGCACTTTACACGCCACTTCTGCATCCTGCCCCAAGGGGGTCCTTCTGACCCATTTGGACCAGGAGATCTGTGCTCTGGAGGGGTAGGACCCTGCACACACCAGTTCACTCATGGCCCTGAGGTGCCCCCAGTGACTGTGTGCACAGTCTGGATAATGTAAACTCCTGTGCTCTTGTGTAAACATTACTGCATAGTATAAAATCCACAAAACCAAAATTCAAGATAAAACCATTTATATTTTTCTTTGGGAATACATGAGATCTTAATTTTGGCGTTGCCTGGAAAAGCCCAGTTTGAATAATGGTTAATTATTTTATTTCAGTTATAGCTGTAATAATTTTATCTGTTGAGAGAGTCAATCTATTTGATTTAAAAGGGGATACAATACTTCTGATGATTATATGTCAATGCTTCATTCGCCTACAGGCACCCAGAGAGCTGCAGCTACAACTGCTGCTGACTAAGCTACAGTGGGCAGAAAAGTAGCCTTCAGGCATTGCTGCCTGTAAATTCCTTAACGCTGTTAAGAACATGTTTAGTTGTCAGAGAGCTATCAAGCCCCATTAAATGATAAATGGTGTCAGTCTTTCTTCTGAGCAAAACCCAGATGAAAATGGTGCACCAGAGAAGAAAATGATAAATGAATGAAAATACTGAAAAGGCAAACTTCAAAGGCGTACACTGCCTTCAGACATCAGTGCAGTGATAGTGCTCAAGAGAGGATGAGAGGGGAGCATCTGTCCTATTTCTGCTGCTGCTAGGCATGGGGAAAATCAAAAAAGAAAACAAACAAGCGGCACATGGAAGCTCAAGTTTCCCATTTTTCCCCTGGCCTTGCTTTCTGCTCAGGAAGATTGCAATCTTCCTGCCATCACCCTTCCCAGCCTTCTTGCCTGACCTACGTCGTCTTCATCTTGCTCCCATGTTCCCAGCCTTTGTGCCATGCAAACTGCTGCTCTTGGAGCACAGAAGTTGGGATGGCACTGCAGCATTGCACAACCTGGTCTCTCCCTGGAGGACAACTAAAGTGACATATCCTAATGGTGAAACCCCCATCCACAATGCACTGATCATCCCACCAGCTCTTCAACCCTCTGTACCACATCAAGTCGTTAGCTTTTATCACAGTCAGGGTCCAGACCACCTACCCATACAAAACCTTCCCTCTAGCTTGGTGCTCCCCTTTCAGGAACATCTCCCATTCCTGCTATCTGCCTTGCATTCAAGTAGACAAAGGCTTGGACTCAGAAAAATAAAAAAATAATGAAAAAGAATGCCTTAACCCTCAGCACTGGAGGACGCCTGGGAACTGTTTTTCAAGACACTTTTCTGATTTTATCCTGCTCTAGGGAGAGAAAACGCTCGTGATGAACTCCCACTGTCCCAAGCAGTCTGCTCAGCCTCAGACACTGTTTACAGGGAAAGCTGAGCTTAAAGTGTTGGTGTTTGCTGAGGTAGTTGTGGGAGGTTTTTTTTTTAAATGGTTACATTCAATCAGGAATGTGCCAAGATAGCATGAAATCAACTAAATGTAATTAAGCAAAAAACTATTAGCTTGATTGCTAAACCAGTCTTCCTCTCATGAATATGCATGAGAATAATTGATATTAATTCTTTTCAAATCTGAAGCACATTAGTCCTGCATATTATAGTGTGGAATTTTTTGGAAGACTAAACCAGTTCCACTGCCTCTTTCTCACCAAAAGGTATAATTAGTTTTGCTGCAGGGAGATTTACCCAGTCATTGATACCATACTGGGTTGCCACATAGCGAGGAAATTAGAACAGAGCTCAAGCGATGTTTTGTCTGCAAAAATGGTGACCTGCTTAACATTTTTTCCAGAAATGTGTTAGGAGAAGTGGCAAATCAGGTTACCAGCATCAGCCACGCTAATGACATTATGAAGAGACAGGAAAGCCTGCAGGAGCAGTAAATCCCCATAGATAGAGAGGCAGTGGCAGTATCCTCTACCTGTTTCATAGGTTTGACACTAGCTTGGCCCTGTTACCCCACTGTCTCTGCATTTCAGGAGGCTGCTCCTAAAGGCTTATTGCAACCAATGCACCTGGGCTCCTTCTGCAGGTCATGGGAGGGTTCTCCAGTGGGTTTCAGAGGTTTTTTTTCCATTCATGCTTGGAGAAAGGGCTCGAAATTTATGCTGAGGCATTTTTCTGCCTCACAAGCTGGGGGAGATGTACTCCTTCAGGGAGACGAATCCTCCTGTGCCCTGGGTGCAGCCTTTGCCAGGGCTGTACAGCCCCAGAGTTTGCCACTTACAGCCTGATGTAAGAAGAGCTTTGGTGGCATATTTTGTACTGATGAGAAAGCCTTGTGCTCGCAGCTGTTAATTGTTTAATCCTTGCAGTTAGCCTGTAAAGAAATTGAATATTAGCACCCCTTTTTTTTGCAAAAGAGACATAGGAAGCCCGCAGGTGGTGGGAAACATCTCTGCAGGATCCCTGCAAGCTCTCAGCACCTTCCTAGTTCTTAATCCTTTTTTCTGCTAAAAACTCTTGTTTTCCTGATCGGCTTCTCTGCTCTCCATCACGCCCGCACTTATCTTCATGTTTGGTAGCAACCCTTGTATCCAACAGAAAGACTTTGATGCCAGGACGTGTTCACATGAAGGTCCACCCCTCCCAAGCCTGGGTCCCCAGGGGTTTTCTCTAACCAGAGCAGAGCGTGGAGCCCTGGGTGAGGGCTTTGGCACAAAGTGAATGGAGTGTTTTAATCCCAAACACAGATGGTTCTTCCCTTTGTAAGCACTAAGCACTGGATTAGATATCACATATTTAATAAATAGCAACAACTGTATACAAACTGTGTACAGGAGCAGCTAAAAGTTAATCCTTGGCAATTAAGTATTCATTTTAGTATGAGGCATTAGCAAGTGGTAAGTAGAGACAGTAGACACAGAATCTGTTAGAACACAAAAGAAAAGGCAGCTATACATCAGCATTTCAACAAGAGAGTTTGATCTGAGCTCAGTAAGACAATTTTGATGCATTCTAGTTATAAATATAGAGGATAAAACTGAAGTGTGGAGATTTATACTTAGTTCTTTGTTGTTTTTGTGATTGGGGTTTTTTTTAGTTTTGGCAGATTTTTTCTTTGTTTATTTTTATTTTTTAAAATCTCTATTGAGCTCAGAAAAAGCTCAAACTCTTTGAAGTGTTGCCTGGCGATCTGGGAACACTCATTCCCAGGCTCACGGACTTCTGGACATTGACACAAGAGTAAGCCTTTCCAAACCACAAGAAATAAACACCTAGTCCGGGTAGCCCTTGGCTTTCTGATAGCTTTGAAATCTCCTTTGATAGCCTTTCCTACGTTCATGCATCCCAGCATGCTCCCAACAGACGCTGCGCAGGCAGGACAGCAACGAGACACACATCACACAGCACAGTCCCTTCCTTCTCTCTGCTCCTCCTCAGCACAGACCTCTGAGATGACCCCACCACTGTCACTCTCTCAGGGTGGTCACAAGCTGCAGAGACTCCGTTAGGCTACCATGGGACCCGAGAAGTATATTTACAACAAGAAATTACTTTTTCTTTACCATGTGTTTTGCAATGCTCGGGGGACTGCAGAAAACCAGAGCTGAACAGAAAAAAAGGAACAAAAAAGGAAAAAAAAAGGGGAAAAAAAAGGAAGAAAAGGGAAAAAACAGCCACTCTGTCTATTTGGATAGGGAGCAGGGCTAGTTTTTTTTACTGGTGTTTGGGTTTTTTGGTTCGTTGGTTTTTTTACTGGCTGTTTTACTGATTTTTTTGCCCTTTACCCTAATAAAAGTCACCTGAAACTGTTTGAAAGATGCAGGCATGCTGCCTGTTAGTGAATATTTATTGAAGAGAACGGAGGAGGCAAGGTTTCCTGTAAATGGCAGCTGAACAGTGCCAGGTGGTACATTGTATTTTAATCCATGTGCAGAATAGCAAAGACCAGCATTGAAGATGAAGGGAAACGATATACTTCACTGGGTCTCAGTGCATTTTTCAGGTGCTTTTTTTTCTGTTTGGGGTTTCTATGTTAATATAGGATGATATCATGCTATATACTGGCTGGCAGAAATTAATCTTGTCACGAATGTACTTCTTTGAAAGGCTGAGCCTTCCTGAGCTCTTAATTTGAGCTGATTTGACTGTCTCATTATCATAGCAGCAGATTTTGGAATAGCAAAGTTGAACCTTACTTGAACTTGTTGGCTACATTAGCACTGTTTTTCTTTCTCTTCCCCACCTCCATCCATGAATAATAATACCCAGTATCACTTTTTTTTTTTTATCCCACCGAGGCCTCCTAGTAACTGTTTGCTAAACAAACACACGCTAACATGGCGCGCTGGGGGAGAAGCATATTAAAGAGCCTGAGTTTTGTTTGCCAAAGATAGAATTTGTCATTCCAGGGAAACACGCGGTTTGATGTCCTGGGAAACTGGGGATTTTCTGTCAGGCATGCGGCCCCGTTATCTCCCACATCGAGCAGACTGTGAGCGTGACAGCTTAGGGGTTTGCAAAACACATACCGCGCGTGGACTGGGGCCAGGTCACTTGTTTTTTTGTGTTTCTGTTCTGAAATTTCCCTGCAGTTCAGCTGAGCAGGCCTCGCCTGGGCCCGCTGTTTTCCTCTCGGAGCGTGGTGCTGCTGGACTCATCCAGCCGCGGCTCCCGACAGCTCCGGCGTTGTTTGGACATTTCAACTAAGGCTCTGCTTGGCCAGCAGAAAATAACCTGTCCCTCTAAACACACACAGGCTGTGGAACGTCAAACTCCTGAGCGCCACGGTCCCTGCAGCAGAGCCACCCGTCCCTTCCCTCTGCAGGAACTTTCTTCAGAAGGAGAGAGCGGGTCTGCGGAGGCCGTGCCCCGGAGAGAGACCGTGCAACCCAGTGCAAGGTCAGACGAAAGCCACCCTGTGGGTTCCTTTAGCTACTGGATAAAGCTCTGTCTCCCATCAGCTTGCATTATCCCTAACGAGCTCTGGCAGACGCTTCAGCTCTCTGCTCTTCCATCAAGACAAACTGGTAAGACTTTCCCGAGGGCAGCGCTTAACCCTTTCCACATACTCTTGCTCGCCCATGGGGAAGCTCAGAGAGTGACTGGGTCCTGAGCGAGGCACACAAATAGCTCAGGCTACTGTGAAATGCTGAGCTGGGGGATTTACCCCATGTCCTCCCCGCTGGAAGAGGCGATTCCAGGACCTCCTGGTGTTCCCTACGTCTGCAGAAAAGGGGAACCTATTTCTGTGCTGCCATTTGGCCTCATCATGAGTGCAGCACAAAATGCCAAAAATCTCTCTACAGAGCAAGTTTTGCAAAACATCCCAGCTCCTCTGTAAGCATTAAAATATGTTTTTCTAATGCACGCGATATCCAGCATCTCTCATTGACTGCACTTGTGACAACCGTCGCTGCCTGATGCGAGCTGCTGGACCTGCTCTGGTGCTCAGCGCGTTTGGAAAGGAGACACAGGGGAAGCCCAGCACAGGGAGAAACCCACTGCTGAGTGGGAAAAACAAATCCACTCTAAACTGGGAATCATTTAAAGACGACAAAATACTGAGGGGGAAAAAACAACCCTGAGCATGCCAGGGAAGAAAAGTTTATAGGAATTATCAAGGGATCTAGGAATAACCTTTCAATGGTTGCAATCTGGCATAGACAGATGTGAATGAGAGTCCTCAGCAGCTGAGGCCTCTCCATGCATTATGTGGAATGAGCTGGCAATTCCCAAGGCAGTCCCGAATGGCCAGACTCATCAGAGGAGCTAATATTGGCTTATTGTTTTCCTTTCTTTCTTAGAGAGGAAAAAACATCCTAAGGGATACTGGAGCCGTGTGTCCCAATTAACCTGCTGCAGGTACGGTCAGACTGCTCTCTCCTGCATCCCCTTCAGAGGGCACAAAGCGTGTCTGTTCCCATGGCCACTCTCCCCTGGGAAAGAGAGAGGAAGGAGAAAAGGTGCTGCTCTATTTATGAGATAGTCCTGCTTCATGGCACTGCCCTTCCTGCAGCCTGGCTGAAAGGCCTGTCTTTTTTTTCCTCTCTCTCTCTCATTTCTCTGTCAATTGATTGCTCACTGCCAGAGGGTATTATTTCCTTCAAAAGCTTCATTTTCTGGTTCCTGAACTGCTCATCTTCTCCTGGCTCATTGCTGCTGCTGGAGGTCAGATCCAAGTCCCAGAGTCATTAGGCTGGTTTGGGTTTGACCTTGAGAGTTTCCTTTGCTCATCCTGTCACATGAAAAGCCCCTTTGATCATTTCAGGCACACACTTTAAAAAAAATATAAAAAAATCCAATGGCAAGAGATGACAATTATTTCAGTGGTAGGTAGAAATAAGCTGGAATCAAAACATTCCCAGCCAGGTTTAAAGAATCCTGTGGCTGGGGGTTTTCCTGCTCAATGCAGAGCTGGGGGCTGTGGCAGCACCCCGGCATCCCTGCACACCCCAAAAACTTGCTTCGGTTCTGTAAACCAGCAGCAATTGTGCTCTAGTCCCAACTTTTGCTGTGGATGAATTCATGGGTTGCAAGATGCAGTTGCATGATTTGCATGAAACCTACAGCCTGTTCCTGAAGGTTTCCACCCAGATTGGAAATTCCCAAACTGTAACTTTTAGTAAGTGGCCCCTAAAAGCACAAGGGGAAAAACTGAACTGTTGGATCCTGAGCGTCTGCACCATGCTGTTCAACTTCACCCTGCCCAGCCGGGTAACCATGGAGAAGAAGTTGCAGTGGTAAAAATGCCTTACAGAAAACAATTATTTTCTTAATTTAACACCTTCTATATTGCTCCCTGCAACATTCCAGAGAATTCGCTTGTTCTCTGCAGTTTTGCTAGCAAGGTCTCATGAGATTCAAATATTTGATGTGAGATTTCTACTATCTTCTGGGCAGAAACATTTTGATCAGATTATTGAATAGTTGGTGGACTTGTTTAGGAAATGGTTGCTCAGAACATAAGATCAGCAGAGCAAGGAGATCAGTAGATTTCCCCTTGGCAGGCAGGGAGCAGGACACAGGCTGTCCTTATTTTTGGGGTGAATAAGCCGGACACGGAGCTGCTACTGCTGCGGCTAAGCTTGACTGAAGATGTGTGGCTTGGGTCTGGCCGTGGGTTAACTCATTTCCTCTAAGGCTTTGTACCTTTGCAGAAGGAATAAATAATGCTCTGTTCTGGACGGTCTCATCCTGTGCTGCTGCCAGTGTGCCAGCCCAGGCTCCCAGCCAGGAGCTGTTAACAGGAGCCCCAGACAAGCCAGGTTTGTGCTGGCCGTATCTGTGGCCCCACGGAGGATGTAGGTGAGATACGCACCCTGTGGACATCAGCCCCTCCACTTTAGGACCAGGTACCAGCTCAGGAAAAAACACTGATGGGGAACTAAAGCAAGGAGAGAGGCTGTTCATGTGTGGGACACAGGACACAGCCAGGTACAGCCAGCGTGAGATGGTGTTTAGAGGAAGGGCTAACTTCTTCAGAATTGTTCTCATTTATGAACTTCTTCTGTGAAGCTTTTGAAACTCTTCATTTACTGAACATGCAATTTATGGCAAAAAAATAATAATAGTTCAGGGTTAAAGAGTTCAAAAGGAAAAGTCTTGATAAAAATGATTAAAATTTAAAATGAAAATGTAATGGAAACATGAACATAATGAAAAAGTAGCTTTGTTTCACACCTTTCTATAATGCAAGCAGCTTCTGTGTGTTTTGCAGTGTTCATGTGGTGACTCCCCACTCATCATCTATTTATCTCCATGACAGAGACATGTCTGGAGGAGACAGTTACAGGATCCTGCTCCTGACCCAGCTGCGGTCGGCAGCAGAAATCCCTCTCTTTAGTAGGGCACTGTTTCACCAAGGATCTTTCCTTCCATGCTATTTGCCAAAATACAATACAGGGTGGAGGGACGAAGTCTTTTTCTGACCAAAAAGGGTGGAAACTCTGTGTCCTGCACTTGCCAGCCCGGCTGTGTCCCACTGCCCTGCTCTTGCCACCAGCTCTGCAAAGGCTTGAAATCTTCCCATTTAAATTCTGGCTTCGGGCAAGTTGGATGCCAAACCAGACAAAAATGGGGCATTCTGGCTGAAACCCTGCTCTTGGAAAAGTGAAGAGTTACTCAGGCAGTATTAAAGCTCCATGTAAGAGATGACACTATTGGAAGCTAAATAAAAGAATCACGAGCACTTTGTCAGCAGGGCAGGAGGGGAAGGGGTGGCTTGAATTTAAAGATGCCTTTATCAAATCCAGACCCTTATACACCTCTAGATTTTGCTCCAAAATCCAGTTAAACCACTAAGCTAACGAAAACCCCAGTCACCAAAGGGAGAGATAATGAAGATACAAAGGAAGAAAATTATCTGGCAAAGCCATGCTCCTGGATTGTTTCAGTGCTCCATGGGGGAGCACTGAAATGCTGACAGTTTACCTTTCGAACCTCTCAAATAAAACAACTCTTGAAAATTGCTAAAATATTATTAACACAAAGAGCAACATAGCAGCAGGGTTGTTTTGTCAAAGTGACAGCAAAGGCCGTGCAGGTCTCCCTGTGCTGCTGGCAGCAGAGTCTGATGGCCAGGCCGGGAGGGTTTTGCTCCGTGTGCTCCCGGGTGCAGGATGTGAGACCCCCTCCCTGTGCCATGGCATTCCTGTGGGTGGGAGACCATCAGCCTTGCTCCTACTCTGAGCGTGCTGCTACTGCAGCCCGAGCAAAACTCGCTTAAACAGAGGATTCCTCAAAGATTGACTACAATGTGGTGTAATGGACCTCCACCTCTTGGTTCCACCTTTTGCAAAACTTCCTCTCTCTGCACCAAAAAATTATTCCCAGTGAAATGAACTTGAAACTAGTGTAGGACCACGCTCAGTCCCTGTGAAAGGCAGCCTGGAAAGAGGGGTTTGGAGTGCCTTTTGCAAGGCTCGCCCATCTCTTCCAAGACTTCTCCCTCCAGGTTTGGATGCTCAGAGGAATCCAGGTTGTATCCCTGGAATCCAGGAATACTTGTACCTGCCCCCCCGCCTCAAAGTTGCTGTTTGCAGAAAACAATTGCAGCCAATCTCCCTCTATGTGAAGATGGTGGAAAATGTAGAAGAAATGAGAAATTCAGAGGGAACTATACGGTTACTCAGAGAAAAATATCAAGTATTACTTTTGAAGAAAATTCTATTGAAGACAAAAATGACAATCAACAACTCTCTGCATTTGCAGCGCGGTGTCTGCTGCTTTGAAATCAGGCTCTAGCTGATGTTATTTTGGGGAATTTAAGCCAGACTCTTGCTGTTACCATCTCAATGTTCTTGGCTTTGTTGCTGTTTCTCTGTTTTATTATTCTGAAGAAAATAAGTCTATTAGTGTTCTTTTTTTGGCAGAGGAATGGCTGCGTGAGCACTGAGTGGACGGACTCCAGGTGGCACAGTGGCTCAATGCACGAGTCCCTCCTGCTACAGCCAGGTGCAATGTCACAGGGATTTCCCTCCCACAGCACAGGGGTTTTATGGGCTCTCAGGGTGTATCCCCGCATTAAGCACCTGAGCTGAGCTCCAGTCCTGAGGCCAAATTCTGCCAAATGGGTTGTGCAGCCTGGATGTGATGCTGGGGGCAGGGGGAAGGGGTGCACACGAGTGGGTGCCTGTGTACACATCCCAGCTGGCATGGGTCAGCCCCATCCCTGCCTTCGGGAGGGTCTGCGGCACAAAACCTGGACTTCACGAATAAAAAATCAAACCTCGTTATACTGCCAAAGTTAAAATCCTCTGTAAGGGTCAGTCTGTGTGTGTGCACAGTGTTATTGAGCTTTTCCCTGCCTCCACATGCCCCGGGCACTGCTGCTCTGTGTGCACTGATCTGCTTGGTGTAAATAGACTCCAGCAGAGATGTGACTGTCCCGAGCACAGCCTATGAACCAACCTGGCTTCAACAAGCTGTTCTTAAGATCACCTGGTTATAGCCCAACAGGGAGCCAGGCAGTTCTCCTCCCTCTCCATCGCTTTCTTTTAAGAGTTTATTAGTTGCCTGCTGTTACAGTAAAGACTGGTGCTGTTACTGGCTCTTGCCTCCGAGCGCTTCTTAATTGCCCCCTGAAAACCCCACACCCAACAGGTACCCAGATAATTTACCAGCCACGTTTTGATGCCTATATTTAAAAGGGTGACCCTAGTTTGAGAAAGCATTTTTTTGGGGCCAATCTGTAATTTGAAATGGTTGAAACATATTTTTAAGTAACCCTGTAAAATAATGTGCTGCCAAGCAAGAGCTTTGGGTTAAATTATACCCCCATGAAAATCACAGCGTGTAAAGGTGGCTGCTGGAAGTTGACAGAGCCTTAATTATGGCAGCCCCAGTGGGCGATATTGCAGCAGCACAATCAAGCCTCGGAAAATCTGTGCTTTAAGGTCACTGGTTAATCCTGTATGCCTTGTGCACGTCCTGCTCTGGAGCTGTGCTGCTGGCACGGGTTGCAAGCCCTGAACCACATTTTTGAGGGAAACGGCTTCGGAATAGCGAACCCCGTCCGCTTGCTGGGGAAGGTTTCTGAGCTTTTTCTTTTCCTACTTCGGGCTGCTCCAAAAAATAAACACAGAAACTGCTCTGCACAGTGTTTCTTGACACAAAGCCACCGCTCTGCTGTGTTGCTTTGCGACAGTGGCACCATAAAATATATGTTCCTTGTGCTGCTCTATTCTGACATCCCCAGCATGCAACTTAAAAGTCAACATATTCCCCCTCCTTAGCCCTCTCCCACACCATCTCCTATGGAGCCAGGAGTACAAAAACACTGAGCCTCGTTGCTAATGGCCTAAGCAAATGATTTAATCACAATGATGTAAAAGGAGTGAGGAGCCTGTAGGATGGAAAAAATGCTGGATAGTCAGTAAGACTAATGAGGTAATGTGTAAACCCAGGCTTTTTCTAACAGACGGGACGTGGCAGAGCTGACATCTATATTGAAAGGGACATAAAAACATAGACAAAACAATAGCCCGAGTTGGCCATAGCTGGATTTACGCAGTGGAAACATTTTTTCCTCTGAAGGCAAAGGCAAGCAGCATAGGAGGCTCTATGCTTGGTAGCACAGTCACAGCATTGCCACTGGAGATGCAAAACGCTCGTACTCAAGCACAGCCGGTCCGCAGCTGTGGTGTGAAGCTGTCTCATGAGCACTCATGCAACAAGTTTCCCAGGGCTCTGCGAGTTAAGCCAATATTGCTGTCCCCACAAGGAAAGGGCAGCCCAGACAATTTGTCAGACATCTCAGCGGGTGAGAGTGCTGGTGCCATCACCGAAGCAGCAGGCTTGGCGTACAGGAGCCAGTCTGCATGGCTCATCCTGGCCGCTACGTGCAAGGTAGCTCCAAAAGCTAACTCAGCTGCTCTGCAAACTGAAAGCCCTCCTGTGCCATCCGTGCAAAGCAGAGGGTGCCCCAAATTCACACCTCTGGCAGCCATGGGGTAACAGCTGTGTGCAGACAAGCTCCCAGTTCCCACCATGGTGAAGTTTGAAGGGCAACATGAAGAAGCGGGCGCTTGGCGATGCCTGCGGGCATGGTGGTCCCATGCCAGTCCTCAGGCTGGGATGAGACAGCTGCTTCCCCAGCCAGGCCAAGCGCCGCTCAGCGAGGGAGCCAAGTGACACAGCTCCTGGGGCTGCCAAACATATGGCGTGCTCCACGTGTGAGCACTGTACGTGCTGCTTAAAAACACCAGCTGCTCAAGGTGAGAGCACGAGTGTTGGGGAGGAGAGGACAGCTCAGGGACATGAGCACGTGTGCCCAGTTTCACTATGGGATGGCTAATAGGGAGAGTCTGTATTTTTGCCTGCCTGCTCTTGCTGGAGAAACCTCTTGGAAATTCCTGGTGGTACGTGCAGAAAAACATGAAGCAAAAAACCTGAGTCATCTGTTTCAAACTGTCATAGCAGCTTCCCCTGTCAATCTGCATGACCCACTCAATTCTCATCCATTTTCTCCATTTTGGGGGAGTTGTAAAAAATAAATACAATCATTCCAGCTGATTGGTTCTAGCATATGCTTGAACTGCAGTTATTTGCCCAAATTCGCCTATGGCTGTACCACAACTCGGGCCTTATATAATCCAGGCAACAACACCAGACACAATCGGAGAACTTGGTCTGCATTTCTTCTCTGCCCTGGACAGATTTAACACAGTTCAGTGCTCTGCAGTAGCTTAGCCAGAGCTAAAAAAAAATAAGAATTTAGTTATTAATGTCATTTTCCATTGAGATAGTGCATGAAATCAATCTATCATGCTAAATCTACAAGTTCCAAACTGTATACATAAGGTATATTAAGGGATTTGGAAAGATTAAGAATAGCTCCTAAGCGTCTGTGTGTGTGTATAAGCACTGATTGTTTTATCTATGAATTACCTGCTGCTGTGCAGAAAAGGCAAAGATAAGGAAAGCAGCCTGAATTGGCCTTGTTGGGAACAGCGTTAGAGGGATTATTTGCTCGCAGCTGAGCTCTGCCTCTGCTTCTCCAGGCGATGTGAAGGTATCACACAGGGGTGCTGCTCTCCAGAGCCATGGGGACCCGAGAAATACCTGCTGCCCCTAAACCAGTGGCATTTTTCTGGATGCTCAGCTCTGTGCCCCTCAGGGCAGTGCCCATGGGATGTCCCCGGTCTGTGGCTGGATCCAGGCTGTGCTCCCGCAGTGCCCCCAGCCCCTCAGACCTTCCCCAAAGCCTCGCTCCCTGCCCTGCCACTGATATTCCTTGGAAACGATGGTGTCCCCGACTCTTCTGCCAACTGCTGCCTCCTCTAATAACTCATTGAAGCAGTGATCACCTCTGCATTCAAAAATGTTGAAATGCTATAGTGATGAGAGCCAGTAGCACATCTCCATCATTTTGGAGCTGCTGGGGTGTTATGGTGCAGGGGAAGAGCCCTCTCTGTGTGCATCAGCTCCATGGGCACTGCAGCTCCTGCGCAGGATGGGCAGCTGGACCATGGCATGGGGCTGCAGAGCCATGGGAGGCTCTTGGTGTGCAGAGCCCTCTATCCTCGTGTGCTGTGGCTCTGCTGGCTGCCGGGGTCACTGAGCTGGTGTGGCCAAGCAGGGGGGGTTCCCACTTTGCAGTTCTTTTAAGAGCGATTGGGACAGCCTGAGCCTGAGCCTGGGTCAGGACTGGGCGCTTTTAAAAAGCCCATCTTATTTTCGGTGCAGCTTGTTCCTCCATGAGCCACGGGATCACTACCAGGGTTTGTAGCTGTTCCCGATTAGTGACAAAGTGTCAGACTCAGCCTGGCTCCGCTCCCGAAGGACCAGCAGGGCTCTGGCTCTTGTAGGCAGTAGCCCAGGAGTCTTGTCTCTGCTCCTAGTAAGACATGCTGATGAATTAGCCATTCACACAGGAACACAGCCCCGCTCCCGCCTGACGACTTGCTGGATCTCGTAATTCCTGCAGGAAGGCAGGCGTTTGCCAGGCAGCTGCTCCCAGCGGCGCCGCGTGAGCCCGGGCAGACCAGGTCCACCAGGGCTCACCTGGCTGGAGGCACCTGGGCTTTAGTCCCGGGATTAGTGTCAGGGGAAGGGCTTACAAGGAAAGAGGGTTCCACGGGATAGCTAATACATGACTCGCACCCTCAGTAGCCAACCTCAGGTGAAACGTGTGCTGTTCCAAAGCGGTTACCTGGGCTGGTTCCGGCAAACCTACGTAAGGAAGGATACCTTTCCCCAAACACTCATCGCGTGCATAACTCCGCGGTTTATAAAAAGCATCCTCTGAAAAGATTTTCCTACTGGGTAAAGGCCCATTATGAGGACTTCCTGGCTTACATGGCTGTATATAGCAGTGGTAATCCTATTATGCTTATCTTAAACTGTCCTCCACCGAACAGTGAAATGAACTTTACAGAACACTAGAAGCTTAATTAAGCCTCCAAGCCTGCTGCGAGCAGCACAATTCTGCCTCTGCATCCGCACAGTCGTGTTATCGCAGAAACACAAACAGCACACCTGTACCATACACACACTGAAGGCTGCTTCCCTGCCTTCATTCAGCTTATTCACAGTAAATTCATGCAAACTCTTTGTAGGAAGAGTTGTCCTACTAATTCTTTATCACTGAAAGCCCAAATCCACGACCCTGCACATACGACTATAACTCTGCTCTTGCAAATAGCTGTGCTGAGGCTGAAGACCAGTTGCTCATGCACTTCTGTATTTCCATTGCACGGCTGTGAGGATAAATAGAAATGGTGCTGATCAGCCAGGCTCTGAGCCTGGCCTTTCTGGAGGGGCTTTGCAAGTCCCTGAAGAAGCAATATCCCACCTACAACCAGTGAAAAGCAGCTGGGTTGCAGCAGCCCCAGTGCCTCTGTGGAGCGTTTTTGCTGAACATCAGCGTGAACCTTCAGAGCAGCCACAGGGACAGGAGCTGCTGAAGAGCTGTGTCAGGCTGCACCATGGGTGTCAAGGCAGATTTGAATGGCCTAGCCATTTTGTTTCAGCTGCGTAAGGCTGGATGACAACATTCATCTTTCTCCCCTGACACTTTTTCACGCTAGTCACACTTGACACTCTTTGAATTGCTCCAGAAAAAGCTGAACATCAATGAAGCTCCTGGGCTGAGCAAGCGTGCACAAGCTGCAGCCAGAAAGGACTATATGGGTGATCATCCTGAAATCTTAATATTGCTAACTAGTGTCTTAAATATTGCTTTAAAACCGATAACACGACACACAATCCTGCAAACAGCACATCCCTGACTGCCACTGCAGTCTGTCTGTGCAGTGCATGCCCAGTCCTGGACAGGACCTGACCTGACCTGAGGATGTCACAGCACATTCACAGCACAGCAAGAGGTGCTGGTATCACCCTGTGCGTGGCCAGCATGGCTTAACTGATAACCATCACTAAACACGGATTCCTGTGACTTTCCTGGTGCCTTTTTCTAACGGAGGGCACCTCTGAGGTTTAGCTTTAGAAATGAATACCTTCAAATGCTTGCTTTTTTGTGCAACAGACTGAGACAGGCTAAATATTTTGTGTTCTTGTCTCGCCTGGCTGGTAACCCAGATACTATTAGTGAAGCACAACTGGGTCATGCGAATTAATATTAGCATCTGCGTTAGCCGCTTTATTTACATCACTGTAGCTGTCAAAAGTTGTAGGTAGCTTAAAAGGAATATGGTTTATTCATTTTGACACTAGCAGGAAAAAAACTAGATGAAGGAAGTCTGGCTCCTCAGGACCAAGAAGCGAGGCATGGCCTGGGGCAAGCACAGGGCCAAGGGGGGCAAATGCCCAGTGAATGGTCTGGTCAGTGCCAGGCGAGGGGAGCAGTCCCAATTCACATGGGCCAGCATCACAGCCTAACAATGTCCACTGGTTTTCTATATTGCCCAAAACCAGACTAAGTGTTGTTGAAATAACAGAGGATGGGAGGACCCTGATTTCCCAAAAGTCCCTGCTCCAGACAAGCCCCATCAGCACGATGCTGGCTGCTGCTGGATGCACCTGCATGAAATGCACATGTCCTTATGGCTGAGCAACAGGGATGGAGGTCGATACTGATTGTCAAAAAGGAAACTCTCATGCTTTCTAAGCAAACTTAATGTATTCTGGGGTGGAGATCTGTGTTGCTTCAAGATGTGGACCTGGCAGATCTTCAGTTTTCAAGCTGAAACTTTTCTTGGTCACTGGTCCACGGCTCTGGTTCCTGCAAACTTCCCCATGTGGTGCTGCTGACACACCAAGGCTAAGCAACCCAAACCCTGTTATTCCCACTTCCTGCTGGGCTGTGTACCCATAGTGGGGAAGGGGGAAACTGCCATGCAGCCCCCAAGGCACCCGCCACCACCAGTGTCCTACCTGGTGAGCTTGGGTCCTCCCTGAGCATAGAATCTCACTGTGCTTCAGTAGGGCTGTGCCAGGGACAGGGCTGGATTTGAGGCGTCAGGTAGAAGAGGGTAGTTTTTAAAAACTCAGATAACTGTTTCAAAATAATTAAGGAATTAATTAACTTTCTAGTTCAGTAATTATGGAAGCTTCAGCCATATGAAGTAGTGCGTCTTTCCATGGGTTCCTGCAGTTCCCACAGTGGTCAGTGTGTACCTGAGAACACCCTGCAGATCCTGTGAGGAGTGGAGGGAGGTGGGCTGTGGGGACGGTGTTTGGAGGAGGACTGGTGTGAGCGCAGCCGGACTGGCATCTGGGGAGAGTAACATTATTACTATTTTTAGCCAAAGTCCAGAAGAAGCCAAAAAGTGCAGGGTCAATTACACCTCTTACCACTGATGTCTGCAGCCAGAAGCTCTCTGATGCAGGCACTCAGTCATGTCTCTGTGAATGGATTTAAGATCCAGGACTTTGTCTCCAACTTAGACCTTACTGCTGTGAGAAACTGGGACCATCAGCTAGTTCATCTCCTGGTGGTTTCATTCCACCAGGAATGGTTACCTGGTAGGTAACCACTACCTTCTTGAGCAGATGCCGCATCCCTGCTGCTTTCTGCCCTCTTATATTCCCATCTTGGTTGTTACGTGGATAAATTCTTAAGACATTATATCACAACAAAGGCAACATATATTTTTTAAAGTGAGCTAGTAAAAGCAGATATTCAGGAATGAGGTGGTCCCGGAGCCAGAGGCCATGTTCTCTGTTGGATTTTGATACCAATGGCTGCTGGGTTTCTCTTTGCCTTCAGGAAACACAAGGAGCCATCTGGAAGATTCATCAACACCTCAAAACTGCAGCTATAATTGTGCTTATTAAACAAGGGTCCAAATATGTCCCAGAGAAAGCAAAGCTCTCCCTAAGACTGAGCACATGAATGCTACCCTGGATCCAAAGCAAATCTGACCTCCCAGTAACCAGCAGTATACTGGTGAGAAGAGAAATTGTGGCTGAAGCACAGACTTTAGAATAAGAACAGGCCCTAGGGCACTCAGCTTTGCTGGATGTTGTCTGGACCATGCACTGACCTTATTCCTCCAGCAGCCAGCTTCAGTACAAATATTCCCAGACTACAAAACACAGCGAAAAACGGTGGCTTTCTTCGAGTGCATTTAACATGGTGAGGTGCTGCCAGCACCTTGGGATTATACCGGTCTACTTGTGTTGAGGATGAGCAGAGAAGAGGCAGAAACGGTCAGATCTTCCCCGCTACTTGCCCCAAAGTGTGATTGTGTTTTTAGGAGCAGCGTTTGCCTGGCAGTACAAGGGCAGCACAGTGCACCCTGCCTTTCACTCAGGAAACCAACCAGGCCTAACCAGACGGTGCCTGCTCCACCATCTCATCCCTGCTCCACCATCTCATCCCTGCTCAGACATTCCCCAAACCTAGATCCAGAAGGGCCTGATGTGCACATCCAGTGGCAGGAATTTCTCCCTAGAGGCTCTGACTACCAAGGCACATGATAGAGGGGAATAGCTATTTGCATACAATCAAGTGCGATTAACCTTGAGAATACATTACGCCCTTAAACCTGTGTGATTTTTCACCCAGTTATACAATAGTGTATTTTCAGATCAAACTTTAGCTCCAGTCTAATTATTATGACTCCAATTCCTACTATCCTTTTCCATCATAAAAACTCAGTTCCTTTTGCCTCATCAATCAGTATGATTGCTCTGAACTCGACCAGGTCAGAAATATTACAACAATGTTTATGACAATACAATAATTTATCAAAAAGAAATATTCTGGGAACAAAAGTTGCATTCCTACGGTCTGTTTAAAAAATATATATAAATATTTTTGCATGTTCAAAATGCTCCCTTTTGACATTTAATGAATAACTCTCTCTTGAGCTCAAAATGCCTTCTTTCCCTAGCTTGGTTAATTGATTTTAAATAAATTAATGATGTTTTTGGAATATACTGAAATAAAATATCTTGAACACTCAGACCTAAAATGTAGGATTTTTGGGGAAAAATGGTTGCACAATACGGGAAGGGAAAATTTTCAAAGTATTAACTTTTATTTCAGACAAGAAAAGTATTTCCTGCATCTCCTCACTCTACCACCTGTGCATTAAGGAGATCTGGCCCATTCCCTGCTGGGCCCTCCTCTGCCTTTGGGTGATCTGATATTCTTCCCAAAAGGATAAGGCACAATCATGAACCTATCTAGAGATGCAGCTCCTGGGATAACACCCAGTGTTTATCAGCTTTTCTTACTGTATTTGCTGATAAAAAGTTACATTTTTACAAGCAGCCTTCAGGGAGATGCAGGAATTTCAATGAAGTTTTCAAGTTTCACCCAAGTTAGCATCTTCCTCATCAAACGCATCAGCCTTATACCCAGATGTGTGACACTGCACTGTGACAGACCTGCTGGGATGGGGCTAGAGCCCCACACTCCCTGCTGTAGCATTCCCATGAAAGCCTGCTCTCCTGGCCAGCCTGTGTCTCCTTTTTACTTCAGTTATGGTGAAAGACAAGGCTTTTTTCCTGTAATCAGCTGCTGGCTCCATAGGTGTTCCCCCATCAGTCATTTCCAGCAGTAACCGCAGCGTTAGCCTCTTCTTGCCTTGCACTAAATCTAGACAATTCCCTACCAGGCCTGTATCAGCTTTGCTCTTTGATCTCCAAGGGAAGCCTGAAATAATTATGAAATTGTGCTTTTTCTTTTTCTTTTTTTTTTTTTTTTTTTT